>NC_133662.1:228209371-228559079 GCF_037893015.1 Macrotis lagotis
TCAGAATTCTTTTAGCTACTCAAACCTGAAACCTATTATCTTTTTGCTTTCCTTCATTTCAGCAACAATTGCCTTGTTCCATTGATTTTTATTTTTATTTTTTTGGTCTGGGCTTGTAGTTTGATGTTAGGAACTTCCTCTATCAAATCAACAACTCTTCTGTAATTGATAGTTTTAGAAAAGTACATGGAGACAAGAGGTTACATCATTTGGTAGGATCCAGTTTGTGATAGATTTAAATTCTGCTAGGGAGTTTGGGTATCAAACTCAATAAATGGTAGCTATTAAACAGAGGGGCTTGGAAAAATACCCATTAACATTATGTTCTATTGTTTTTACATTTTTGTTAAATATTTCCCAATCACATTTAATCTGGTTTAGGCTACAGGGGCTATTTGACAACTCTGTCCACTACTCGGTGCTACCTTCCTCCCCTGCTTTCTACTCCCATAGATTCTCATTTTACTGTGGATCATAGATGATTTTTTTAGGGTTTTTTTTTTTTGCAAGGCAAATGGGATTAAGTGGCTTGCCCAAGGCCACACAGCTAGGTAATTTTAAGTGTCTGAGGTAGGATTTGAACTCAGGTACTACTGACTGTAGTGCTCTATCCACTGTATCACCTAGCCGATGCCATAGATGATCTTTCAAAACGTGGACCTTATGGGGCCCCTGAATTCCAGGCTCTTCCCTCTGATTCATCCTCCATAGTACTACCAAGGTAGTACTTTTATACTTATATACACAAGGCTCATAGACTTGTTGACAGTCATTCACCTAGGTGTCAGCTAGAATTGGAATTTGGTGCATCAAGTCAAACTTTTCACTAGACCATTCTGCCTTTGCATGAAATTCTCCCCAGATACCAATTTATCCTCCCTTCTTGTATCTCTCATATTATCTTGAACCTCTGTCATGTACTTATGACTTACAGCTTATGTATATTTTTTCTTACATAGTGCAAACTTCCTGAGTAGAGACCATATCCCACTTTGCACTCCCAGTTTCTGAAAGAGGATAATTATACATGGTATATGCACTTAAAACAGATGCTTATTGACTTGCCCTACACACCTTCCAGGGTCAAAGGAGAGAGAAAATACACTGTTAAATGCTAAACAAATATTGGGATAGTGAGGTGGAGCAGCAGATAATGCCAGTCTAAAGTCAGGAAGACTCATGTTCCTGAGGAAGAATCTTAATTCTGTTTGCCCCCATTTCCTCATCTGTTAAATGAGCTAGCTGGAGAAGGAAATGGCTAACCACTTCAGGGTCTTTGCCAAGAAAAGCCCAAGTGGGATCATTTAGAATCAGACAGGGCAAAAAAAAAATGAACAACAAATATAAAGTACTATTGTCATTACCTAAATGAACTTCAGGTATTTGGTTCACAAATACACTCCCTCCTCAGAGGTCTTTGCATGACACAACTTATACCCTTTTCCTTGCTTGCTTTCCTCTTTTCCTTCCATTATGTGGAAAAAAAAAAACCTTTGAAGATATTGCTAATTAAGAAATTAAGAGTAGCTTGTTTCAAACTGGGTAAATTCTTAGAAGCCCAAAAAGATAAAAATTAATGATCAGGAGCTACAGATGATTTTCAAAGCTCTCTGGTCAAAGTTGTATTCCACATGAATAGTTTTGGACTGGAATCATAAAGAGCTTAATTCAAATACAGTCTTAAATACTAAATAGTTCTGTGACCCCACCCTCACTTCTTTAGTTGCATCTCTGTAAAATGGGAAAAAATAGCCCCTACCTCTCAAGAGCAAATTTTACATTAAAAAAACCTTTGCATTGTGATCTATTGTTCCTCACCCCCTCCACACATTTCAGGAAAAAAAAAAATAACTATTACAATGTCGATGGTTTCTTCTATTGGATTTTTATTAAAGATATTTGAGTTTTACAATTTTCTCCCAATCTTGCTTCCCTCCCCCCACCCCCACCCCTCAGATAGCACTCCATCAGTCTTTACTTTGTTTCCATGTTGTACCTTGATCCAAATTGGGTGTGATGAGAAATCATATCCTTAGAGAGAACAGAATTCTCAGAGGTAACCAGATCAGACAATATGATATCTGGTTTGTTTTTTTTTTCCAAATTAAAGGGAATAGTCCTTGTACTTTGTTCAAACTCCACAGCTCCTTATCTGGATACAGATGGTACTCTCCTTTGCAGACAGCCCAAAATTGTTCCCAATTGTTGCACTGATGGAATGAGCAAGTCCTTCAAGGCTGAACATCACTCCCATGTTGCTGTTAGGGTGTACAGTGTTTTTCTGGTTCTGCTCATCTCACTCAGCATCAGTTCATGCAAATCCCTCCAGGTTTCCCTGAAATCCCGTCCCTCCTGGTTTCTAATAGAACAATAGTGTTCCATGACATACATATACCACAGTTTGCTAAGCCATTCCCCAATTGAAGGACTTTACCTTTTTTAGTTTTCACCTGTGTCACATTGAAAGATAATATGCCAAAATTAGATATTGAATTCAACACAATGAAGGTCTGAAAAATCCCATTGATGTGGGCAGGAAGTGGTTAAAGTCCAAGCTCATTCAAAGAAAAGAATGCGCAGCTAGCTAGAAAAGACTCATTTAGCCAAGCAGTTCAGGGAACAGAAAAGTCAGTCATGGGGAAATTAAGGAGCAAAAAGCTAGGTACCTATCCTAGGGAGGGGCTCCAGGCAACAACAAAGAATTTGGACATGAAGATACAGTATCTAGGCAAGGGGTCTGCGTGATCTGTTGACCCAGGTGCCCAGCAGCAAGAATGGGGCTTTGAAAATGAGCTGACTGACCTGAGGCAATGGCTCCTGAAACTTTCATCTAGCTTGATTGCCAAAGGGCTAAGTTCACAAATGGAGAATGTGCACTTACCTGAGAACCTGTTTTAGAAATTTGCAAAACCCAATGGTTAGATTTAAGTAATTTGTAGCAAAATTTTAAACTAATAGAAAATTTGTAATTGTAGGAAACTATCTTGTAAATTTAAAACACGTTTGGGGTCATGGAGAGTTGGACTCAAATGAAATGAACAATAAAAATGTGTTATATCAAACATTCAACTAAATTCAAATTGATTATGCATACTTTTATGACCATAATGGAAAAATACATGAAGTAGGACATAGATTATCAGCAAGGACTTAAAGGTAATGTTTGTCCATTTTCGAAGACCACCAGGACATCAGGGAGTTGATGTCATGACAAGCATTTAAATTGGATTTGGGTGAGGGGGTCACCAGTCTCACTTTCTCCTCCGGAGTCATCTGGGTCCAGTGGCCAGACAGGAATCAGGACGACTGGGTAACATGACTTGCCCGAGGTCACATTGGAACTCCCAGCCTCCAGACTCCAAAGTCAGTGCTCTATCCTTACAGCACCAAGCTGCTCTGATTTACAGGTAAAGAGGTATAAAACATCAATCAACCTTAAGTATCCACTACATTTCAGGCACTGTGCAAAGACATTATCAAGGAAATGTGTGATGAAAAAGTGAGAGCCAATTGTAATGAGAACTAGATATAACAAACTGTCTAGTACTATTAAAGTATATTAAAACAGGAAAACTTTATGGACAAAGTATATTTTATTGAAAAAAAGTGAAAATTGTTTTGGATATAGAAAATTTTTCAGGAGACTCTCCCATCTGACCCTTTCTCCAAAATGGTTGAATATTAATAAATTTCCACTGAAAGATTTTGGCTAAAAAACTGCTATATTTTAAATATTTTCCAAATCTGACTTTTCCCTTAAGGAAATAAAAACAAGTCTTCAAAATTTCTGGAACTATTTTTCCCTAGCAAAAAAAATAAACTCAATTGTGTAGGTTATTTAGAAATACAGGATTTGATTTCAATGAGTATTAATGATAAATATTTGGTAGTCATTAGCATAGGAGCTAGGCCAAGAGAAAAAAAGGAAAGAAAAGGGCAGGGGACTAAAGACAAAGCCTTAGGGAATCCATGTAGTTAGGGATCAAGATAAGGTAATAAGAGAAATTGGAGTAGGTAAAACCAAGAATAACTTTCTTATAACTTAGAACAGACAATCTAGTTTGCATTATATCTCTCTTCTCTAGCATTGTCTGTACTACTCATTGAGTCAATCATATATGACAGGTTAGGGACATCTTAAATTATTCTTTTGCAATCATTTTATTCTTGTGTTCTTTTTATGTATTTAGACTTCTTGTGGTATTTCTACTTCTTTTCCTCTGAGTGTCACATTAATTGCAGATATTTTTTGTTCAAAATAGAAAAGAAGGGGGCAGCCAGGCACAGTGGATAGAGCACTTACCCCAGAGTCGAGAGGACCCAAGTTCAAATACAACCTTAGACACTTACTTTAGATGTATGACTTTAGGCAAGTCACTTGACCCTATTGCCTTGGGGCCATCTCCAGTAGAAGAAAAGAATGGTCAGCAATGTCAAGGATTGCAGAAATGCTTAAGCTAAATTCCACTTCTATGATGTCCTTTAACCTCAGTTTTCCCTAAAGATTTTCTCATTTTAGAAGGGAAAACTAGATTTTATTCCAGTAGGTTAACATTAAATCCTGTGACAAACACAGAACAATCCCAGTACAAGTCCTGCTTTTGCCATGTAAGAGCTATGTGACTTTGGGCAAGGTATTTCACCCTCCTGAAAGCTCCCAGATGACTAAAACTCAAAATTTCATCTGAAGTGGAAGGAAGTTGCATCATCCAGGTCTCTGTACCAATGAAATCACAAGTCCAAACAAAACACACACACACACACACACACACACACACACACACACACACACACACGTGCTCTTTGTGAATTGAGTGGCTGCATTTGCAGAATTTGAGAAGGTAACTAACAATATAAAAGTATGCCATGTCTAGACTTGAGTTACTGTTTGTCCATGAAAAGATCAGGAATGCAGCTGGGAAATTATCATGTAAGTAATGAACTGACCACCTGGACATATAGCCTCTGTTCTTTTTCTACAGACATTAATTTATGTGGACAAAGACATTTAAGAGTTTAAAAGAGGGAGGAGTTGTATACACTGAATTCTAGAGCTATTTGGTGATTAGTAGTCAAATGTTTTGCTTTATTATAATAAAGATCATGCAAAAATATGCTGGATGGCAGCATATTTAGATATTCAGATATTGTTGCACCTTATAGAGAGTGGAGAGTTCAGGAGATTCCATCAAGGTGGGCTAACAGCTTGTGGGAGAGAGAGAGAAGGAACAAGGGCCTCCTTAGTGTTAGAATCAGAAGCCTTGATATGTGACTTCTAAAGTGGGAACTCCTTAACTGGAGTTAAGAGTTGGAAGGGGACCCTAATCATCACTACTTGCCCCAGTCCCTTAATCCATTCCTTTCTCAGTTCTGTCTGTCCATACAAGCTGATTATACCACTTAGCATTCCTGAGTGTAATACTTTAGTCATTTACAAAGAGTAGTCCTAAAATCAAGAAGGAGCTTCAGCATAAAGAATGTACTGTCCTCAAACGTGATACTGATAAAAATGTCAGAATGTGTACCCTGAGATATTTTTATAGTAGTGATGAATTTACCCTGAATCATACATATTGCTTTATCCAGTTCCCCTTATTCATTTGTCATTTACTGAGAACCAACCAACCACTCAAGAGCTGGATGATTTAACCTCCAAAGATTAGGAGTCCTTGACCAGGGAAGAAAGCAAAGTTAATTGGTCTATAATAAGGATCCAAGCTATAATCTTGGTTTTACTAGTCTCATGCTATAATTAAGCTAATTAAAGAAAAATGCAAAGCAAATAGTTCTCTACTTATTTGATGTTATATGTAATATAGTAAAAATCTCTAAAGAGGGGAAGCTAGGTTAGGGGAGAATGGGTGGATAGAAACACCAACCCTGGAGTCAGAAGGACCTGAATTCAAATTTGATTTCAGACCCTTAATACTTAGCTGTGTGACCTTGGGCAAATCACTTAACCCCATTGCATTGCAAGAACAAAAAAAAAATGATTGTATCTGTATAACTATATCAAATTACATACTATCCTAGGGTGGGCAACAGAAAACTTTACAAAATTATCTCAACATATAATTGGAAAAAGAAATTTTTTTTAAAAAAGGAAATCTCTTGGGGCAGCTAGGTGGCGCAGTAGATAGAACATCAGCCCTGGAGTCAGGGGTACCTGAGTTCAAATCCAGCCTCAGACACATTACCTAGCTGTGTGGCCTTGGGCAAGTCACTTAACCCCATTGCCTTGCAAAGAACCTAAAAAGGAAATCTCCTAAGAAGAACTCCCAATAAAGCTTTCCAACTGATTAAAAAATTATTTGACCATAGAGTCATATTCCTTTATAAGATTGATTTTCTTATGGCAAAAATAAAAAAGCTTGAAGTCATGCTTTCATAAAATCTTAAATGGCATAAATGGATGCTTTACCAATTCCCTTTGAACTCAGGAGTAAGGACTGTTTCCCTTAAATATCCATCATCCTAGTTCTGCTCTTTCCAGCTGAATTTTCTTGAATTGTCCTTAACCTAAATACCTCCTCCATTTCATTCCTTCAGGGACCAAGATGTCAGTCAGCTAAAATGGTCAACTAATTCATGCTATTTACAGGAACCTTTATCTTTTTTGAGGTCTTTAGCTTTCCTTTGCCTTTATATCAAAACTCATCAGTATTGGAAATGGTAGAGAAGGCATGTTTTTTGGTGAGAAGACAAGGCTAGTCATGCCCCTTTAAAGAACAGCTGACTTCAACATAGCACCTGACTTCTATGCCCCAAAGAACTTGGCAGTAAACAACTAAAAAGAGTAAAATAAGGACAGTCTTCCCCATCATTCTTTTCCATCATAGAGACGTAATTATTAATGTATGCCTCACATTTACATAGAATTTTAACTTCTTTTCAAAGCACTTCACAATAACCCTGTGAGGATCACACAGAAGTTATCCTCAATTGATGAATGAGAAAACTAAGGCACACATATACAATTAAACAGACGCATGCAAAAATAATTTACATTTTCATTGCTACTGGCATCAAACTAGGACATTAGTGGCCTCTGTATTCCAACACTGTTTTGTACTTCTGATACAGATAAAATACTCAATCAAACCTAGAGCTCTTTCTGGCACTGGGCATCTACTGGCTGCCTTGTGAGGACTGATGGCAAAAATTTCCCTACTCTTAGACTTATCCTAATTCAGCAACTCTGCTCTTGTTTCTATTCCTGCTCTCCCGCTGACAGAGCTAGTTTTAAATAAAACAGTCATTTCTGAAAACTTTCGAAGCAGCACATCCCTCTGACTCATAGCAAAATAGTACTCTATGTCAGAACAGTCTCGAAATATTTCCCCAGTGCCTGAATAAAAAAGGTCTGGATTTATTAGTTCAAGCTGTTTGTGGCTCTTCTGACATCAAAAGAAAATGAACAAACATATAGTCATTGTTTCTCATTGTTATAAAGCATAGTTTTTTAACTTGTCTAACTACATTTATGAGACTTCTGGATTCATTTTCTGCAGTTCACATATTAAATGTGAATGCTAATAAATCAATAACCTAAGTACCAAGGCCTCTTGACATTTAGTTTTTAAACATAGGAAATAAAACATATTCATCCTTTTTTTACTTATGTAGCTCAAATATCTTATACTTTTATAAAGGCACATTTATGATTATTTTCTTATTGTAAAAACTTTCTAAAATTTATGTCACTCTAACAAGATGATCCAGAGATTTTCTACAAAAGGATATAAACTAGCAGTTAAGTCTAGAAGAAGTATCTGCTAAATCACAGATATTGGGGAACTATTTAGTGAAGCATCTGTGATCTCAATGGTTAAGAGTATTCCAAGAAAAGAAACTCATTTTACCAAAGCAACTTCTCTAGAAAGGGCAGCTATGTGGCACAGTGGATACTGAGTACCACCCTTTGAGTCAAGAGGATATGAGTTCAAATTCAGCTTCAGATATTTACTAGGCAAGTCATTTAACCTCAATTGCTTTCAAAAGAAAAAAAGGTTTCTAGAACACAACCTGGGTCAGTATGGGTTAGAGGCAGAATTTGAATCCAAATCTTTCTGGCTCTAAGGTTAATTGACATACTGTCAGTCAATATTTTAAGAGCTATTCCCCATTTAACCAAAATTACACTAACTTGAAAGAATTGAGATAACATGTCTCTTTAATTCATTCATAGAATCGAGTAATTCAATGAGAAGACAAACTTGAAACAACATAAAACAATCTGTTGTTCAGGCCTTTAAAAATAGTAGTTAGCTGCTCTTCTATTGTTCATATTCATCCTATAAAAGACAAAATGTAATAGTTAGGCATACAGGAAGTAAAATTAACCATATGCAACCATAAAAATAAATCACCTGCAGATTCATCCAACCTAAAATTCTCAGTATGATAATAGAAAAACACAGATTTGAGTCAGAGGAACTAGGTTTTAAGTCTCGCTTCTGTGAGTCCTCAGGTACATCATTAATCTCTTTGGGCCTCACTTTCCTCATCCATAAAATTAAGGGGTGGGACCAGATGGCTCCTGAGAGCTATGATCACTAATAGCTTCATTTAGAGATTTGGGGGGGGGGAGCATACTGGCTACCATCAATTCCCTCCAAAAATTAGAAATATAACCTAACCTTTTTGACAGAAGCAGTTTTGTCTTATTTCTAATCATTATATCTGAAAACCAAACAGGACCATTCTGTAGTTCTCATACATGGCAAGCCAACTTTCCATGCTCCTTACCTAATACCTTACCTCCACCTCCACTTCTGAATTCATTTTTAAGTGCTTCCTATAATGAATAGTTAAAAAAAAATAAGTCCCCACTTGGGGGAGGGTCCAAATTGGGTATGTCCGAATATGCAGGCTTCATTGTGGATTTTCAGTCTATCACCCATCCTGTAAGGACATGGGTGCCATGATTCATTCATTCTCAGTTCAACATTAAATTTTATATACCACTATTTGCTTAGCCATTACTAATAGATGGGCAACCCTTTTAGATTCTAGATAGGGGATACTTGTAAAGATGTTTGTATATATGGGCCTTTCCCTTTTTTCTTTGATCTTTGATACAGGTCTAGTAATGGTATAGTTAGATCAAAGAATATGACCAGTTTGGTAACTTTGGGGGCATAATTCCAAATTGGTTTCCATAATGGTTCATCCAATTCACTGATCTACCAATAATGGATGAGAATGCTGAGTGTTATTTCTGCCTCACAATTATTGATTTGCATCATTTTTTTTCCTGTTCATATTGCTAATTTGGTTATTAGGGAATGGTTCTTAGTCTTATAAAATTGAATCACTTATCACAAATATTATGTTGTTTCCCTTCTAATTTTAACTGCATTAGATTTGTGCAAAACTTTTGACAGTATATTAAAATTGCCCATTTTTCTATAGATCTGAAAAATTCTCTCCCTTATTCCAAATTTATGTCATGACACATCTTTATGCCAGATTCTGCTTTCCTTTAAGTAGGGTCTTAATTTATTCATTACTATGTTACCATTTGTTTGCTATGGTATATTAGGTACATAATCAGTTCTATTGATTGAAATATCTTTAAACCATAAATTGTTTTTATTATTACTGTTTTGTGGATTTGGTTCTGATAAGCCCACTTTCAACAATTTTTATATTACCTTTGCAATTTTGGGACTTTTTATTCCACCATTTGTTTTTCAGTCATGTCCAACTCTGTGACCCTTTTGAGGTTTTCTTGGTAAAGTTTCTGAAGCAGTCTTCCATTTCCTTCCAGTTCATTTTACAGATGAGGCAACTGAGGCAAACAAGAGTTAGACTTGCCCCAGGGTCAACACAGTGTTGGAGGCCAGATTTGAACAAGATGATTCCCAGTCCAGTACCTACTTGCCCTTGTTTCCACCATACAAATCTCGTTTTTTTCTAACTTTATAAAATAGTTACTCTTTAGTAAATATAGTATAATCATTTCTTAATTTCCATTATATTGGGTGCATTCCTAGTTCTCAGATTATTCTGCCATAATTTCTGTAGGATTTTTATAACAGTTCCTGGATTTTTTTTATATTTTATTTATTTTCCCAACTATATGCAATGATAGTTTTCTTTTTTAATTTATTTTTATTAAAGATATTATTTGAGATTTACTATTTGCCCCCCAATCTTACTTCCCACCCCCCACAGAAAGCAATCTGTCAGTCTTTACCAGTTCCTGGATTTAGCATGGTATTTACATTCCTGAATATTTTATACTTATTTTAAATATTTTATATTTATACAAATTCCTCTTTTTGGCTCTTCCTGCTGCATTTTGTTGGCAATAGGAATTTTGATATTTTGTATTTTTATACTGTAAATTTTGCTGATATTTTGTATTTTTATACTATAAATTTTGCTGACATTGTTTGAATTTCAGCAAAATTTACAGTATAAAAATACAAAATATCAAAATTCCTATTATTTTCTAAATCATCTGCACACAAGTTATTTTTCTTTTCCTTGTGTTTAGTACTTTCCATTTCTTATTTCTATCATTAACATTTATAGGATTACATTAAAAAGAAGTAGTGACATCAGGATTTTCCCCTGATCTTATTGGAAGAGCCTAACTTTACTATGCTATCTATGCTTGCTTCTTCTTTTAGGATATTTATTATATTAAGATTTGATTTCTATATATTCTAGGATTTTACAGAAATGATTCTTGAGACATGTCAAAATACTTTTCCATCTCTATTGAGATATGGTTTTTGCTTATATTACTACATTTATAGTCTACATTATATTGATCTAACTCTACCTTTCTAAAATAAATCTAACCTAGTCATTAGTATATCATTTTTCTAAGATGTAATCAAATTGCTAGTTTTTTACTTAAAATTTTTGCATCAGTGTTCACTAGGGATTATTGGTCTTGTTCTCTCATTTCAGTATTAAAAACCATTATTTGCATCATAGAAATACACTGGAAGGATGCCTTTATTTCCTATTATTGTAAATAGTTTTTGTAAAATTGGAATTCATCATTCCTTAGATTTTGATAGAATTCACATAACTCCATCTGCTCCTAGAATTTTTTTTTCCTTTGGGGATTCATTTATGGCTTATTTTTCTGAAGCTAAGTTTTTCAACAGCTTATTTCTTTTTTTGTTAGTCTTATCCATTTTCTCTAAATGATCAGTTTTATTATCCCATAACAGTTCATTTCTCCTTCAGCTGTTAGCATTCCTTTTTCATTTTTATGTAATTTTCTGATTTTCTTTAACAAATAGCTGTTATTTTCATTTATCAATTAAGTCATCCTTTGTTTTCAATATTAATCTCCTCTCAGGAGATTGTTCAGTTTTTTTTATAGTTGAATGCCCAAGATGCTTTAGCTTTTCTTAATGAAATTTTCTTTTTTTTTCTATAATTTGGTCTTTAAACCAGCAATTTTTAAAAAATCATCACTATGTAATTTCAAGTTATTTAAAAATTTTTTTCATTGAAGACCCTTAAAATATATTTTATTGCATTATATTAGTAAATTATATATTTGTTCTCTTTCTACATTTTTGATGATTTTATGCTCTAATAATCAATTATTGTAAAGGTGTCATGTATAGCTGAAAAATATAAAAATCCAATAATATTAATCATCTATCATCTCTAGTTTTTCTAAGTTTTATCCAGGTCCTTAATTTCTTTCTATTGATTAAATTTGTCTAGATTTGCAAGAGGCATATTGAGATTTCCCACTATCATATTTCTCCAATTTAATTCATTTTTCCTTTAAGTATTTAGACGCTATGCTATATATTAAGTACTGATAATGGTCATTATCTATGGCACCTTTAAATATAATGTAATCACTATCTCTTTTTAAATGACTTATCATAGCCTTATGTAAAGTCAAAATTTTCTGAGTCCAGCTGAAGTAAAATTTTGCTTCAGGCCTTCATTTTAATTCTATGTGTGAATCCTTTTCTGTTTTAAATAGATTTCCTTGAAGAATAAATATTTTCTCATAATATATTGTTACATTGTTTTCCAAACCATTCTTTTTTTTAATACCAAAGTTCATCCCATTCATATTCATGATTTTGATTGTTGTATATTTCCCTCTTGTACTTATTACTCTCTTTGCTTCTACCTCTCTTCTTATAAAAAAGTAGATGGTAAAAGAGGGAGTTTGCCTGAATGATGAGATCTATATAAAGTAGCCTGTTTCTGCTCTTGTTGCAGCTTTTCTCTTCTCTTTATTGATTTTTGTACTCTTTGTACTCAATCTTTGCTTCTGGATATTCTAATACTTCTTAGATTATCTAGAGTTTTTTCTAAGTCAGTTTTAATATTATATCTTAAATATTTTTTCCAGTTCCATGATTTTATTTTAATATTTCTTGTCTCATTCTCAGGATATTCAGTTCCTGGCTCAAGTTTTCCACTTGGGGTTTCAGTTTTTCTTGACATTTTCCTCACCTTAGCCATGCAATTTTAAATTTTTTTCATTCTTTTCAATAATTCTTATAGCCCTTGTGGCCAGAATGTTTTTCCCCCCAAGATTTCACTTGGATTTATTGTGGGGTCACTTTCTTCCACAATCTTTACCCTCCAAGTATCTCTCATGTCTAAGCTTTCCTCATTGAATTTAGTGTCTTCCATAGTTTGCTCACCTGTGCTTGGTAAAGTTCCACTCCTGCACCCCTGGAATGGAGGATAGACTCTACCTGGTCCCAAGTGTGATGGCCAAGAATAGGTTCCTCCTCCAAGGGCCTAGGGGTATTGAGGGTTATGCTCTTCCTTAGGCTGTCCCTCATGCCACCCCCTGTTACTTGACTCTGCCTGAGGTCCTTGTCTCTTGTTGCTGGGCTCAGGATGTCAAGGTATAGACTCTTCTTCTGCCATTGTGCCCTGCCACTGAACCCCTTCAGTGGCTCTAGGATTGTACCATGCTGTGAACTTCTTTATTCAGGGTTCCTGCTGAATTCCAGTGGTTGTCTTGTATACCAAGGATTCTTCTTATTTTGCCAGTTAAAGGTGCGTTTTTAGGTTTTATTGAAATAGGGGAGAGGAGGAATTTGACTTCTTTTAGGTTCTATTATGTTATACCTTCTCACATCCTCATTTCTGAATTTGAATTCTAGTTTCAATTACTTCCTCTGTGAAGCTTTCTCTGATCATTCTAGAATATGATCTTTACCTGCATTGACTCTTGTAACACTCTGATACATACTTATCATAATAGCATTATATGTATTAACTACATAATATATTTGTCATCAATCTCTATACATAAAGTTCCAAAGAATAAGAAATAAGGGTGTGACAGGTAATAATGATGAAAATTTATCAAAATTTTCTTTTTCCCCAACTATCTAGTATACAGGCTTGCGTACATAGCAAATATATTTGCAGAACTGAATTATATCACAAACACTAATTATTGGCTTGGGTTTAATAATTCATGTCAAAACTAATCTAATTTTTTATTCAGTTAGTAGGTAAATAGAATAATATAGATAGTGCATGTTGATTTCTCTTATGATAGCCCTGTGAATATGATGGAGAAATGAGGGTGAGAGTAGAGTCCCATGAATTTCTTATGACATCCTTGTAGATGTGTTGAACAAATGTGAGTGGAGTGAAAGTTAGTCCATTATCATTTAATAAGTACCAGCTATTTGCTGGGCAGTATGCTAAGTCCTGAGTTTGCAAAGAAAGAACAAACAGTCTTTGTTTTTTTGGAGTCAACAGGAGAAACATGTAAATATACAAAGATAAAGTTAGGGTAATCTCAGAAGGAAGACCTTATGATTAAAGACCAAAAAAAGCTAAGGAGATATGAAAGTCATCTGCCTAGAGGGGGGGTAACTAAATAGAAATCATGGGAGAAGAGAGCCCAGGGCAGAACCTGATTAGAACATGGATGAAGGTTTCACAAAAGAGTCAGAACAAAAACTAGAATGAAGTAGAGATGAAGATGATAGTTAGTGTCAAAAGCTGAAAATCAAGGATGCAGATTGAAAACAGATTCTGGCAATTAGGAAATTAATAAACCTGGTCTTGGTTGAAGGTCAGAAGGTACACTGTACACAATTAAGTAGGGGGAAAAGAAGATGTAAGCACTTTATTGTAGGCCATCTTCTTAAGGTGTTTAGGAAGGAGATAAAATGATATAGCTAGATGGATTGTTCATTTGAGAATATCTGATTGAGCACTCAATTTTAAGAATGGGAGAGACATGGACATATTTGCAGGCAGCAAACAAGAATCTGCTTAACAGATTGGGAATGATAAAGGGAACAATACAGAGAAGCCAGGATGGAATCACTTGTGCATGTAGGGCATTTACTTTAGCAAGAAGGTCCATCTTTTCTTGTAAACCAGGGGTGAAGGAGGGAATAGTGGCAGGATGTGAGCTGAGAACAGGGAAGAAAAGGAAGATTTCTATAAATGACCTAATTTCAGTAAAATATAAAGCAAGTTTCCCAGCTGAGAAGGTGGACAACTGGGAGTTATGGAAGGTTAGGTTCAGTTATTTTTAGTTACATCAACTCTGTTACTCCTTTGTGTTTTTCTTGACAGAGATCCTAGAATATGTTGTCATTTTCTTCTCTAGGACATTTTACATTTTACACATTTAACTCAGTTAAGTGTCTTGTCCAAGGTCTCATAGCTAACAAGTGTCTGGAACACTGGCCCAGGAGTCAGGAGTACCTGAGTTCAAATAGGGGCCTCAAACACTTAATAATTGCCTAGCTGTGTGGCCTTAGGCAAGCCACTTAACACCATTTGCCTTGCAAAAAGAAAAAAGAAAAGGACTTCCTGACCTCAGAACTAATTCTATCCATTGTTCTTTCAGTGTTTGAAAAAATGAATTGATTAGGAGGGCCTAGATGAGATTATGTAATATAAATTGAGACTGGACCCAGTCAACCCAGTTTTGTGATTTTCTCCAGCTTTCTTTTTTTAGCAGTACATAAATAGGAATGAAGGCAAGGCATTCAAGATTAAAAGATTATTGAGTATTGTCAGTCCAAGGGTGACATGGGGTCAAGGATTTGGAGGTCATAATACAGATGAAGAACAGAATTTGAAAGGCAAGGAAGTGGGAGAGGTGGTATGAGAACAGATTATAATCAGATAAAAGAACTTCAGAGTTCATGAATAGGGATGGGTCACTTGTAGGTGATGGGGAGATCAAGAGAATGACCATCTCTGTGTGGTACTAGAGGGGGAAGTAGTAGTAGGTTGGGTGAAATCAATAAACTGAAGAATTGGGAGATTAGGGTATTTGAGGGAGTATCAGTATGTACATAGGAAATTCCCTAGTCTGAGGACAGGTAGTAGGAAAAAGAAACAGACTGTAAACCAGGTACTGAATTCATTAAGGAAGGAAAGTGTCCTGGAGGTTCACTGGCAGTGCTACCAGAATCTTCGCTATATATGAGTGCTACATAAAGACTGAATGAATTCTCAGTGTAGAGATTACTGAGTGTTAGAGGTAAAGGAAGGGCCTATAAGTGGCAATAGAGAGCAAGGAGTAATTCTCCCCTCACTCCAATGGGTTGATAATGAGGGTGGGAGCTATCTATGTATGAGTGAGAGTGAGAATGATGTTAGGTAGGACAGCTGTGTCTTTGGAAGGGAATCAGATCTCAGAGTGTACAATAAGATGGAGGAATAGGAAAAGGAAAAAAAGTTCAAGATAAAAATTTAGTTTATTACCTATGACACAGGCATTCTAGAGAGCACAGGAGAAAGGTGTGTGGCTTTAGAGGTTTGAGGTTGGGTTGAGAAAGACAGGAATCAGAGAAATATCAGTGGGAGATGAAGAGCAAAGTTTGAATAATAGCATCCTGGGGTTCAGAATATTGGGGATGGGGTGGCTATGACAGGGTGGAAGTATACTAATCATTGAAAGGGAAGTGAAGGGACAAGAATGAGAATAAGCATTTTTACCAGGAACTAATACATAATATTTAATCTACACAACAATCCTACAAGGTAGGTGCTATTCTATTCCCATTTTATAATTTTTACAAAATTGAAGGGACTGAAAGAGGGTTGCAGTCTGAGGTTGCTTTTAAACTCAGCTCTTCCTGACTCCATACCCATTGTTTCATCTAATTGCCCCATTGAAGAATGAATTCAGGTGGGTTATTATTTTGAGGGCTCCAGTGGTGGAAAATCAAATGATTCTATGATTGATGGAACCACCATACCCAAAGAGTGCTGATTAAAAGATTGGTGTCAACTTATTGAAGTGCCATAGGGCACTTCAGTGCCATAGGGCACTGTTCAACCCTTAATTGTTGACTTGAATGAAGAAATAGAAGGCAAACTTTCCAAAACTACATAAGACAAAGTTGGAAGGGATAAGTTAATGAGGTAAAATGTCAGAATCAAAATTCAAAAACATTTTGACAGGTTAGCATGATGAGCAGAAACAAAAAAATAAAATGTATAATAACAAAAATGAAGTCCAAAATCTAAACACAAGAATAGGGAGAAGTTTAGATAAAAAAGACCTAGAACTCTTGGTCTTCAATATGAGTCAATGGTGAGATAGAACTGTCCAACAAACTAACAATTTTAGGCTACTGGAAGTATGTATATGGAATGAGGAAGTTAATAGTCCCGTTTCATTTTATATTGGTCAAATGCTATTTGGAATATTGTGCCAACTTCTAGATGAAACATTTTAGAGGAGTATTCATAAACCAAAGAGAATATAGAGGTGGGAGACTAGGATGAGTCTGGAAACTATCAATGATAAAAAATAACTAAAGAAGTTGGGGATGTTTTTAAACTGGAAAAGAGAAGAGTTGGGTGGGCCAAAATCACTATCTTCAAATACTGGAAAAATTGTCATCTGGAAGTGAATTAGATTTTGCATAGTTATATAAGGGAATTAGAATTACTGATGAGAGTTTGAGGAAGACCATCATATCCAGAGAACTTTATAACAAAGTAGAGCCATTTCAAAACAGAATAATGAGCTTCCCACCACCAGAAATGGTTAAGCAGAAGATGATCACCCATTTAGGGATGTTCTACAGGGAACTGGATTGGAGAATAAACTATTTGGCTGCCAAGATTCCTTCCAATCTTAAGATTCTGTGATTTTAGATTTAGTTCAGTCTTTTTTTTTTTTAGGTTTTTGCAAGGCAAATGGGATTAAGTGGTTTGCCCAAGGCCACACAGCTAGGTAATTATTAAGTGTCTGAGACCAGATTTGAACCCAGGTACTCCTGACTCCAGGCCTGGTGCTTTATTCACTGCGCCACCTAGCCACCCTAGTTCAGTCTTTTTATAGTCATGTCCAACTCTCGGTGACCCCATTTGGAGTTTTCTTGGTTTGCCATTTCCTTCTCCAGATTATTTTACAAATAAGGAAACTAAAGCAAGCAGGGTTAAGTGACTTACCCAGGGTCACCACAACTAGTTAAGTGTCTGAGGATAGATTTAAACAGATCTTCCTGACCTATGTGCTTTACACCCTGTGCTACTGAGCTGCCCCATGATTCTAGGTAAATGGGCTCAATGATAAGTGCTGGAATTTTTTTAAAAATTCAGTTGGAGGGGTGGCTAGGTGGCGCAGTGGATAGAGCCCCTGCCCTGGAATCAGAAGTACCTGAGTTCAAATCTGGCCTCAGACACATAATAATTACCTAGCTGTGTGGCTTTGGGCAAGCCACTTAACCCCACTGCCTAGCAAAAAAAAAAATTCAGCTGGTTGTGACAGGCTATGTCTGGCATAGTACAAGAATTTAGATAAATATAAGAGAAATTCTTAAGCATGAGGACATTCTTATATTGATTTATCTAGTTTTAAATTTTTATTTGATGGCAGAAATTGAAGAATTAAGAATCCTCTTGATAAGCATGAAAAAGGAGAGAGTAATAACTGGCTCAAAGCTTAACATGAAAAACTAAGATCTTGACAACTGATCCCATCATTTCCTGGCAAACAGAAGATGAAATGGAAGCTATGTCAGATTTTATATTCTTAGACTCAAATATCACCCAGATGACAATTGCACCCATGAATTTTTAAATTTAATTGCTTCTTGGAAGGAAAGCTCTGACAAATCTGCATAGCATATTAAAAAGCAGAAATGTCACTTTGCCAACAAAGGTTCATAGAGTCAAAGCTATGGATTTTCCAGTAGCAATGTATGACTGTGAGAATTGGACTATAAGAAAAGTAGAAATGATTCTTTCAAATTGTGATGCTGAAGGAGACTTTTGAAGTCCATTGGACAGCAAGAAGATCAAATCAGTCAGTCCTTGTCATTGAAAGATCAAATAATGAAGCTGAAACTTATGAGAAGATGGTACTCATTTGAAGAGATCTTGATGTTTGGAAAGACTGAAGTCAAATGGAGAAGGGGATGGCAGAGATTGACATTGATAGATAATATCATGGAAACAATGAACATGAACTTAAGACTTCCAGATGGAGGAGGGCAAATGGGCCTAGTGTGCTATGTCCATGAAGAGTTGGACACAACCAAGAAAAGAAACACAACAAAAAAGTTTTCTTTTAACAAATATTTTAAAAGATATATCAAATAATATTTTTAATTTATATACTAAGAAGTCTTCTAACTTCTGTCCATTCCCAAAGTTCATGGGGATGCTTATCTGTAATTAAAAATTTTTACCAGGGGCGGCTAGGTGGCGCAGTGGATAGAGCACCACACCAGCCCTGGAGTCAGGAGTACCTGAGTTCAAATCCGGCCTCAGACACTTAATGATTACCTAGCTGTGTGGCCTTGGGCAAGCCACTTAACCCCATTTGCCTTGCAAAAACCTAAAAACAAATTTTTTTACATTAGGCTTGAACTATAAGACTGAAACTCATTCACTGTTTATCTCAGGCTCAAAAGTGAGCACTACAGTGAGAGTAAAGAGGAAGCTAGCATGGAAGAAGGGAATAAACACTGACTGGAGAGTCAAAGGAGCTGGGTTCAAATTCCATCTTTGAGGCTTACTATCTATATGATACTAAGTAGGTCACTTAACCTCCCTGAGTCTCAATTTCCTCATATGCAAAATGTCAAAGTCAGATTAAAAGTCTTCTGAGATCCCTTCCAATTCCAGATCATATTCCTATGAACTATCTCCAAAAAGGAGGGGAAAATGCTCTGTTCTAGTGGCAAACTTATCCACCAAGACTATTTCCACTCACAATCTTTACAAAAGGTGAAGAATTAACTTTAAATATGAAACAAAGCAAAATATATTGTTTACCTGTGATAAGGGTTCTTCACTTGTGTGTCTGGATTAGATGAAAAAAGAAAAGAAACTGTTTAAAAAAGAGAATAATTATATAATAATGTGTTAATGTAGTTCAATACCCAAAGAAGCAAATCAAATACAATGAAAGACTATGAATTGTCCAGTGCTGCCAAATGAGTCAGCCATAATATTATTAAATCTTTAAGATTTTCAAATTTTCTCATATTTAATAATTTATTAATAATACATATAAATAGCTCATTGCTAAAATATAAAAATTGTAGGATCATTATTTTGCAAAACTTTGGTTTCATTATTTTGCTAATTATTTGAAAAAGCTCTAATCAGAATTTAAAGAGTAGCAGGTTTTTTTTTTGCTTAGCTTTTACATTTTTGAAGATGAAAGACAAAACAAAGTACTGAGGCTAATCATCTTTTCAAAGAAATAAGCCTTTTGCTTACAAAGTTGTTTTAATTAGATCTTAATTTGCCTTATTTGTTTTATTGTACCTTGTGTCATCTTCTCCAGTCTGTGTTGTAACATTCCTAGATGTTGAGGAAAATAGTAAAAGCAAAATAATTACACATTTTGTAGAACACTTCCATACATTATAACATTAAGTTGAATACAAATCTACCACTATACCATGGTAATTTTTAAAATTCTCTCTGTCATCTTAGAGCATTTTTGTATTCTTAAGAACATGATAAGTGAACATTTGTGTTTACTGAACATTTTAAAAAGAAAAGAGATGAGCCTTATTTAGCTAAAATTAACAGTCAACAATATTACTAATGCATTTTCAATGAAGCAGAAGAAATGTTAATTATATTGTTAGTCCTGTTGAGACTAATGCACTGAAACACTTTTAAAAATAAAAACAGGAAATCTACCCAAAATAATAAAGTACAACAAAAACATCTTTTCTGGTTGGTAAAATTCAAGTTTCTAAAATTCAATATAGTTTTTCCCTTTTAAATTAGCAATCAAATAACTTTTTTTGTTTTTAAGAAAAAGGACAATACAAATCTTAAGAGAGATAAAGATTATTTGAATAGACAACTAGAGTTTTATAGATTTTTAATAGATTATTTTATATAGTTTTTATTTATTAATGAATTATAGCTTTATAAAGTGCAGGTTTTAGGGATTTCCATTATACTATTAATTCCATAAATGATTAAAAACTGCTGTGAATGTGTCTTTAGTTTGCCTTAAATTTCTTTCAGGTTTGCCTGCTGGTAATGTCATCTAATTAGAAATATTACTTTCCCCTGAAATAAGCATTTTCTAGTATTAACTTTCTCTTTTTATCAGAGTACATTAAAACTAGCTTTCTTCAGTGTTAGCAATTTTCTGTTCAAAACATACACAGTGTTTTCTTTTGCAACTGGCTAATTTGGAATTCTGTTTTGCATGATTTCACACGTATAATCAATATTTTCCTTATTTTCCTTCTCAAGGGGTGGGGCATGAGGGAGATAATTTGGAATTTTTTTATTTTTAAAAATTAATGTTAAAAATGATGAATGTAATTGGGAAATAAAATTTTAAAAAATTTCTGTCACATTCAATCAAAAATTACAATAGGGGTGGCTAGGTGGCACAGTGGATAAAGCACCAGCCTTGGAGTCAGGAGTACCTGGGTTCAAATCCGGTCTTAGACACTTAATAATTACCTAGCTGTGTGGCCTTGGGCAAGCCACTTAACCCCATTTGCCTTGCAAAAAATAAAAAAAATTACAATAGTATTTTTATCTGACAAATATAAATCTTTCAATAATGGATTCTTAGAAAACATGTTATTCTCAAAGATGGAGAGGAATGAATATACACAGACATCTTCAAATACAATTCATTTGACAAATATTAAGAAGCCACTATGTCTTAAATGACAATATTAGGATCTGGGGATTCAAAAATAAGTCTCTAACCTCAAGGAGTTTATATTTTATAGAGAAGAGGATATGTGTGTGTAGAACACTGCATACAAGAAAAAATAAAACATGCATAATGAAAGGAACAATCATAGGAGTAAAGACATTCAGATAAATTAGTAAAGGAAAATTTGCAAAGGAAAAATACCATCAGATCAAAAAAGGTTATTTCAAGGTGGTATCCTTGCACTGAGCCTTGAAGAGGATTCTTAAAGTTAGAAATAAGGAGGGTAGGTAGGCTGGGCAAATACATGGAAGGAGACAGCCAGCTGAATTCAAGGAATACTTACTAGATTAGTTTGACTAGAACACAAAGTACAATTAAGAGAAGTAATATGAAATAAAGCTGGAAACATAATCAGATTTTGAAGAGTCTTAGATACTAAGCTAAGAAGTTTATATTTTGTTCTAGAAGCAATAGGAAATCATAGAAAGTTTTTGAGCATGGAAATGCTCCAGGCACATCAATGCTTTAATTCGATTATTTTGGTTGAATGTAAAGGGTGGTCTGAATAAGGAAATATTATACTATAAGAGTTGAAACATATGATACAAAGAAACACAGAACTCATATGAATTGACACAGAACAAAGCAAGCAGATGAGGATCAGTATACCAGTGACTATAATAATGTAAAAGCAATACAATACTAACAAGCTGTTAAAACTTGGATCGATTGCAGAATGTTGCATATTTTGTCCGATGGGGTTGCTAAGGCAATAGGTGTTGGTTAACTTTTTGTTAAAAGGAGTTTTAGAGGAGAGAATGGTTTATTAGGAAATATCTGTGGTAAGCAGAAGAGCTTGTTGTACAGACATGAGACCAATTTTATTCTCAAGTCTCCTCTTTTTTTTCTCCTCTAAAGTTCTGGGTAACTTGACTGCTATTTTCCAATGACATTGTAGCCACTCTCTGTAGTATCTAATTTGGTGACTACACACAGGCAGAGTTTTCTTTTTTTCTCTTTTCCTTTTCAGTGGAAGGTCCTTTTAAGTAGATTCACAGGACACCAGGCAAATACTTTAAAGCCATTCTTTGTTAAGTGCATGCCTTATCTAAGAGCTTGTCATTCTTGCATTTTAAGACATGAACCCTAGATCCAAATCCCAGACACTATTTTCTTTTTTTTAATTTTTTTTTTGCAAGGCAATGGGATTAAGTGACTTGCCCAAGGTCACACAGCTAGGTAATTAAGTGTCTGAGGTTGGATTTGAACTCAGGTTCCCCCCTGACACCAGGGCCAGTGCTCTAATCACTGTACCACCTAGCTGCCCCCAGACAATATTTTTTTTTAGGTTTTTGCAAGGCAAATAGGATGAAGTGGCTTGCCCAAGGCCACACAGCTAGGTAATTATTAAGTGTCTGAGACCGGATTTGAACCCAGGTACCCCTGACTCCAAGGCCGGTGCTTTATCCACTACGCCACCTAGCTGCCCCAGACAATATTTTCTTAATCAGCCATTGACTTCCCAAATTTGCCTTTCTCTTCTAATTGTCCCAATGTGAATCACCAGAAATGGAGAACAGTCTTCTAGATTGGGAGGTTCTCTGCCATGTCTTCACTACACACTCCAATTGGTAGATCTAGTAACAACTGCCTCACTGTGCCAGCATAAAGTCACCAATGACTTGTCTCTTCTTCCTCTGACCCTAAGACATGACTTTTCACCTACTAGACATCCCTGTGGATCCACATGATCATTTCCTGAAGGTCAAAAATCTATGTCCTCAGAGTCCTGAGATACTGCTTCTCTTCAAGTATTCCTTTTTTCCCCCCCATTCTATCCTTATACCCTCCAACCTTTCTCTTTGTCCTTGTTTTGGTCCTTCCATTTTTTTCTAAAGAAACACTTCATTCTCCCAGAATTCCTTAAGAGTGGAAAGGTATTCTTTGAGCTCCTTTAGCTTCTCTTTTTAAGACCAGCTCAGACCTTGGTCCTGGCAGAAAAAAACAAACTACAAACTTCCTGTAGGTCACTGCAAATTTTCCCTTGCTTCACATACTTTCTAGAAAAAAAGTTCACATTAATATAGTATGTTAAGGCACCTCATTTGATCCCTATGGCAACCCTCTACAGTAGGGACCATTATCTCATTTTACTGATGAGGAAACTGAGGTTCAAAGAAGTTATGGAAATTGCCCTGCATCACATAATCCATTAGTGTTAAAAGGATAGAAATCCATATCTTTCTAATTTAAGTTATGGGCTCTGGTTCAGCTTATAGCATTGGTTACCAAAAGTCTTGAGAAAATTCATTCCTGAGAGCCATAGCCATAACTTCCTTTCCCTTGCTTTTAACTTACTTGAATTATTTTCTGTTCTTCCTCCTCCTCCTCCCTTTCAGGTTCCTCTCCAGTGCTTTCTCTTCTTTGGGTACTTCTCTTTTCATTCTTTTTTGTTAACCCATTTCCTGAATCCAATTTTTCTTTTTCAGATGCATCCTCATCTTCCTTTATCTCAAATTGCTTTCCACCCTAGAGATTTTTCTCTCCTTCAGGTATCAGTATTCCTAAATTTCCTTTCATCTGAGAATTAGGAGAAACTCCAAACTCCAAACTCCTCCAAATCTTCCCAATTCCTTTTTTTAAAAAACTAAGGTCCTATGTCTAGAACTTCTCCCTTTTACCTTTACTGATTGGAGCTTTATCTGCATTCAAGGAATCAGTTAAGAAACTGTCTAATACAAAAAGGCTTTCCCAAATCCCCCAGTTGTTAATGTTCTTTTTTCATCAAATATACAAATCCAAAGAATTATAGTTTTCTAGTTTTATAGTTTCAGAGAAACTTATTAGCCAAGTTGTTGACTCTACATTGCTTGCTCTCCAATATACTCTCTCTAGATGAAAAGCTTGCTGTTTTTTTTTACATAGTTCTAACATCTTCCTCTAGGGATCATCCAGAAAACTGAAATCATGAGAATGATAGACCATTCACTGCTTGAGAGGTTTCTCATGCTGCCCTCTAGAAGGAAATATTCAAACTCATACAGAAGTATAAGAATTAAGTTCTATCCCACTTCTCCCAAAGAATTATAATACTATTTCCCTTTATTTCAAGTCCTAGGATCATATCATTTTATTACTAGGAGTATATGGTCCCTACATATTTTGAAGTAAAAAGGAAAGACATAGAAAGATAATGTTCTCTCATCTATAGGTTTTTTATTATAGCCCAACCTCCAACACAGGAATTAGGATGAAAATGCTAATACCACTGAATTGAATGCTTTCTTTTAACCAGAAAACATGTATTTATTTAGAAAAGTAGACTTCTTCATACTACACCATTCTTTCTAATAAGTCATAACCAGGCCATAGAAAGAATCAATATTCTTAGGCATCACAAAAATCCTGTTTGCATACACATATATGTATGTGACAAAAGTACATTCTTCAGTTACTCCTGCTTCTGCCTACCCCACTTCTGCCTTCCTTTGAGTTCCATACAATGAAATCTAGGGGCAACTAGACAGCAATGGACAAAAGCACTAGCCTTGGAGTCAGAAGGATGGGATCCAGCCTCAGACACTTGATATTAACTTGTGTGACCTTGGGCAGCAAGTCACTTCACTCTGCCTCACATCCAGGGCCATCTCCAAAAGTCCTGATTCCTATGTGGCCACTGGACCTAGATGGTTCTGGAGGAGAAAGTAAGGCTGGTGTCTTAGCATAGTTCCTTCCCCCAACTCAAATCCAATTCATGTGCTTATCATGGCATCATGACCCTGATGTCATGGCTTTCTTTCAGAATGAAGAACAAAAATAAAAATCACATAATGAAGTGAGTTCATGGAGTTGACATTCTTTGTTGCCTTGCATCAATTAATGTGTAATGGTACAATTAACAGAATCAGAGATTGAAGATATTCATCTAGTCCAACCATTTACATCCATTTATCACACCCTCATCAAGTTCTCTCCTTTTTAGGCTAAATATCTCTAAGTCCTTCAATTAATCCTCCAATAACATTCAGTGGACATTAAACTGTCTTGAGGCTCTGCCATGCAATACATTAGAACTCTCATGCCCTCATTCAGGACAACTCAGAAATATGTTCTAGATTTTCATAAACTTGCTTCTAGAAAACTGGCAAAACATAGATATAGCAAATTACTCATATACTGAGATGATTTTCATAAAGTATACGGGAAAATCATTCTTTTCTTTAAAAATATTTACCTTATAAATCTTAGATTATTATAATTAGATAATCAAGTTATTAGTAAACTAAATTAATCTGGATTTTTGCCCAGTTTTAGTGATAGCAAAAATTTCATCGTCATTTTATACTCTAGAGGCAATACACAGTATTCAGATTTTTAGCATTAAGATTTTTGTGGTATGCTAACCCCCAAATTTCTCTGGATATCTCTCAATTTAAGATTTCAAAATACTGGCAAATTATTAGTGATTATTTCAGAAACAGGACTCTAATCCCTCCCATTTTACAAAGCAGAAAACTGAGGTTCAGAAAAGATCAATGATTTCCCTGTAGTCATATAGGTAGTATATGACAAAGCCTGGATCCCAGGCTTTAACAGATGAAAATTTTTTTTAAATATTACTATATTCATTCAATAATTTGGTAGGAAGGTTTAAAGTCAGAACAGTCAAGAACCAACATAAAATATTTTGTGTTATCAATAATACAATACATATTTTCAATATCTTTAGTTAAAATTAAAAACATTCTGATTTTAAAAATATATTCAAAATTTCTTTTCACTTATCACTTATATAGTAATTAGTGGGTCAGTATTTTATGTAAAGGACAGGCTTTATTGGTATAGTTTGGTACCTTTTTACTGGTCCAAGGGCGCCCTCTGTCTGAGTGCTGAAAAAAGTTCAAAGTCAAATGAAAGTATTTGAGTCAGAGAATCTATTAAGTACAATTCCATGGGGATTTTTTCCTTTTTTTTTTTTTAAATCTCAAATGGTTCCTAGTCAAAAACAACCACTGTTATTTCATTGGTCACCAAGGAGGTAGTCTAAGATAAGGTTGCTAAAATTTGCTTTTTTGTTATTTTGGCCACTAATTGTAGACCCCTTCCTCAAAACAAATCAAGTAAGGCCCTCATAGGTAATCATTTAAATACTTCTAGGAAAATCACACCATGCCTTTAGCAGATTTTTTATTTGGCAATTCACATAATGATGAAATTAATGCCTTTAATAATCTGGCTAATCTAATTCATTTTGCATTTTGTTCTGATCATATATAATTGTGAACTGTAACCTCATAATTCAAAAGAAAAATGACTATCATTGTTGTATTCAAACATTTAAGTGTCTACTTTATGCAAGCTGCTGTCCGAGGTGCTGGTGACATAGTAAGAAATATGGTCACTGCTCTCATTGGAGTTTATAATCTAGTTGGGTAGACAAAAACAGAAAAAAAAATTAATTTAATTAATAATACTAGATAAATAGGCCACTAAATGTCACTGGCTTCTTTATTAATATGATATGCCAGCATTTAATTCAACAAATGCTTAAAAAATACCTTTCATATTTTCCCCCTTCCCTCTCACCTGAACTAATATTTTAAGGGGAAAAGAAATCACCATGACCTCTCTTCTATTTCCTTATTCTAAACCTCAAAGCCCTTTTACCCATTCACCTCCTCCTTTATTCCAATATTTGCCATAGAGGTGGCATTCTTCTTGCCAAGACCAGCTCTTCTACTGTGCTCAGGAGCCTATCCTCCTCTATCTCTACCAGCTTGCCCTCTCATTTTTCAGCTTGTCCGATTTGCTGGATTTTCCCCCACTATACACAAACTTGTCCATCTTTATACTCTTTCATACTTGACTCTACCATCTTCTTATATCATTTATTCTCCTTTTCCCAGTCAAATTCTCAGAAAAAGCTATCTCCACTCATTACACTTTATTTCCTCAAACACCACTAACTCAAATCAGGTTAGCAGTCCTTTCTAAATCACCTTCTCCATTGGCACAGTGCCTAGACATACATAATGAGCATTTAATAAATGCTTGCTTCCTTCCTTCTGGACTTCTCTGTAGTATCTGCCATTGTTGGATACTCCTCTTGGAATACTCTGTGTAAACAATTTGACTCATGTCTACCTTTCTTTGCTATTTTCTTTCTGAGCTATTTTCCAATCTGAACTACTACTCGCGGTTCTTTGCTCCACTCTCAGTCTGTAATGCCTTTGCTTTGTCCAGGCTATTCCCCATGCACTCTTTCCTCATTTTTGTCTCTTAAAATCCTGACTTCCATCAAGACTCAGCTCAAGTGCCCTTTCCTAAAGCAAGGGTTCTTCACTGTTTTGGTGCCATGTAGTCCTTTGGAAGTCTTGTGAAACCCATGGATGCCATCTCAGAATACCATCTTAAATGTATAAAATAAAAATCACAAGATTATAAAGAAAATTAATTGTATTTTAATGCAGTTACCAAAATGTTAAAAAAATAAAATGTTCACAGACCCAAGGCTAAAGTCCCTATAAAGGAAGCTGATGGTCAATCCTCTGGTTGCTAGATCCTAGGCCAGTTACTCTGGATATGTTTTATATTTACGGATCCCTCCAATACAAACAGCTCCTCAAGGACAGGCTTCTTTGTTAAGTTATCAGGTCCAGAGGTTGATCAGGGTCTGCCATCTAGAAGATTTGGTGAACTGGATTGAAGGCACTGTGCCAAGAGCTGGGCAGACAAAGGTAACAACAAACAATCCCTGCCCTTGAGGAGCTTATTTACTACTCCCAGTATCTGAACAGTTGTCACGTGTTCTGCTAAGGACAGCACTTTTACTTAACTAGCACTAAAATATATTTTTTCAAAATATATTTGAGAAAATATGCTTCCATACCATTAGCTGAATAATCTTCTATTTGATGACCTACATAAAGTGAATTTAGTTTGTGTCAAGTGACAATATAAGAAGATGTCATGTCATATAATAAATGGATGTCAAGTACTCTTCAAATTTTAAACTATAAAAATGTAACATTATTAATCAGTAGTCAGATATTGTATTTTATTATGATTACAAAATACTAGTGAGCTGAAAAAAATCCTATTTAATCCTGATCAAAACATTTCTAGCATCTACTTCATTTCAAAAGAAAAAAAATTCTACCATACCTTTTTGCAGAATTGACTTTAATTTTTTTTTAAATTAGGAATTTTCTAGGACTTACCTTACATTGTTTGCCTGTTCCCTTGGTATATTATTATCTAAAATAGTGAAAATTATTTCATTATATTGTAATATATACATTTAACATAGAAAGCAACCAGAAAGTCTCACTTCAACATAAAATGCCTACAAAATATTTATGGTCTCAAATGTATTATTTTTGTGCATTTGGATTGGTGATCCCTACTGCCTGGAATTTCCTTCTCATTTCTGCCCCTCAGTTTCCGGTTTCCTCTAGTCTCGGCTCAAAATATCACCTTCTTCAGTAGACAGTCTCTAGTATTTCCAGCTGTTAGTTTCTAACCACCCCCCCCATTTAACTTTCATCTTCTCTATATCTTGCATGTACCTAGTTAATAACCTCCTCAATAACAAGGACTGTTTTTGCCTATCTCTGTATCTCTAGCACTTGGCACAATGCACAGCAAACATAAATAATCAATTTTGTTGAAGAGAAAATAAATGCTGCAAATTATAAAGAATAAACATAGACCCAAAGATGAGATGTGAAAAAAACACCTCCCTCTACTCTCTTAGAGATGTGGGAGGTCAATGGGTGTGGAATGGTACATATATTTTCAGATTTTTTTCAATTTATAATTGTTCATTTTTGCTGATTTTTTAAATTAGATATGCATATATACATATACATGAATACATATATATATATATATAATTCTTTGGGAAGAAGGAGGAAGGATTCAGGGGGAAATTTAGGTGAGATTAAAGATAAAAGATATCAAAACAATTTTAAAAATAATTTTAATGATTTTAAACTAAAACTTTCATGAGTATAAGCATTCTAACCTTTGATAATACTATTTTAAAATAGGATACTGTAATTCAAGCAGGGAACTAAGGTTGTCTAGGACATAAAGTTTCTTAACAAGAAATAGTACTTAATAAACAATATTTCATATGGCATTAAACCTCAAAAATTCATATTAATTTTCATAGTTTTTGTATTTGCTCTCAAAATGTAATTTATAAACAAATGACAAAGGTGAAATACTTTAAAAGTATTCAGTTATATAAAAATATTTACTATTCTTATTTATATATACTTTTGTTCAATCTTATTAAATCACTTCTTTATGGTTCTATATTTAAAAGAAACAACAGCTAGAAACTAAATGTGGGAGAGACCAGATGCCATTAGTTTCAAAACATTTCAAATATTCAATTTTTCAAGATTAACCTTTCTCCCATTCATTCAAATTAATGGCAATATAATAAAATGTAACTGAAAATACTAAACTTTCTGGAAGAAGACTGTGTTTAACGCTATGAAGAAATCTCTGAAATTCCATAACTCTTTACTAGAATATAGGTCAAGATACAAGAAGCCTGGCTAATGATAGAATAAAAAAAAGCTTATTGCTCTGATTTACAGTAAATAAAATAATAAATCTTAATGAAAGGATTCAGAGAATCCTTTATATAGAGAATTATGTAATTCCATTTTTTCAGTCATTAAAAGAAACTCACGCTCATCATTAAGAAGCTCTGTATCTTGATACTAAAAGAAAAAGACAATACATTTCAACATGTACTAGTGTTAAATGTCAACTATGGTCAGATCTAGTACCTTTATCACAATACTTTATACATGGAAATTTATCAGTTTTCACTATGCTACTGTAAGAAATGAAAGTATCAGTTTACACTTTTTTTAAAATGGGGGGGAACACCACTCAGATTAGAACATAACACAAAAGATACCTGACCTGCTTTTGAAGAAGATTATTACTAGACATTAAGAGTCTTGTTGTGGAGGGGAAGAAAAAGAAAGGGGATTTAGCAGGTATGGGCAGATCAAAGAAATGGGAAAAGGGTTAGACAAAATGAGTTTGGGAAAAATATGCCAAGTATTAAAGGAAGGTAAGGCAGACAACTTTCCCTCACTCTCTCCCTCCCCAGTTGTAATCCTCACTTCTAGTAGCACATTTGACTAAGGCATAAAAAAAATGAAGGGCTAAAATGACCATACTTACCCAAAAATTGGTGACATTTAAATAATTTGATATCTCACTAGACAGCCTCTCAATCTCACTATGGATGGGAAGGAAAATACAATGTGATGGACATTACTTCTTAATGTTAATGTTTTATGTACTCTGAGTAAATTGTTTTTGATAATTGATTTTATTTATGGTAGCTATTTTTTCTTTTATACCAATTTGATCTATTTACAGAAATCTCAGAACCACAAACCTAAGTTCTAAGAGACTTAGAATGCTGAATAACTCCATTTTAAAGGGAGGCCCAGAATGGTTAAATGACTTACCTATAGTCACACAGTTACGTGTTGGAGCTAGGAATCAAAACCAAATTTTCTACAATGGTTCTCAAGTATAATTTTAAAGTACTTATTTCTAGAAAATTGCTCAGTCATTTTAGAGAATATTTATACCAGGCTGGGCATGCCTATAATCTTTGTACGGGATGGGGGGGGGTGGATGGCTTGAACTTGGAAGCTCTGAATTGACCCAGGTCTAAAGCCCATCAGGTGCCCATATCAAATGAGAAACCTGGGAGAATGGAACCACCAAGCTCCAGATAAGGGGTGAACCTCTGAAATCTGGAAATGAAGTTTCTCCCAGGCAGATCAACAGTGTCACCAGCTTGCATCTGCCTGCTGTATATCCAGTCCAAGAGAAAACCCCATCTCAAAAAAAGAAAGGGGCAGCTAGGTGGTGTAGTGGATACAGGAGTCAGGAGTACCTGGGTTCAAATCCGGTCTCAGACACTTAATGATTACCTAGCTGTGTGGCCTTGGGCAAGCCACTTAACCCCATTTGCCTTGCAAAAACCTAAAAAAAAAAATTTCTATACAGAAGCAAATAATTAAATATAAGGTAATACTTACTTTTCATATTCTTCTTTCTTTAATGCCCAATCTAGGTAAAAAAGATTAACATTCACTAATTTACTTATTAAAATTCAAAGCAAGAAAGCCAAAGTTATGCTATACATAGCATAAACAATATAAATATATACACAGGAGCTCAACAAATGCTTGTGGGAGAAAAGTTAAATCAGTTAGACAAGAGGAAATTTGGGAAAGAGAGAAAGAATATTATCATAGACTATATACACTGATTAAATATACACTGGTTAAATGTTTTTTCCTCAGTTGTTCCATGCAAAAATCAAAACCAAATGAACTCACAGACCACCTATCCTACATGTTATGGGCCACCACCACAAACAAAACTCATGCTCCAGAAGGGGTGTGGTCTGCTCCTGTTTCATTCTTAACTACTTGAAAATGCTTTTGGGGAATGGGGAATGTTAGATGAATGTCCTTCAATCACACTTTTCATTACACTGCTCACCCTCTAGGCAACTTCTGATACCTTGGTGTAGAATAAAGGATGATGTTTTCTCCCTTAAACTAAACACTAGTGGTGGGAACAAAATTTCTCTTTTTAAAATTATTCTTAATGAATCTTTATCCATAAAATCATTTAAACACTGCCCTTATTTGTTTGCCAAAAACCTCATCCAGATACCAGTCCATCAGACTATCCTGCAAGCCTCCCTCCCCACAATTAAATTGGTTCAGAATATGATTCAAAGGAAGATTGCCCCTAATCATTTGACTGATGAGTTTCAACCAAAGCAACTGATTGAACCAGAATAAAACAATAATAGGTTTTTATACTCTTTTTTTTTTTTTTAGTTTTTTGCAAGGCAAATGGGGTTAAGTGGCTTGCCCAAGGCCACACAGCTAGGTAATCATTAAGTGTCTGAGACCGGATTTGAACCCAGGTACTCCTGACTCCAAGGCCGGTGCTTTATTTACTGGGCCACCTAGCCGCCCCAATAATAGGTTTTTTACTAAATTTCCTTTTACTTGCTCTTCTGAGAACTGCCTAACAGACCTGTGTTGACCAGTTCTATAAAAAAAATAAAATAAAAAAATGCATCAAGTATTTGAGTGCTTACTACATACCATACTGTACTAGGTGCCAGAGATCCAAAGACAAATCAAGACCAGAAACCATGTTGGGGATACAAAGAAAGGAAAAGGCACAAGACACAAAACAGCTACTGTTCTCATGGAATTCAGTCTAATGGGGAGATAACACAAAAGTAACCAAGTATAAAATAGTGAAAAGTTGAACTGTTTCACTAAGGGCTGAGACTGAGAAGGGAAGAGAACACAGCTAGTACAAGGATGAGGGCCTGTCAAAATACTGAGGAATGAATAATGGGGACACAAAAAGTCAGTCCTTGGAAGGAAGAAGAAAAGATGGAATGACAGGTCATGGTCTGAAAAAGAAAAGAAACAAATGAATCCTTAATCATCACACTCTGGATCTCACTATTATCTACAAGTGTTCCTTAATCAAAAGCTAACATTTCTTTATCTCACCATAGCCTATCATTCTACCTTTCTTTCTCCCCTGTGCCTCACCCTTCCCAACCTAATTCTTTGCTCTCACATTGACCTTCAATCTTTTTATCCTTTAGTACTTTCTCAGGTCATGACTCCTGATTTGATTTCAGTTTCCTCCCTTTCCAGTCTCAACATTATAATTAAGCAATTCAACTATCTACTGGCCACTACCTTTGAATCTGTCACCTCCTTGCCCTATCATGTTCACATCTTGTTAAAATCTATCTTCTGATTTATTTTCACAAAAGGACTCCCTGCTCCTGATGATGATTATCCTTCATTCTTGAAGAAGACCATGACATCTGTGAAAAGCATTTGAATTAGGATTTGGAGGAAAGAGGGTAGAGGATTGGGCTAAGTCATCAGCCTCACTTTCTCCTCCAGAGTCATCTGGGGCCAGTGGCCAGATACAAAGGACTACTGAAGATGACCTAGATGTGAGGCAATCAGGGTGAAGTGACCTGCCCAAGGTCACACAGCTAGTAAGAGTCAGAGTTCTGACTCAGGATTCAAATTCTTGTCCTCCTGACTCCAAGGCCAGTACTCTACCCACTGTGCCATCTAGCTGCCCCCAAATGAATCCAGGCCTAATCCATTCCCTGCTCCTTCTCCTTTGCTAAATAGACTGAACAAAGTCACAAAACTATGCAGCTGGATCCACTTATTATCTAACCTCAACTGTACCCTTATTGCAACAAAACAATCTTCTTTAATAGATGGATTCCTTATCTTACTTTTTCTTTTTTTTAGGTTTTTGCAAGGCAAATGCGGTTAAGTGGCTTGCCCAAAGCCACACAGCTAGGTTAATTATTAAGTGTCTGAGGCCGGATTTGAACTCAGGTACTCCTGACTCCAGAGCTGAGCTGGTGTTCTATCCACTGTACCACCTAGCCACCCCCTCTTATATCACTTTCAAGAGAAACTATTTCAAACCTTCTCGCCTCTTAATTCAAATGACAAAATTGGATCCCTTGATTTAGACTCTCCCATTTCCAGTTTCTGACCAGATATACTGTCTACACTCCAAGGCTTTCAATCCCTTTCTCCACTGATCCAATTCCCATTTGTCTTCTCTAGCAGAAACACCCTGAGTAAACCCCCCCTCTCTCTAATCTCTCCCCCCATCTACTGATTTCTTCCCTCCAAACATGTCCTTTGCTAGATCCTACCATCCCTACAAATCATCATCTCTCCTACCTTTATCAATTCCTAAAGGAAAAAATTTCCACATTCATTTCTTCTCTCTACATTCCACAAACATCTACAAGTTATCTTCTGATCTCACTACCCAAATGAAACTGCTCCCTGAAAAGTTACCAATGATCTCAACTATCAAATCTGATGGTCATTTTTAGTCCTTATCATCTCTCTTCTACATTTGATACTAATGACTACTCTCCTCTTAATTTTATTTTTTTTCCCCTTGATTCTCCTCTAATTTGTCTGACCCCGTCTGCTGGTTCATCATTGATAGCAGCCCCATGACTGTAGGTTCTCCCCAAGTCTATCTCTCTTCTTCAGCCCTGTCATATCAATTCCCTATTGGACATTTCAACGTGGAAACTTCAAGATATATTTCAAACTCAACCCAATGAGCAAAACCAAATTTATCAGCATTCCCCTCAAACCCCCTCATCATCCACATTTATCTATATTTTGTCAAAAGTACCACTACTTTTCTCATCTTCAAAGTTTGTAATCTCAACTTTAACTGACTTCTTATTCTCATTCTTGTATCCAATCAATTGGTCTATCTTCCTGTTTCTCCCTACACTATATCTCTAGTATTACTTCTTTTTATGTCCACAGTCACCACCTTAGTTTTGGCACTTATCTCTTACTTGACCTATTGTAATTGGTCTCTCTGCCTCAAGTCTCATTTCATTCTAATCCATCTGCCACAACTAACAGTGATTTTCAGCAGAAATCTGAGAATATCACTTACTCTTACTCAATAAACTCTAATGGCTCCCTTTTACTTCTACACACCACACAAAACACAAACACACACACCCGCCTGAAGCAGAAATGAGAAGAGTGCATTATAGGCATGGGATCTGACAAGTTCAGAAAGACCTGGAGAAGGAGAATGAAGTGTGAGAAGCAGAGTTGGACAGTTCAGTTGGGTAGAGCTTTATGTAAATCTTCCCTTCTGGCACTTTATAACTTGACCAAATTATCTTTCTCTTTGCTGCACACACTTGATTTCCTCTGTCTTTGCATCACTCCCCATGTCTGGAATATGGATTCCCCTTTGATCATCTCTTTCCCTTCAGGTACACAAAGCCTCCCCTGATTCCAAATACTAGTCCTCTTCCTGATTTTGAATGTAACCTATTTATTTCTTATTTTAATCTCTACACATTGATTATGTATTTCTTTATTGAAAGAATTCAGTTCCTTGAGAATGGGGATTATTTCATTTTGGGGTTTGTGTGTTCACTGCAGCTAGTATTTAGTAAGTATTTAATGAAAGCTCATTGATTGATTTGAATTATTCTCCTGAATGTATTATACCTAAAGTCAAGTCCTATTTTTGTACACGTCCCTCAAATAGTCAATTCATCCACTGAATCTTATCTATATATCTATATATCCATATATATAGATAGATAGATAGATAGATATCATCATCATCAATGAATAAATGACATGGTCAAAGTTTTCCTGTTTTGGGGTGGCTAGGTGGCGCAGTGGATAGAGCATTGACCTTGGAGTCAGGAGTACCTGAGTTCAAATCCAGCCTCAGACAATTACCTAGCCGTGTGGCCTTGGGCAAGCCACTTAACCCCATTTCCTTGAAAAAAAAAATCTAAAAAAAAAATTTTCCTGTTTCTTTTCATAGTGAATTAGCTTTCTAAAATCACTTTCAAATACATCCTAAGACACATCTATCTTTTAAAACTTCTATATATTTCAAACATTAGACAAGGAAAATCTTACCTTTCCATTAATTTCAAAGGATTACAAATATAAATTGATGTCAGGTAATTATAGTGACTAAAAAGATATTTGTAAATTATAGTATACTAAAATAAGTTAATAATTTTTTGTGCCCAAATTGGCACAAAATTCATAGCTCCAAAAGATTTATCCATTAATGTCTTTAATTCCTACTCCATATTATTTTTCTAAAGTTGCTCACAAGGAGAAAACTAACTGGTTTGTTTCACTTTTGTTCTATTCCTGTACAGGTAGGTAGAGGAAAGATTTAAGCAGAAATAGAGAGAAAGGAGTTGGATGAATTCAAAAACTAATTAAGCAATACTTGAGGAACCAAGAAATCACTATATTATCTAATTACAATGAGAATTATATAACTCATTTCAGATTACATACCCTTTGTCTTATATCGAAGCCTTGAGTTCTAATGGAAAGAAAGATGATTTTGAATAAATACAAAATGGGTAGTTAAATCCTGTAAAAAAGGTGTATATACTATGGAAAAAAATGAAAAATTTTCAAATAATCATGTTCTAATTTATTCATTCATATACATGATATTTACAGGTCTAAAGAAAATATACAAATATAAATACCGCATTTTTTAATTTCCTGTTTTCTGTCTTTAAAGCATCAATTTCTTGGACCTAGTGAAAAAAATTTTTTTTCAGATAACCACATTGGAAACTTTTGTTACTGATGTAATGGTACATAAATGTAATCTAACACTTTTCAACTATCTAAAAGTATTTAAGTTATTCCAAGATGTAATTATAATTTTATTAATTTACTTTGAAAAGAAACAATCAAGTCTAAAGGCAAGATGAGGCAAATATCATATATACATCTAAAACAAATAACCTTGAGTTTATTTTGAATGTCTCAAGTCACTTAACTTCTGTTTGCCTTTATTTCCCCAACTGTAAAATGGGAATAATAGTATCTGTCTCTTAGGGCTATTATGAGGTTCAAATGAGATTTGTAAAAAGTGCTTTGCACAGGCCTGCTATATAGAATAGTATAAATGCTTATTCCTTTCTATCTTCCTCTCTACTCCAACTTTATTATTAATTTCAGTCCTATTAGAGGAAGTGTGGATTTGTAAAAATTCCTAATAAAAGATATTTTTAATGAATTTCACATTTCCTTCTGGAAGAGAAGTTGGGGACAAAGTCGGGGGATCTATGACAGCATTCCCTGAATTTGTAATAATTATTTATAACTTCCATTAGGACACTTATGGCCTATAAATTAGTATTCTATCATATAAAAATTATCATTGAGGTCAAGTCCTATTTTTGTACACGTCATAGAAAATTGTAAAAATGAAAACCAGACACTTTTCCCATCCCCATAAAACTTTACAATTGAATGAACTATAACCATAAGGACACTTGATTACTTACAGACTGGCTGCTATCTAAAAAAGTACAAATTTCATGAACAAGTCTCTTTCTCTGCTCCTTGTTCTTTCTATAGATTAAAAAAAATCAGAATAATCTTGTATCTTACAGTATAGGATAAATTTCATGGAAGAAAAAAAATCTGGCACTAGAGGTAGTCAGTCTTAACTTACAAGATTTGCAGGCGTGTTTCATTTTTCATCAACATAGGTTCACTGTTTTCTATAATACATGAATATTTGATATTAAACACATTTTAATCTATTATAATCAGACCTTTCCCAATTAGATTTTTTATAAGTTTAATACTGTAATTTAAATATCTGAACCTTCTAAGACATTTCAAAGGAACAAAATTTTGTTTTTTGATGGACACTGTAAATCCTGTAAAAAAGATATATACTATAAAAATGAAAAATTTTCAAATAATCATGTTCTAATTTATTCATTTATATACATGATATTTACATGTCTAAAGAAAATATACAAATATAAATAACTGCATTTTTAATTTCCTGTTTTCTGTCTAATCACAAAGGAAAAACGCTAATAATGATGTAGGTTTTGAATTCTTCCAATTCTTCGATCCTTATGGGGTTTCTGATTTCCCTAAAGTATACCTAACGGTTTAATGGATGGTAATAAAAGTTTCAGTGGAAGAATTTACAATCTGAACAGTCTTCACTACAGGAAAACCTTATTAAGAAATATAATTTGTAGGAATTAATATTAGCTGCTACATCTGTCATTAATATTCAGTTCCTCACTTGGCCTATTTCATACACGTGTTCATGGTCATAAATTACTGGATCTATATTGACACTTAATTGCACGTGAATGACTACAACACATATGGGGTGGGGGGATACACTTTTTTGGGGGGGCCTGTGTTTGATTTCACACCTCATCTTAAACAAATGCGGCAAGGACACAAACATTTACCCTCTTTTTCAAGAAATGGCATGGTGAAGAGGAGACCTGGAGGTACAAACACAGAAATGTATACATTTAGCCTCTGGGCACTAGAAGATTTGTTTCCATTGCAAAGTTTCCCTGTTAATAAATAATTCAAAATATGTGAGATTTTCCCCTTTCAGTTCTAGGAGTTAAAAAAATATCCCTTCTCGCCCTCCCCGTATGCAGAGTACCCCCACCCATTTCGGACCCGATAAACTCCCTTTCCTTCCAACGCATACGGGACGCAGGTTCCTCCAGTCTCCCCTCAGCCCGACTGCCGTTGGGGCGCAGGGTACGGAATTCAAATCCTAACCGGCCTCGGCACCTGGGCGAAGGCGGCGCGCGCCCCGCTCCGCCCAAGGCAGACGCCCCTCGCGGGCTCGCGCTCCCCCTTACACGGGGCTCGAGGGTCTCAGGCCCCCCGGACCCAGCATTCAGGTCGCCGCCCCCAGCCCCACACAAGTGAGGGGGGACTGACTAGGCCCCGCCCCCGAGTCGTCTAGTTGGGCGGCCCCGCCCCCGCCTCCAGTCGGGTGGGCCAATCCCGACCTCGCTCAGTCCGGATGCTCCGCCCTCCTCGCTCCAAGCGCCCGGATGCTCGCCCCGCCCTCAGTAAACGCGAGCCTTAAGCTCCGCCCTCAGACGGAAAGTCCCGCCTCAAATCCCGCCCCGGAGTCTGCTGGGCCTTAAAGGCGATCGCCCGCCTTGGGCCCTGCCCCTGCCCGTTCCGCCTCGCCAGCATGGGCCATGGGGGGACTCCCCAACTGTCAGAAAACGCCTCGTCTGATCCACAAACTAGCGATGCTGAGAACCGGGGGCTTTCAAGTCTTGACAGAATCACTCCATACCCTCCCGGGTGAGGGGAAAATGAGGCTGCGCCCAAGGAGCGCCTGCGGGCGGGGCCGGCTCCACTGTCTCGGGCTGCCTCCCCCTCCCCCACTCCCATTTTCCACCCTGACCCCAACCACCCCCCGAACCTAAACTCTGGCCTCGGGGCTCACAGTATGTCTCTGGGACTTCAGGCGTGTCCGACCCTTTGGGGTTTGCTTGGCAGATACGGGAGCCGTTAGCTATTTCCTTCTCCAACGCGTTTTACAGATGAGGAAACGGGGTTGAGTGACTTGTCTGTTGTCACCCAGCCGGAGTGAGGCCGAATGTGGACTCGAGGAGGAGTCTGACTCAAGGACCGGCGCTGACTGCAGCTAAGGAAGACTCAAAGTAGCCGGCCGCCAGCGCCATCCCCTAGTGTCAGCTTGGATAAAGCCCCCAAAAGTGCAGACAAAAGAATGAATGAGCAAGGGCCCGAAAATGGATCAGGAAAAAGTATTGGCTTCTCGAGACCACGTGGTTCAGACGCCGTGGCCTGTCGGCGCCGGGCGTAGGACTACAACTCCCAGCAGGCGTCGAGGCAGATCACGTGCCCGGAAGCAAATGCTCTAACCGTGGAGGAAGGCGGCCTTGCCAAATAAACAGACCGGCTTTTGTAGGGGGGTGGGGAGAGAGACCTGCTGGGTGAAAACCTTCCTTTTGCCAACATGAACGTGGTGTTTGCTGTGAAGCAGTACATTTCCAAAATGATAGAGGACAGTGGGCCCAGCATGAAAGTACTTCTCATGGATAAGGAGACGGTGAGTTCGGTTTGGGTTCCCTAACCCGGCCCCTCTTCTTCCTCCCCGGCTCCCCCCGGACTGGGCTCCCCCCGAGGCTGAGATTTATAGTATTTCATTAAGTGCGTGCAGCAGTCCGCATTGAAAATGTTTGGGACATTGTGCCGAGTGTTGGAGAGAGAGAGTTAGGTAAAACACAGCCCCTGCCCTCAAGTTGCTTACAGTCCAATGGGAGGAGCTGATGAGCGAATATGTAGGGAATTTTTTATATACACACACACAAACACACGTAGATTTATGTTTCAGATTGCCTCCAATTTACCCTGTGTGCGTGTGTGTTTATGTAAATATGTGGTGTGTGTACATATGTAATATATATATATATATGTAATGCATGATTTATCAGATTAACTCCAGTTTGCCCTATATTCATGTCTCTGTAAATATATTTAGATCTATGCACGTGTAATATACACATCCATATATTATATGTAACATCAGATTATCTCCAATTCACCCTGTGTGCGTGTCTATGTAAACATACTATGTGTCTATATGTCCATGTGAAATGCACCATATGCTTGTGTAGATTACTTCCAATTGACCATGTGTTCATGTCTGTAAATATAATCCATGTGTGTCCGTGTGTAATATACATGACATGTATATTATTATATGTGGCATGTCAGAATACCTCCAATTTATCAAATGCATGCATGTGCATAAATATAATCTGTGTGAAGATATACATGCTTAATATTGACATATGCTTATATTACTCATGATATGTCAGATTGCCTTGTTTTTTGCTGTGTACATATGTGTAAATATAATCTATGTATCTTACACACATGTGTAATGTACATGTATATATATAATTATATATGCAATGTTGGATTACTTCCAATTTACCTTTTATACTTAACTTTATGTCTTTTATAATTAGGTTTTATAGTACATGTGCATATGTGTATGCATGTGTGATAAGAACATTATCACATATGGTACATCAGATTACCTCCCATTTACCCTCTATGTTTGTAAACAGGAATTGGAGATCATCTTAGAGAGGATCAGAAAAGGCTTGGATTTTAATTCTGTAGGTTGGGTACATTTTGCCTAGTAGGTTTCCAATTACATGAGTCCAGTTTCTCCCTAGAGCCCTCTACCTATTAATTCGGCAGTTTGACCAAACAAGGAAACTCTTTCTAGTTAACTGACTGGTCCACAGCTCTGATAGGCACATTTAGATGTCCCTTTCAAGAAAAGGCTAACAGGTACAAGACTGGGCACTGATGAACAAAATAAAAAGCCTACTATGTGCTGGCCATTGTGCCAGGGCAGAGTCCCTACCTGTCCTTCAGGAGTCTCACATTTTCAAGCTGTAGTGAGACAGTGGCCTCACAAGGAAAGTAGGGCAAGGCAGGGAATTCGAATCACAGAGGAGGCAATTGGCATGAGCCTAGGGGAAGGAATAGGCCTTTTGAATTGAGTACTGTGTCCTGAGTCAGACATGGGAAGGGGTTGGGGAACTGTAAAAGGCCATCAAATTGTAGTGAATATAGCTGATTACTGGTCACCTCTCAGGATGGCTTGGCTCCAGGAAGGGAGTTCCAAAACTGAAGAATTAACTTCCCCAGAGATGAAGACATAAATTTAAGAAGTCAGGTTGCAGGATCCTGAAAATGGACAAGGCAGATGGCTTGGGTGGATGGTAAAATGGGAAGGGATAGTCCTTTGATAGTCAAACTTTTAATTTCTGATTGTAGCTTTGGGAAATTCAGTTGAGATGAAAAGTTATTGCTCTTTCATCTCATGTGTTTAAAATGCAAATTAAACTTGTCTTTTATACTTAAGTTATGTAGTGCATTGAAATCAACATTGGATATGAGTCTGGAAAGGTACCATTTAAAATCCTGACTTAATATGGGCCATCCATTGAACCTCCTTGAGTCTCAGTTTCCTCACCTGTAAAATTGAAAAAGTATTAATTACCTCACAGTATTTTCTTGAGGAATAAATAAGATAATAATGTATGTTAATGTATACTTTTTCTTTTTTTTTAAGCTTTGAACTAGTATATAATTTTTAAGCTATTGTTATTGTGACTGTAAGTCTTTTTGTAAATGTAGGTAGAGATCATGTTTTTCCTCTCTTAATATTGTGCTCTGCATACTCTTCTAAAAGCCTGCCAGTATTCAAAAAATGTTGGCAACTCTCATCCTGCTTATGTTTGTTATGTATGTATATTTTATCATCTTCAATAAATTGTACTTTTATTGAAAAGGGACGTTTCATTTTGTCTTTGAATCTTCAAGCCTAGTGTGGTTGCCTAGTATAAAGAAAGAACTTAATAAGTACTTGAGCTTGATTAAATTTGATGTTATAAAAAATACCCAATTAAGTAGTGATGAAGCTAGATTAGAAATGATTCTGTAGTAAAAATTGGTAGTTGTCATTCTGGACCAGTGTAATCTTGGTTCTTTCTTTTTTATGTCTAGACTGGTATAGTGAGTATGGTGTACACACAATCAGAGATTCTTCAGAAGGAAGTGTACCTTTTTGAACGGATCGATTCTCTGAATCGGGAGACCATGAAACACTTGAAGGCCATTTGTTTCCTTCGACCTACAAAGGTACTATGTGCACCAAGCTCATGCCCAAGTTTAGGCAGATTTTTGCATTCAGGTCTGATCACCATGCAGAGAACATAAATAGGAGTCATAAATAGTAGATAAATTTGGATTGTTAATATTTGAGGTGTGCTATCTATCATCATTCTGGCCTCTTAACATCTAAAACCTTGACCTATTAAAAAAAATCTTTTCTTCCCATGTTGCAAAACCCTTTTTGTATATCTTATTTGCATCTAATATCACCCTAGGTACACAGTAAACTCTAAATGAATAATTGAATGAGTCAATTAATGGGTTATCATTATAATTATTTATTTACTGAAGTCTTTACTCTAACATTGTTTTCTTGATAAGGAAAATGTGGATTACCTAATTCAGGAGCTCCGAAGACCGAAATATAGTGTGTATTTTATTTGTAAGTATATAATTTTCTTTTTGGTATGTTTGGTTCCATTCAAGCTAGTATTTTTGTTAGGCATACCTTATCATATTGTGGATTGAGGGATCATCAAAACATTATTATGTACTTGGTTTTCTCTTTTTTATTGCCTTATATTCAATTACTGAAAGTTCAGGTAACCATTATCCTACTATAGAAAGCTAATATATTATTATATTTTATTTATTATTTTAGAATAAATTTATAAAATAAATCTGTTTATTTATTTACTATGCTAATAATACATTGGCAGCTCGGTGGCCCAGTGGATAAAGCACTGGCCTTGGAGTTAGGAGGACAGGAGTTTGAATCCAACCTCAGATAGTTGATATACTCAGATACACTTGATACCTCAGATACACACCAGCTGCGTGACCTTGGACTTCACCTTGATTGCCTCACATCTTAAGTCATCCTGATTCCTATTTGACCACTGGACCCTGATGGCCCTGTAGGAGAAAGTGAGGCTGGTGACTTAACACACTAAAATCCAATTCATGTGCTTGTCATGGCATCACCTCCCTGATGATCTTCTTCAAGAATGAAGGACAAGGGTGGCTAGGTGGCGCAGTAGATAAAGCACTGGCCTTGGAGTCAGGAGTACCTGGGTTCAAATCCAGTCTCAGACACTTAATAATTGCCTAGCTGTGTGGCCTTGGGCAAGCCACTTAACTCCATTTGCCTTGCAAAAACCTAAAAAGAAAAAGAATGAAGGACAGAGGGGTGGCTAGGTGGCGCAGTGGATAGAGTACTGGCCTTGGAGTCAGGAGTACCTGAGTTCAAATCCAGCCTCAGACACTTGATAATTACCTAGCCATGTGGCCTTGGGCAAGTCACTTAACCCCATTGCCTTAGAAAAATCTAAAGAAAAAAAATGAAGGACAGAGAGGTGGCTAGGTGGCGCAGTGGATAGAGCACTGGCATTGGAGTTAGGAGTACATGAGTTCAAGTCCAGCCTCGGACACTTAATAGTTACCTAACTGTGTGGCCTTGGGCAAGCCACTTAACCCTATTTGCCTTGCAAAAACCCTAAAAAAAAAAAAAAGAATGAAGGACAGATATCATAGAAAGCTAAATATAATTACCATAAGTTATTGACATTTAAGAAAAGAAATAACATCAAAAATAAGGTTTTTTCTTTGCTTTTTGAGGCATTTTTAAAATTTCAAAATATACAAGTGGTCACATTTCATACCTCTGATCAGAAAAATAGTTATCTATGCTTTTATAAGCTAAGGAACAGATATCTCTTCCTTACTGTGGGAGATGAAGAAAAAATGCAAAGAAATGTAGAATAGTTTTTTTTTTATCTTCTGCTTTGCCCTTTTCCATTCAACAAACATTTGTTAATAGCCCATTACAGCCCTGTGTAAGGCCCTTCACTGAAATTCAGGTTACTTAGAAGTGGAGTTGTTTGGGGGGGCAGCTAGGTGGCACAGTGGATAGAGCACTGGCGCTGAGGTCAGGAGGGACTGAGTTCAAATATGACCTCAGAGATTTAATTGCTTAGCTGTGTGACCTTGGGCAAGTCATTTAACCCCATTGCCTTGAATTTTTAAAAATTAAAAAAAAGAAGTGGCATTGTTTGGATAGTTTCACGCATTTCCTTTAGAATTCATCATACATATTTGAACTTTACTGATTCTTGCTTAAGTGCCTTCCCTACCAAAATAAAGAAATAAATAAAAGTTTGTTGGTCAGTGGTGGTGATTGTTGTTGTCTTGGTACTGGTAAACTTCAAAGTAAAAAAAACCCATGTTGAATGACTTGCCTGCTAGGCTAAAACTAAATCCTGTTCCCTTGGTTTTTGTCTCTATGAGCTGGAATTATAAATTTATCATCACAAATATCATAAGAACTGAACATTGAGAAATTCTTTAGTTTTGGCTAAAAGTCAGAATTATTATATAGGATTGATATGGATTCTTCTGTCTGTAAAGGACCGCCTATAATGGTGCTATCCTATCCAACAAACAAAGTACATCAAGATACCTTTCTCATTTACTTGGGGAGTTTGGGAGCTTCATGAGCTCTTGTTTCTCAGTGTAGAGTCTCTGAGGAAAAGTGACCCTTTTCCTTGCAAAGAATAACCCTCCATTTCCCTTGTACCCTTGAGACCATCCTTTTCCTCCTCCTCTGGAAATTTGCCCTCTCAGGTATTTTTATTTTTCATCTTCAACCTTTCCTTATGCACAGGATCCTTACCTGTTCCCATAACATACCTTTATCTCTCTGTCCATAGACTTCCACTTGACCCTGCCAAAGCCAAAGTTATCCTCTTTTAACTTTTTTCCTTTTCATAGCTAAACAAGGAAATGGTGTCCTACACTTATTGCTTCTGTTTGCTCACCTCTCCTTTACTCCCCAGCCTTTTGCATTTTAACTTCCAGTACCACCACTCAAATGAAATGACTCTCTTCGAGATTGGTAAATCTGATGGTCTTTTCTTAGTCCCAGTCCTGTTTGACTTCTCTGCAGCTTTGGACACAATTGGGCCACCCTACCTTCTGCTCTTTCTCCTCTTGACCTCTAGGACACTTTTCTTTCCTGGGTCTCTTTCTTCTGTCTTTTTTAGTTCCCAGTCTCCTGGGCTCAGTCACCATCCCTCTATCATTCCCTAAGCATGTGCATCTTTCAAGGAATGTCCTAGGCCCTTGAAGGGCTTTAATCACTATCTCTCTCAAGGTAATTTTCAGATCTCTTTAGTCAGTCCCCCCTTTTTTTTTAACTTCAGTTCCATCAACCAATTCATTGATATCTCAAATTCAACATGTCCCAAACTCAGGTAACTTTTTCTCTTTTCTTCTTTAATACAAGCTTCCTCTAATCATCTGCATTTCCTTGGAAGCTGCTCCATCCTTCAGGCACCAAGGTTCATAGCCTTGGAGTCCTTGATTCCTTCCTCACCCCTAATGGCTAATCAGTTCCCAAACCTTGCTGAATGGATCCCTCCCAATGTCTGTCTCCTTTTAACAAAATACTATTCTAGTTCAGACACTGGTCAGTTCTTATCTGAGGCACTAAAATAACTTGAATTTTGTTGTACTTGTTTCCCATCTCTCACTTCTATGATATATCTGCCCCAAGCTGACAGGTTAATATTTCCATACCTGTAGAACTGAGCAACAAAAATCTTCAGTGGCTTCCTATTGACTCTAGCTTTACAACTTTTAAACTCCTCAGCCTGACATTTGTGTAAATTAAAAGAAAGCAGAAACAGAAGGATGGTATATATATATATGTATATATGCATATGGTATATATATATGTTTATACATAGTTATGAAAGAATGTAAACAAAAACAATACTGAAAGGTAATAGGAGTGAATAATTGCAATGACCAAACAGCCAGAATAGATGATAGAATGCACTTCCCTTCTCTCCCTTAAGAAGTATTGAGCTCTGTATGACTAATAAGACATTGCACATCTTATTAAATCATTATACTCTTCTGAAAAAACAAATACAGTTAGTTTTCTAACTTTACAATAGTCTTCCCATTGCACACATGTCATAGACTAATTCAGGGATGCAGTACTAGCTGGGAAAAAATAGATGTCAAGACCCTGTTCATGGGTTGTGTTGACATGTTTGATTTTGCTTTCTTGCAAGAGGGGTTTCAATGTTTGTGTCAGACTGTGGCTCTCAGGAAAAACAAAAACCATTAATAAATCTGTTTTGAAGGCCCCTTTTCCAGTCTTGCCTATCTTTCCAAAGGTATTTTTTAATTATATGACTCTCTCCCCATCTCTGTACCAACTTAACCATCCTATTTGTTGTTCTTCAGACTAAACAGTCCATCTCTATTGAGCCTTTTCATAGTGGACCTGGAATGCCTGCCTTCATTAACCTTTGGTCTTAGAATTCTTATTCTTCTTTCAGAGGGGATGCCTACATAAAGCCTCCCCTTTCTCACTGTTAATGAGCAATTTCTTCTCCATTTTGTTTACATATACTTCTATATTTACCTGTTATATCCCCTTTCCCCAAATAGAAGTAGCTTCTTGAAAGCTAGTGGTTGTCTTTGTACCCCACAGTACCTTCCTAACACATAGTAGGCACTTGATAAAGTTTAACTGAGTTACATCATCTCGCCTCTAGATGTCATAGTTGATCTGTACATTTGGAGGAAAGGAATTTACTAGATCGAGTTCAAAAGGGGAAGAATAAAATGTGACCCTTTAGAAAGCTCTGTTTAGTCATTTTTCTGATAATAATTTGGGATATTAGAACAGTTATTAGGGGCATTAGAGATTTTAGTTATTTGATCCCCAGCTTACAGTTTAACTGCCATATACCTTTACTTTGTTATTAAAAATAAAGTCTTGTTTGCTCAAGTAAACTATCCTTCAGAAGAATAATAGCAAGCTTCCCCATTATAGTCTGCCCTCCCATAATATTCCAGACTGCTCAGGTTCACAGGATTTTGTAGATGTTTTCCTCCCTGATGCTTCACACATACTGTGCAGCAATTCTCTGGACCCCTAACACATAAGTCTGTGTGTAATAGAAGCATTCATTTTCTTTGTCTCCTGGCAGCAAGCCTCTGCCTTAAGGCCAAGAATTGAATAGATCCTGAGAGGAAATTCCCCCTTTTCCTCTAGGGAGAGTTCTTTCATGCTTGGGTTGAGATAGATATGGGCTTTAAATCTAATATTTATTTTGCTGTCTTTAGAGTTGTTTGTATTACATTATTTCTTTGTTTGAAATTGTTTTGTCTGATTGAGTTGATTGTCTGAATGATTGAAGTTGGTTTGTCTGTTTAGTTTATGAGTCTTTGGAGCTAGAAGAGAGTCTGCTTATTCTTTGATACTTAGCATGTTGTTGGCATTATCCATTAAAATATTTCCTATGTTAAATTTAGTGTGAGGCAGTCATCCCCAACATTTCATTAGCCCAAAGTCTATACTTTTAAAAGAACACATAAATATATATATATAATATATATTTATATACATATATATAGTTATTTTAATCATAATAAATTTTCCAATCAATAATAGCCTCCCTGCTAAGGCAATCAACTTCTAATCCCAATTTTAGGGCTTTTGACTTTGGTATATATACATACCCAACCTCATTCATTCATTAAGCACTAACAGCCAGTTTCATTTATGCCTAATTGCTGCAGAGTGGATCTCCTCTGAGTCGCCTGAAGCTCATGTATCTGTTTCAGATTTCAGTAACGTGATCAGCAAGAGTGATGTGAAATCATTGGCTGAGGCTGATGAACAGGAAGTTGTGGCTGAGGTTCAGGTAAACACCTTGGTTCCCTGACATATCTTTTGTGTTTCCTCAGAGAACTTTTTTACATTACATTACATTACAAGATAATGAGCACATAGAAAATTAGACTTCTCGTAACTGTATCAAAGCCTTGAGATTCCTAGGCATTGATAACACAGGCTGTATAATGTATTGCCATAGAACAGAGTCATGGCATCTATTTCTTCCCAGATAGTATTGCATCCTTGAATTAGTCTATGACATGTGTACATTGGGAAGAATGTTGTACCTTAAAGGTAGAAAAGTAACTGTATTTGTTTTTTCAGAAGAGTATAATGATTTAATAAATGACTATGGAAAATGACCTATTTTAAATACAGTAATCTCTCTCCTTACCCCAAGAGGATGCATTGGATTGTATTGTTCTTTTTTATCTGATAGATTGGACAGCCTATTTAAAGGCTTATATTTTCACTTGTTAAAAATACAGTGTTCTATGGAAAAATAATTTATATGTAGGCACAATGTTGCCCAGTTTAGTATCTGCTTAGTCATAATATATGGAAGACATTACTAGTCCTGCTCCTGTTCCAATACCTCTCTCTCTCTCGCTCTCGCTCTCGCTCTCGCTCTCGCTCTTTTTTATCTGAGCCTATGATTTCTTCAGTGAGAAGAATTCCTGGTGTGGAAACTCTCTCCTCTGCTGAGATCATCTGCAACTTAGCTGAAACTTAAAAAGTTTCTACTCTTTTCTATAACTCTAGTGTCTCAGAATCCATAATTTTCTTCAAAGTTTAGACTAAACAAGAAGCCTTTTCGAGGTCCTACAGCTTTCTGCTGAGATCTGTTACTGTGTAGATATACTTTATCTTATTCCCTTTTCTATAAATTTCCCTTCTATCATCTCCTCTCTCACTCTCTAATTTTCAAACTCTCTCTACCTTCTAATTCCTTACTTGCTGTCTACAGACATAATCATGTCTCTTCCATTCTTAAAAATTTTCACTTGATTGGCCTATTCCCACTAGTCTTCATCCTATATCTCCTCCCCTTGGCTAAATTCCTTGAGAAAGCTGTCTGCACTAGATGCTTCCATTTCCTCCCCCTTCACTGTCTTCCAATGCCTCTGAGATTTAACTTCTGATTTCATCATTCAACTAAAATGATCTCTCCCAATTTATTTTGCTAGATCTTCATTCAGGTCATGCCCATTAATGGTATATGTTTCTTGAGGTCATTTCCTGAGCCTTCTTCTGCCCCTATTCTATATCATTTGGCTATCTCATAAGCTTCCATGGTTTCAATGATCATTTCCAAATAAATAATTCTCAGATTTATATATTCAGACTTAGTGTCTTTCCTGAACCTGAATCCCTCTTCACAAATTGCCTTATAAATAGCTCAAATTGGATATCTTTAGAGGTTTCCCAAACTTAGCATTTTCACTACAGAAATAAGTATCTTTCTCCTCTCTTCTGAACGCAGTATGTGTGAAGCATCAGGGTACCCTCATTCTCCCAGTTACCCAGATTCAAAGTCTCTACTCTTCATTATTATTCACTTTATATTCATCTAGTTTATGGCCAAATCTTGTCATTTCTACCATCACTATCTTCTTTTGGTTAAATCCCCTTATTTCCATTCACCCTGCCACCATCCTAATTTAGATCCATCTTTTTTCACTGGAACTATCTCAGTAGCCATCTAATTGATCTTCCAGTCCAATGAGTACCCTCACTTCAGTCCATTTTCCACCAAACTGCCAGAGTGATTTTTCTAAAAGGTAGATTTAAACACACACATACACACAGACACACAAATACATATATACATACACACACAAACACACACACCTCTCAGAAAACTAAAATATAAACTCCTTTGTTTGGCATTTAAAGTTCCTCACACGCTGGGCCTTCATGACTCTTCTAGACTTCTTACCCTTTCCTTGCTAAACCAGTTCCACAGCCCAATCACATTGACCACATCTGGAAAACTTGCCTTTCTGTGCTCTGCCTCTTAATTTCCCTGATTTTCCTCAACACTAGATTGTAATACCAATTTTTCCTTTACTGGTTCCCACAACTGCAGTGCCTTCTCCTTACTTAGCATTTCTTTTTATACACACACACACACACACACATTTGTATATATCTTATCTCCCTCATGAGATTGTGAGCTCCTCAGAGGCAGAAATTGTTTTCCCTTGTTTTTGTATTCCCCATTTTTGGCCCTGTAGCTGGCAAACAAGTGTTTTACTTGCTTGTCAGCTGATCAACCCCAGAATGTAACATATTTGTTCCATATCTACTTTGTATGCATTATAATTTCCTTTAGAGTTGAAACTCCTTAAAAGCAGAGTCTATTTAAATGTTGGCATATGATTGCAACCTCTAGCACAGGATTTGGCTCCTAGTGAACATTTAATAAGTACGTATTGATTGGTAGAGTGTTTGGGGTCATCAAGAGGTTAAGCATCTTGTCCATGGTTGGGTAGTCATTATCTGGAGTGATAGCCTTGAAACTAGGTCTTCTTGACTTCTTGACCTACTCTGTCTCCATGTTATCCTTACATGTTACACCACATCCTTCACTACTTCTTCTGTTCTTATTATCTGCTATTCTCCTGAGGAAGGTCAGTTCATTATTGGAATAGATGTAAACTCATGGGGCCAGGCATGGCTTTATTTTTTGTAGTGTCAGAACAGAGTAATGTCTTGAAGATAATAGACTCTTACTAAATATTGAATTGAAAAAATCTATGTACCTCTGAGCAGACATTTTCTAGTTAGACGTGTATGTTACCATGAGATACAGACATGTCAGTGTGAAAACTGATGTTGGTGTTCTTTCTTTGCAGGAGTTTTATGGTGATTACATCGCTGTGAATCCACATTTGTTTTCCCTCAATATCTTGGGTTGCTGCCAGGTATGGAGCAGGGCAAATACATCAGTGATTTTACCTGGTAGGAATTATTATAGCTAAAAGTTGGGCACATAAGGAACAAAAATGACTTATTGGAGGCTTGTCATCTTAACCTGCAGGGTCGAAATTGGGATCCGGCCCAGCTGTCTAGGACAACCCAAGGACTGACAGCTCTTCTGTTATCCCTGAAGAAATGTCCCATGATACGTTACCAGCTTTCATCGGACTCAGCCAAAAGACTTGCTGAATGTGTGAAGGTGAGGCACCACACCATGGCTGGGCCAGATCATCTTTTCTCTAGGCTCCAGTGGCTGACAGAATATGACTTTGAAACCCCTTTTCCTATTTAAGAAGCAGATTTTCTGGGGCAGCTAGGTGGCACAATGGATAGAGCACCAGCCCTGGAGTCAGGAATACCTGAGTTCAAATCAGGCCTCAGACACTTAATAATGACCTAGCTGTGTGGTCTTGGGCAAATCGTTTAACCCCATTTGCCTTGCAAAAAGCTTTAAAAAAAAAAAAAAAGAAGCAGATTTTCCAAGTGAAAACTTGAGTAACTCCTGAATTCACTAACAAAGGAGTCTAGATTGTAATGTGTTCCAAGATAAGTGACTAAAGCTAAGAAACAGAAATTGAATTAATAACACTAAAGAAATGAAATGAAGATATAGAAATTCAAGTTCCTGGGTTCTGTCTCTAGTTCTGCTGACAATTTGCAAGTTATATATGTTTTTTATATCTCAGTTTAACTGCCCATAAAACAAGGATTTTCATTCCAATTTCATGTGCAAAGGATACTACTAAATTCACTTTATATGGAGGTTAAGAATAATTTTATGAAAGGCCCATGCTGGTGCAGACAGCATTTAGTCATATAATTACACTTTTCATTCACTCCTTTCCTATTTACATTGTCTCCATCTGCAGCCACTTCATGTCCAAACTTTCCTTTTCTTACCCACAGCAAGTGATAACAAAAGAGTATGAACTTTTTGAATTCCGAAGAACTGAAGTCCCTCCTTTACTGCTGATTTTGGATCGCTGCGATGATGCCATAACTCCTTTGCTGAACCAGGTGCCGTGGCCTTTGTGGGCAAATGCAAAGGAAGAATCAGAGCATTTGACCCTTATGGCAGTGGGATGTGAAAGTGGAAATAGAGAGTAGATGTAGGGATTCATTTTTTGCTACCTTTTTTCTCAACCATCCTTTTCTTATGTGTCTTGACACTTGTAGTTTGTTATCAAAGGCATAACTTCTCAATTTATTCCTTTTCTACAATAATATCAAAGGAGAATTTGTAACTGTCAAGTAAAATTTGTTTCTTGGGTCACAGGATATCCTACACAAAATTGGAATGGACTAGGGAGGCCCTTTTGAAGAAGAGATTTTGCAGAAATTCCTCTTTAACATACTGTGCTTATTACAGTTCCAGAATGCTCCAGATGAGATCAGAGGTCCCTCCACAGAGATCAGCTTGATTGTCTATAGAGGGAAAATAAAATAAAATCTGCATGAGCATATACTGACTAGATTATAATGTGGAAATGGACAGACATTGACTTAGTCCATGAGTACACATGGATTCAATACGTAATTTGAAGGAATGGTGAACTGGTTCCAAAATTGATCAAAAGAAGAGGTCAGACTGGATTTTAATTATAGAAATAATACAGGACTTTGAGAATTTTCATACTGCTCATTGCCACAAAAGCTCATTAAAAAGACAGTAGTAGTGGGGGCAGCTAGGTGGTGTAGTGGATAGAGCACTGGCCCTGGAGTCAGGAGTACCTGGGTTCAAATCTGGCCTCAGACACTTAATAATTACCTAGCTGTGTGGCCTTGGGCAAACCACTGAACCCCATTTGCCTTGCAAAAACCTTAAAAAAAAAAAAAAGACAATAGTATTTTTTCTTTTTGTGATGCTATGTGGTTCCAAATAATGGAATCCTATTTTCCTCCAAAAAAATCACAATTACAGGTCACCCTATGAAAAATGGAAAGATACATAGTGGATATAAGTATACTACAGAATGGTACCAGCTGTGACTTTCCTATAAGAAATTGTGGAAAATCCATCATCAAGAATGTCTATCTAGAAAAGGAAACGAGTTGATCTAACAAAAGTGACAGATAACAGATGGACAACCTGAGTGTTACATTGGCATCCATAAAATACTAAAAGAAATATAGGAAGATTTCTAGTGTGTTTTCATAAAAAAATGAATAAGCACATCCTTATTATGAAGACACATGGTGAAATTCTGATTTGTATTGTAAGAAGAAGCCTCCATCCCATGAAATTTATCTATATATAGTGCAAATTCACATTGGTTTATGTGATCAAGTCATTGTGTACAAAACAAATGACTATAAATGATTCAAACACTTTGCAAAAGTATTCTTAGCTTTATTAAAGAAGCTAGTCATAAGATTCTTTCCAAAAACAAGTTCCCTGAGTACATATGCTTAATCAACTCCTAATTTATTTTTTGATGTCTAGATTTTCACATATCAGTTTTGCTTAAAGTAAAACATACCTGAATAGCACTTTTTTAGTATATCAAGATTTAAAATTTAATCTACAGACCTTTTATATTTGTTAAATTTTAAATATATAGCTAGGCTCTATTTAGTGGAGATAATGAATTCCATGAAGTGGTTGAATGAATTCAAATTTAACTATTCAAAGCTATAACTATGTAAAATGTTGTCATTGACCTGAGCCCAGTGAAAAATCTACAGGACAAATTAGAATAATTCAGGCACTTCACACAATTCATTATTCACACTAATTGGGACCTTCACTTTAATATGAAATGTGTGTTTTCTTCTCAATTAAAATTGAGCAGAAATGTAAAAGAAAATGGATGCAAAGGCAAGCTTCTGAGTATGTTGGTGTTTTGCTCCGCTCACGAGCTTCCTTCTGATAATATTAGTGTTCCCAGGATAAATATAGCACCACACAGATCTGCAAGAGCACTCTCCTCGTGTGGCAGAAAACCACAAAAGCTCACAGGAAATGGTACAGCTTGTAACTGCAGGACCGGTATAGTTCTGTCTGTGAAACCAAAAATAGATGCATAATTTGCAGGCAAAAATTGGGAAATCATCATAGATATAGCATTTATTTTCTGTCAGAGAGGCTAATCTTTGTTGCTCTTCTTCCAGAAATGTAAAATATAAACTATAAAATGTGCCTTGAGTTTTTAGTGTTTTACCAATTTAAAAGACAGACTGTTGATGTTCCTTATATTACAAATTGTTATTACTAGTTAACCTGAGTAGACAAGTTATATATACTTAAGATTCTAAGTGAATTATTATTTTAGACCATTTTGAGTTGGCTGCATTTTAAAGATTTCTTGGATTTATCATAGTCACCTATTTTCTTGTTGTACATTTTTTTATTTAGTGGACATATCAGGCCATGGTCCATGAACTCCTGGGCATAAACAACAATCGGATTGACCTTTCTCGAGTACCAGGGATCAGTAAAGACCTGAGAGAGGTGGTTTTATCTGCTGACAATGATGAGTTCTATGCCAATGTAGGTGGTTTTTTAAATGACAAGAAAGGCATTTTGGATTGTTAGAGTTGGGACTAGTAGATGTAGGTGGGATTTGATATAGAAAAATAGATGTAATCTGCAGTCCAACTACATATATATGTGTATACATATTATATAACACAAATATGTGTGTATGTGATCAACATCTCAAGAAGACCCCTAGAATTGTCATTAATTAATTAATTAATTGATCAATTAATTGTCTCTTAACACCATTTCTTGAATGATGGATATTGAATAAAATAGCAGAAAAATAATACTTGTTGAGAAAAGTCAATTTTATATTAAGTAATGTGAATCCATGTTGCTATTGCCCCTCATGATCTAGTAGCACTTTGGGAGGGAAGTAGATGTATGGATTCCAACTGTCTTGGCCTAAGTGCAAGTTGGATAATTACAGTAGCATTCTGTTTTCCTTTTATTCCCAACTATATGGGAGATTCTCGATCATGTCTTAATTTTTACACTTAGGCTAGTCAGACCAAGTGTTAGTAAGCCATGTCTCTTCCTTGCTTTTTCACAGAACATGTACTTGAATTTTGCTGAGATTGGCAGCAACATCAAGAATCTCATGGAAGACTTCCAAAAAAAGAAACCAAAAGAACAACAAAAACTAGAATCAATAGCAGATATGAAGGTAAATTAAACAAGTGTGACTAATGGGTTGCCATGGAGATGGTTAACCATTTATAAGTGTTCTGATGTAAGCTAGAAGAATCCAAAATCTTTTTGTGTATAGCTTTTATGTCACCTATTTAACCTGTCTTTTTTGAGACTCGTTTTTTGAGATCTTTTTTTTTTTTCAGTTAAGTCCTGATTTCTTTGGTACCCATTGTACCCATCAATTGTTTTTGACCTTTTCTAAAACTCTCATCATTTCAAGACCTAACAGCTCTTCTGTTTTTCTGTATTGCAAATTGAGCTGTAGAAATCTTATTCTGGTCAGCAGGGGTGGGTAGAGATTGTCCTTTTGTTTTCACTCATCCTCCGCTGAGAAATGATGACTCAGAATCTCCCACCATTTTTTTTTTTCCCTCTGACAGGCCTTTGTGGAGAATTATCCACAATTCAAGAAGATGTCTGGAACTGTGTCAAAGCATGTGACTGTGGTTGGAGAGTTGTCTCGCTTGGTCAGTGAGAGGAATCTGCTGGAGGTTTCAGAGGTGGAGCAAGAGCTGGCCTGCCAAAATGATCATTCTGCTGCTCTCCAGGTATCTGCTGGCCAATCAGCCTGGGTATGGTGGAGATTTAATATGTGCTTAACTCATGGAAGATGCTGAGGGAGATTTAAAAGAAGTGTAAGATAGACTTTCAGCAATTCATTTGAGGAGACAAGATGAAAGCATATGACACAATTAGAAACAGTACCACATATGCTATACATATGTGTGCAGAGCTATGTGTTCTGCCAGTAGAAGTTGAGAGAGGGAAGAAATCAATGTGGGCCAAAATGGACGGGGAAAGCTCATTGCTACAAAGTAGGACTTGAACTGAGCTTCATCTCTAAGAGAAGATGACCTAAGGAACCTTCATGATGACTAGGACTTAGATGGGAAGAAGGAAGGATTTTTCCTAGGAATATTTATGTGATGAACAGAGAAAGGAATGAATATTGTATAAATGAGTAATCTGAGCCAAATGACTAACAAAGATGCATGTTGAGAAATGGTAGGAGGATGTGCCATGTAAAATGGAGCCAAATTAGGAAGGACCTAGAAAGGAAGTAGAGTTTGGACTTTATATAAGAGACAGAAGAAAGGTATTATAGGTTCTTGGGAAGAAGAATGAAATGATAAAAACAAATAGCCTCCTGGTAGACCTGCCTTCTTCAAGTCTCTCTATTCTCTAATCTATCCTCCATTCAGTCACCGAAAGCTCATGTACAACTGTGTCACTCCTCTACTCAATAAACTCCAGTGGGTCCCTATTGCCTTCAAGATAATATACAGAATTCTCTGTTAGGCATTCAGATTTCTTCATGAGCTACCTTTCCTACCTTTCCAATTTTGTTATACCTCATTCCCTAACTGTACTCTTTGATCCATTGATCCCTTTGCTGTACACAAACAAGATGCTCCATCACTAGGCTCTGGGCATTGGTAACCTCTCTGGCTGTCCCTGGTGTCTAGAAAGTTCTCTCTCTTAAACTCTAAGTCCCAGCTAAAATCTCACTTTCTACAGGAAGACTTTCCCAGCCCCTCTCACCCTCCTTAATTCTAATGCTTTCTTACTGATAGTAGCTTGTGTGTACAAATTTATTTGCCTGTTTTATCCCCCCATTGGGGGGGGGGGGAATGGTTCTTGCCTGTTTTTGTGACTCTTGTCACTTGACATAGCATCCAAATCTTGATTGACTGATTTGGAATATTAGTCTGAAAACAATATAAGAATGTACTTGAGGGAAAGAGATGGTAGTCAGAAAAAGTGGCTGAGAAATTATTGAGGAATAGTGCAGACAAGAGATAAGAGTGAAGGTAAGAAGTAAATCCAAAAGAACTTTCAATGAAAAAAAGTAGCAGACCTTAGTGACACCTGGGTTAGAAGCAAGGAAGGAGATCAAATAATCAAAGATGATCAAATAATCAACCTGGGAAGACTAGAAGAATGATGGTGCCACTTACAGATGGGAAATTGGAAAGAGTTTTTACAATTAGCCTAATATGAAGTAAAAAATGCATCTTAAAGATTTTCCTTTTTGTTAAATAGGATCTTTGACTCTAGAAATTTATCTCTTTTTTCTTTTATTTACGGTAATTTCCAAAGTTCATTTGGGAGGTAGCAAAGCCTAAAATAAGATATTTCAAAGATCCTTTGTAATTCAGAATGATCTTCAGATTGTCATCGATTTTTATATAATGATAAAACTTAAGGAGAAAGATCTTTGTTTAAAATGCTCTAGGTTGGGGCAGCTAGGTGGCACAGTGGATAGAGCACTGACCCTGGAGTCAGGAGTACCTGAGTTCAAATCCAGCCTCAGACACTTAATAATTACCTAGCTGTGTGGCCTTGGGCAAGCCACTTAACCCCATTTGTCTTCCAAAAAGAAAAAAACTAAAATAAAATAAAATAAAATGCTCTAGGTTGGCCATAATCTTTATTGAATGCATCCCATTACTTCTTATAGAAGCTCCATCAATCTGGAGAAAGGAGGAAATAAACTTGGTTTTCTCTTATACTTACTTTCATGTTTTTATTTTTTAGGGTTTTTTTTTTTTTGCAAGGCAGTGGAGTTAAATGACTTGCCCAAGGCCACACAGCTAGGTAATTATTAAGTGTCTGAGGTCCAATTTGAACTCCTGACTTCAGGGCCAGTGCTCTATTCACTGCGCCACCTAGCTGCCTCAGGTTAGTTTTTATACCTAGCCTCTGGTTTTCTAAACCTACACAAAGACCCAGTTAGTTGTTCTGGATCTTTGACTAATGTGCTTTGTTAAAAAGGTGCTGCAGAAAAGAAAAAAAAGTGCTACAACTGTCTTGTAGGCTTAGCGGGAGTTTTCCCAAGAAAGGCTATTTTATTTGTTTCAGCTAATATGTTTTCTGCCTGCTTTTTTTTTAAATTCTGAGAGTAGTTATGGTTATTCTTAATTTTTCTTGATTTTTTTTATTATTTTATTAATTTATTAATTTATTTTATTTTTTATATATATATATATTGCCATTAGCAGGCTTTATTATACAGGTGATTGTATTCACTTGCCTGAGTTTTTACTTCCTGTATTCATGTAGAATGAATGCCAAATCCATGAATGTTTCAGTAGATGTTAAAGAATTTCCTTTCAAAAAGTTTTCTTCCCAGGGCAGGTTTTTTGCACTGAGAAGCTGAGTTGAAGTCACCAAGATAAAGACTTTCTTTGGTGGCTTGACTGAAATAGCCCAAAAAGGGAACTTTTGTTTTGCAGTGACTTAATGCCAGTGTTCCGACCTCTGAATGGGTTATTGCATTCCTTGGTTTGACCTAAGGCTCATGGTACATCATGAAGCAAAGAATTGGGTTGTTGATTAGTATTGCCTTTCGGGACAGTGTACTCTTCATATATACAGAAATAAATATAATCTGACTCTATTAAGCTACTATCATTTCTAGTCATTGATCCATATAATTAGGAAATATTATTTGTTATATGATGAAAATTAAATATTTTCAGATAATTTTTCATTTATTTGGTTTTTTGGTACCCATGTTCTTACAACAGCTTCTCAGTGGGGGGAATCTTGAACTTCTCTTACTTCTAAGAATCTCATAGATTTCTGGGCTGGTCCTCAGACAACAGCCTTCCAGTCTTCCTCACTGGACCCAAAGCCAGAATTACTGCTCTACTATAAAGCCTTTGAGGATGTAGAGCCCTCTCCACAGTGTGGTGAAGCATGACAGAAGGATTTTAGTGATCTGATGTGAACAGAAAATGAATACAGTTCCACTCCACCTTGGCCAGTCCTCCCAGAACAGTATTTGGGATGTTCAAAGTGAGCTAAAGCAGTGAATCAAGGGGGCGACAAAAAGGGATTCATTCGTTTTAAAGAGAAAGACAACTAAAAAGTGATCAGAGTTGCTGTAGGTAGAAGAAATGACAATAAAGAATGCTAAGAAAAGGTGGAGCCATTTATCTTATTTTCCTTCTATTTTATCCATTGAGGAGGGTGATTCTTGGACTAGATATAATGGAACAAAACAAAAGATTGAGAAGTAAGCCCCCAACTTGGGGGACAATGACTAGACAACTAGGTAGTCAGTACTGTGTTCAGAGTGCTGACCCTAAGTCAGGAAATTTGTTGTTTTCAGGCATGTCTGACAATTCATGATTCCATTTGGGGTTTTCTTGGCAAAAATACTGCAGTAGTTTGCCATTTCTTTTTCTAGCTTATTTTACAGATGAGGAAATTGAGGCAAACAGGGTGGAATGACTTGCACAGGGTCACAGTTAGGGTTTGAGGTCACATTTGATCTTTCTGAGTCCAGACCCAGTGCTCTGTCCACTGAACCACCTAGCTGCCTTAAAGTCAGAAAGACCCGAGTTCAAATCCAGTCTCAGATACTTCCTAGCTATGTGATCCTGGACAAGACATTTCACTTCTCTCAGCCTCAATTTCCTCAAATAGAGATGATTAGGTTTTGTGAAAATCAAATGAGATAATTTTTTTTTTTTAGTACAAATCCTAAAATGCTATAGTTATTTTTATTATGCTGATCAGAGATACAGACAACAAAGTTGGGAGGGGAGCTAACAGAATTAAGATTCCGAAAGGTCTTGATAAGTTGAAATATAAATGCTGAAAATGTAAAGATTAAATATTCCAGGGACAAATGTGACCTAAGTTCTGTACTTGGTTCAGAAAAATCAGCTTTACAAATGTAAGCTAAGGTAGGTATTACTAGACACTGTTTTGCTTATGAAAGGGTTTTAGTAGATCTCATATCCATGTGAGTCAGCAGTGTTATTCAGCAACCAAAAACTCTTGTGCAATATGAGGCCACATTAAGTGAGGATGGGGTACAGAGTTTGAGAAACAGAACCCACCATCCTATGCCCTGGCCAGACCCCATCTGAAGAGTCATGTGTAATTCTGGGGCTCTAGGATCCTCAATTAAAGTTAATCAGTCCCTAGTTCAAGTTCCAACTGAAGAAGATGTTTTGAACACCATTAGTCTCCTTTCAAGTAGCAAAGCACTTGGTGCTGATTCTGTTCCAGCTGATATCTGTAAGGTCAGGGGGTCCACTGCTCATCCAAAAACTGACTGAAATTTTCCAGATTATATGATATGAAGAGGTTACCCACCCCCAAGAATTCAGGGATGCCTCCATTGTCCATCTTTGTAAAGGTAAAGGGAATAAATTGTCCTGTAAAAATCATAGGGGTGTTTCTCTTTTAGTCATTATCGGTAAAATTCTTGCCAGAGTCCTTCTCAATAGGCTGGTCCTTCACCTGGAAGGTTGTCACCTTCTTGAGAGCCAGTGTGGCTTTGGAAAGAGTAGAAGAACAGTCAGTATGGTGTTTGCTGCCTGACAACTCCAGGAAAAATGTCAGGAACAGAACAGAGGTCTGTATACATTTGTAGATTTAACCAAGGCCTTTGATAGCATCAGTTGTGAAGGTTTGTGAAAAATTATGTCAAAATTAGGTTGCCTGGAGAAGTCCATTAGTATTGTACATCAGTCTCATTGACAGTATGCTTGCTTGGATTCTAGATAGTGGATGATGCTCTCAAGATTTCCCAGTCGCCAATGGAGTGAAACAAGGATGTGTCCTCACTCTCATGCTTTTTAGTATGATGTTTTCAACCATGTTTCAAATGCTTTCCCTGAGAATGAACATGACCTCAAAGTCAGCTACTGCACTGATGGCAAATTCTTCAACCTGAAAAGGCTACAAGCCAAGACAAAGTGGAGGAAGTGTGTTGGTTCAGGATCTTCTGTTTGCAGATGATTGTGTCCTCAGTACAGCCTGTAAAGCTGAGATGCAGCAAAGTATGGCTTGATTCTCTGCTGCTTGTGCTCATTTTGGTCTGACAATAAACATCAAGGAAATCTAGGTGCTCCATGAGCCAGCACCACACTATCTATATGTGGAACCATCGATTATAGCACAAATGGAGAAATTTTGAGGACGCTGGATAAGTTCACTTACCTTAGCAATGTCCTTTCCAGGGAGGTCCACATTGACAATGAGGTTTACACTCGCATTGCCAGAGCTAGCTCAGTATTTGGGAGGCTCTGAAAGAAAGTTTGAGAGAGAAGAGATATTAAACTGACTACCAAACTGAAGATCTTACAGAGCTGTTGTTTACATCATTGCTATATGCCTATGAAACCTGGCTGTGTCTACCAGTGCTGTGTCAAGAAACTGACTCATTTCTGTTTAAACTGTCTTAGAAGGGCGGCTAGGTAGAGCAGTGGATAAAGCACCGGCCCTGGAGTCAGGAGTACCTGGGTTCAAATGCAGCCTCAGACACTTAATAATTACCTAGCTGTGTGGCCTTGGGCAAGCCACTTAACCCCATTTGCCTTGTAAAAAAAAAAAACTAAAAAAAAAACCATAGTGATATCATTTTGTTCTTCAAAAATGAATGACAAGAACCATGGATCCTTGGTGGGAGCCTGAAGGGGTTTTGAAGTCATCTCATCCAATCCCTTTTGAGGAGTGAAGTCAGCTGCCCAGGGTCACACAGGTTATGAAGAGCAGAGGCAGGATTTGCCTTCCCCCACCTCTAAATCCAAGCTGTACCCCTCGGACTCCTATCACCTCTAAGGAAGACCATCATCCAGAGCAAGGCAGCCAGCATGGTGAGGAGATGTCTAGATCATGCCTAAGGAATTATGAACATTTACCTAGGAGAAGGAAACATTTGGGGGAAGATAACAGCCAGAGAAGAACTTGCCTGCATTTTTTGGCGGTAGAGGACAGCACTGGGAGCTGCGAATGAAAGCTGCAGCGAGGCAGCTGTAGGCTTGATAAGAACTTTGTAGCAATGAAGCATTGTTAGGACCAGTGGAATGAGCTGCTTTGGGAAGTCACTGGGAGTCTGTAAGATGTAAGATGTAAGATGACCATTTATTGAGTATATTGGAGAGTGCATTCTTGTTCATTCATAAATAAGTTATAGCAGAATGATCTGGAATGGTGAGGAAATTGTCAGAGTACTTAACTGCTCTAAGCAAGGTTAGGACTTGTGTGCATTGATTTAGAGCTGGATGAGCCATCCTGGTAAAAGAGCTGGGATTTCAACATAGGTGCTTAAACTCCAAATCCATAACCTCTCCTTCCGTTGCACCAACTCTCATAGACCAGATGAACTCTACTCGAGGTGCCTAAAAGAACTTGGAAGAGTTGATTTGTGAACTTTATTTAGTAATTATAAAAGTTGCTATAAAGCTAGAGAGGGAGACTTGCCCCGATCTTCAAAAAAAAAAAAGGAAAAAACTATAGATCTAGAATTGTATTCTGGTGGTTTTCTCAACTCCCCCCAAAATTTTAGTATAATTTTTAAGCATGGTTTATGAATACTTAGGGAACTGAGGATCAGTAGGAACTATCTTGGCTTGACTAAGAGTATGTCATTCCAGACAGTCTCTTTTTTTTAAAGCAGAAATTTTGAGCTTGTTCATCAGAGCAGTACTGAAGATTTAGCATTTTTACATCAAGACATTTGAAAAACTCTTAGATGAAAAACTCTTGCTCAAGAGTTAAAGAAATAGATTGATAGCCCAAATATGTCAATTTCTAACTGATTAAATGAGTTTCCCTTAGGAATAGGGAGAGGGTCATTGTGATAAAATGGAGAGACCCAGTTGTGTAGTCAGAAAGACCCGGTTCCAAGTTCGGCTTTGCCATATCCTGGCATTGGATCCCTGGGAGGTGCCTCTTGGTGACAACATTATAAGAATGGAAATTTCAGATTGAGTGCCAGACTGCTTTGCTAGAAGGTGTTTCCTATAGTATGGTCCCATTCAGGCCCTTTCTGCTGAATAATTTTATCCATGATTTTTAGGTAATAATACAAAGGATGTGATTATCCAGTTATTTCTGTTACCTTTTAATCAAACTCTGTTTGACAGGATAGAAAGAAGGCCAAAATGATCACAATGAGATTTAATAGGGATAAATGTGAAATAATGTACTTTGGCTTTTCCCATAAAGAAGAAACTTCCCTGCTGCTGGAGGCATTGAAGTAGAAGATTTGTAATCACCCTTCATTGTTTGGGTAAAAATAATTGATTAAATAACCTCTAAGGTGCCATTTAATAATATTCTTTGATTCTAGTATTTATAAGAATGAATTGATAGCTTTTGGTTTTTATGTCACCTTCATTTCCATATGTGTGTGTATGTGTATGTGTGTGTGTGTGTGTGTGTGTGTGTGTATAATAAATTTATAGGTACTTACAATTTTATATATATGATATCATTTGTAAATGTATATAAAGAAATGAAAGTGATGTGTATGTATGTGTAAGTGTGTGAAATCTGTCCCTTCACCTACCAAGCGAGCTTTTCCTTGTAACAAAAAATTAGAAAAGAATGGGGAAAAGGAGGAAAGGGGTAGTTTAGCAAAATTGGCCAATACACCAGCTAAGTCTGATAGCATATGAAGTGTTCCATACCTACTGGAAGAAGTCTTCTATTTCTGAAAAGAAAGGAGGAAGGTACAGTTTCTGCTTTCTTCTTCGGTGGTCTAATTTTGAGCATAATCACACATTTAATTTTGAGTTTGGGGGTCTTTCCATTTTCATTGTAGGCACTGAGTATATTGTTTTCCTAGTTACGCTTACTTTGTTCTGCATTAATTCATGTGTCTTTTCCATGTTTCAATTTATTTTCATTATTTCTACTGAATCAGTTGTATTCTTTTGTATTCGTATATTACAGATTGTTTAGACATTTATTCCTCCATTGATGAACACTCTACTTTGTTTACAATTCTGACAAAAAAATGCTGCTATATATATTTTGATATAAATGGAAACACTCTATCTGTCTTGGATCTCTTTGGGGTATAAAGCTAGCAATGAGAACTCTGGGTCAAAAGGTATCATCTTGCTGCCCTAATCTTTGGGTTATTTTTGTCATTATCTACTGCATCCTACTGTAATGACTATATGATAACAAGGGGGTGAAATTTTTATCAAAGCAAATTTAAAAGAAAAGGCTTGATTTTTAAGTACTAATTTGATATTATATATATAAAATGAGAGAGAAAGTTTTAATAACAAAAGTGATTGTCATCATCCTCTTTTTTCTTGTTCTCGCTTCATCATATCACATCAGTTCCTCTTGCAGCTTTGGTCTCCAAAGATAGTAGACTTTTCTTTTTCTTTTTCTTTTTTTTTTGATTAAGCTTATGCATGAGTTAGGGCTCAATGGTTTTGGATCTTATCTTGAATAGACAAGTTTTTGGATTTTTTTTCTATTATTTTCTTGCTTAGTCATTGCTATTATGTGTCTACATGATTTTTTTCCTATATGACTCCATCTATTTTAAGCCTTCCCATAAGACTTAGCACCAAAAATTCATGATAGAATCCAGTTAACTTTCAGTTATATAAATACTGCCTCATGCCATACAACCACTGTGTAATGGGAAGACACCCGCATTCTCTGTCCATATCATTATTAGTTAGCACACTGGGACTTTGTTATGATATATTCCATGATAATGTGAAATTTTCTTGACTCCTGATGGACTTAAATTTCATAGCTTTATACAGTGGACAAAGCATTAGGTTTGAGAAGGCCTGGAATCATACCAGAACCTAGCTCTGCCACTTTCTAGCCATGTGACCTTGGCTTAATGTGTTTGATCTTGTCTTAACTTCATGACCAAACATGGGATAGAAAGGATCACAGAAGATAAAGTGGACAGTTTTGATGGCTTAAAACTAACAAGTTCTTTCTCAGACAAATCCAAGACTACAGGATGGTAGGTAGGATGTTCCAGACAAGAAGCCCTAAGCAGTTGACATTCCAGGGAGATGTAGCCATAGAGGCATGATGAGGAGGGCCTCGAGGAGAGTGACGGCAGGCTAGCCCAATCCTCTGTACCCAGTCAAGATTCCAAAGGGTTTCAACAAAGGGAGAATGGGGAAAGCCACGTGCAGGGATTTTCCATGGTAAACTGGACTGGGGATTATAGGATGTTCTGGTTGAGAAAATCCCCAGGTCCTGAGAGTGGTTCTGGAATGAAATCACAGTAGAGGTGTAATTTTTGAGGTCCAGAAAATCAGGGAATAGACTGGGAGTAGAATGTAAACAACACTGTAAAAGTAAACAACTTTGAATGACTTAAAAACTCTGAACACCAGAGTGATTCCAGAAGACAAGTGATGAAGCCTGCTACTCACCCATTGACATAGAGGTCAAGGACTCAAGGTGCAGAACGAGACTAAGATCCAAGATACTTCTGGATATGTCCAGTGCAAGAATTTGTTTTTCTTCTGAACTTTGTAATCATGCTTCTATTTATGTTTCCTATAAGGGGTGGGTGGGATGGGGGAAGGATGTGATTGTTTTATCTTTTCCTTTTTCCAGTAGGGAAATGGAAGGGAGAGAAAATCAATTTTTGCTAATTTTTTAAAAGAAAATTTAATTTTTTAAAAAAGAAAGCATATAATAAAATACTGCCTTTTTATTTTATTTTTTTTTCTGCAAGGCAAATGGGGTTAAGTGGCTTGCCCAAGGCCACAGAGCTAGGTAATTATTAAGTGTCTGAGACTGGATTTGAACTTAGGTACTCCTGATTCCAGGGCTGGTGCTTTATCCACTACGCCACCTAACTGCCCCTGCCTATTACTTTAAAATAAAACTTGGCTTAACTGAATCACTTAACTTCCCCAAGCCCCAATGTCCTCATCTGTAAAAAGGAGATAACACTTTTTCTATTTACATGACAAGATTGTTGTAAAGGAAAGCCATTTTCAAACTTTATTTCTTTACAAGAATATATCTTCTTAATATTCGGTATTATTCTTCCCCTACCCCCAATTTACCTACACTGTTTCTTTTAAATATGCCCTTCCAGAACCATATTCTAGTTATAGTTCCCACTCCCCCTAGTCAACCATAGACATCGTTGATGATAAATGTGCTTCTTTCATTTAGGACCTCTTAATTCACATCCTTTTTACCCATGCTTTCTGCATTTGTTTTATAGACATCTAAGGTTTCTTCTTGATTTTGTACTTTAGCTTTCTGCATTTGTTTTATAGACATCTAAGGCTTCTTTCTTGATTTGGTACCTTAGCTTTCTGCATTTGTTTTATAGATCTAAGGCTTCTTTCTTGATTTGGTACCTTTGTGAATTTTCAGCCATCTCTATTCTTAATTTGCTAAATCTTAACTACCTGATGATAGAGGTAAATTAGATTTCTTAGACTCTAGGCAAATACACCATTACCAAACCTTGTTAGACATACTTCTATCCTTGGCCAAGAGTGTCATTCCTACATTTTAAGCCAGGGTCCAGAAATCCATATCCCTTTCTCAGACATTATCCTCTTAACCAGCTGTTCATTTTCTAAATTTGCTTTTCTCTTCTGAATCACTTACCTTCAGAAGGCAGCAGGAAAGAAAGTAGCCCCAGAGAACTTCACTTTCTTATCCAAAACTTTTTTAGAATTCTAGTTTCTTTATAGTGGTGGCATTTGTTTCCACTTGAATAACTAATTGGAATCAACCAGTTTGAGAAGTCTTGGGAGATATTTTGTCATATCTTGAATATTCCAGCTTAGCTGCTACACTTCTATAGACCCTGGGGCAAATGGCCAGTCCTGTTATATTGGGATATTAGAAGAGAAATGCAATCATTTCTACTTTTTCTAGATGCCTTTAGGCATCACTCAGTGTCCTGGGCTTTTGTTCATTTGCCTAAGTGACAGAATTGTCCTGTTCCAAAGGTAAAGCCTTAGCCTTGAGGTCAGGCCCATTGAAGGGTCTCCCCCAAAAGGAGTGGGAATAGGTCAGGCAGTAGCTAAGTTAAAAAGTAAGGAGGGACAGCTAGGTGGCAAAGTGGATAGAGCACCGGCCCTGGAGTCAGGAGTACCTGAATTCAAATCCAGCCTCAGACACTTAAAAATTACCTAGCTGTGTGGCCTTGGGCAAGCCACTTAACCCCATTTGCCTTGCAAAAAACTAAAAAAAAAAAAGGAAATGAATGAAGCCATAGCAGAGTCAGAAGTAAAAGAATGGGTAGCATTATAGCAGAAATAATCACAAAAATGTCTATGATTAATATATCATAACTGCAAAGTATTTTCCTTATCTTAAGCTCATCTGTTCATCATAGCAATTTTGTGATGACTTAGGCTGAGATGTCATTTGTCTCACCCAGAATTATCCAGCTAGTTGGAAGCAATAGGAGATAGTAAATGAATTTGAATTAAGGAAATTAAGGAAATAAGACTTCCCAATGAATGGATTCAGATTAGTATGAGCATAAATAGCAAATATTTTCTGCTCAGGCCAGAAACTTTGAGTCTTCCTCTTACAGATTATATTTTTGTGATGATGGTACACTAGGCCATCTTTTGTCTCAAAACCTTGCCCTTCATCATTGAATGGTCATTACCTGAAAGAAACTGAGACCTGGGAATGACCTTAATTTAGATAGACCAAGGTCATCCATTGCATCTCTGGTGAGCATCAGTTGTCTTGATTTTTTTCTTGCTATTGGATTTCAGTGACTCTGGAGGAGAGAGTAAAAGACAATTTTGCTGAGCTCTGCCTCACTTAAATCTAAGTCACTCAAAAGTCAAGACATCACCCTTGTGATGTCATTGATTCTCTTCAAGAATAAAAACAAACAGTGACAAGAACACCATGCCTTAGGAAGCCCACAGAGCTCTCTGACATTTAGCTAACTCATTACCATTTCAACAGAGAGTCACCAATCTCTAGGACTACTCAAATTTCTTTGACCCTTATAAAATGATTTCTGTGGATCCATGACCATTCTTTGGAAGAAAAGTTGCTATTTCAGAGGATTGAACTTCTTCCTTTTCAAGAAAAGCCTCATGTTTATTACTTCAAACCTTCAGTCCTTCCCTTTCTCCTCATTTTTCTAACTTCTAGCTATGAATGCAGGATACCCCTCTGATTTCCTTCAGACCTTTTCCTTTTTTGTTTTTACATTGATGTCTATTTTTTTATAGATGCTATTTTTTATAGAAATGGTTCATTCTCCCTGACAATCTGGAAAATAGAGAGCTCCCTTTATTTCTCTTCTAAGAGGGAGACCAAATTGAACTTTCAGCATAGATTAAAAATCACTTAACTCTGTCAGAAAAGTACACATTTCATACTCTGCTAATTACTACAAAATTTTCCCTGCCCTCCATCCTTTCTTGACTCAAAGTGCTCAATCCTGTTTCACTCTTACTAGTAGCTCTTGTTGCCACCCACCCCCCAAGAACTGCTATGGCATCTCTCTTCTACATTCTCTACATTCCAGCTGAAATGGATGACTCCTGAATAGGTCCTATGCTTTCCCATCTCTGCCTTGCTCCTGAAAGGTTCTCTTGCCCCAACAGTCATTGCTTTTTGACATCTTATGCTTCCTTTAATGCCTAGCTCAAAGACCTTTGTCTTCATAAAGGCTTCCAACATTTCAACCACCTAGAAGTTGTTATCTTCTCCTGATCTTCTGACATTTCATATTCCTCATCTGTACTTAATATTCCAATTTGTACTATTGTTTATGTATACATTTCTCATCTCCCTCTCCTAGATTGAAGTATCCTTGAAGACAAGGACCAAGTTGCTTGTCTTCATATTTTCCCCTACCTAGCTCATTGTAGGTGCTTGATAAGTACTGAATAATACTGAATAAGCACTGGAAGAGCACAGAGTTTTCTAGATTTTAAGTTGCCTTAGGTAAATACTTTTATGCTTCTTTATATTTCTGGCCCCTCCCTGTACCCTATACAAGTAGACTCCCAGCAAATGTTGAGGAGGAGAAATAAAGGGAACAAAGGGAAACTCAGGATGTATTGATGGGACAGGTTGCTTAGCTAAGGGGCTGAGTTTCTAGAACCAAAAGAAAAAGGAGTCAGCATTTTCCTGCCAGCTGAGCCTTGGATACACTGACCAGTCAGCAAATCAGATGGCTCCCAAGTGAGCACTTTGAGCTGAAAGTCAGAGGGGTAGACTCATAGTACAGACTGAAGAAGATCTTGTTTCTTTAGAGACCTGGAGAAAGAAAAGCAGACTCCCTGAGGGATAGGAGTTGGATAAGGAAGAGAGAGGTGACCTTATTTACTGTTATCAGTTTTTAAAAATACTTTACATCCATCATCTTGTTTGATCTTCAAGGTAATTCTTGGAGTAAGGTGTAGTTCACTGATTAGAAAACACTCATGGGAGGTAGCTTAAGTGGCTTAACCATTAAATGTCATTTAATGGGATTCAAACCCAGATCTTTTCTAACACGCAATTGTACATTCTTTCTACAGTGCAACCTTGACAGTAAGAAAAGACTGACCCCCACAGACAGGGGACAGCAGAGGAACAAACCTGCTGATCAGAAGAATGATAAATCAAAGAGCCAGAGGCTGAGATGGCGTAATGTCTTGAACCAGTAGCAAGCTAATTATGTGCTTCTGATGTTCTTCAGCTATATATAGTTTGTACACCAAAATCCTGAAACACTGGAATGAGACTTAGTTATACACTTGAATAGACTTGGAACATTGTGTACTGCAATGGCCAAATAGCAGGTTCAAAGAAGAAAAAATGGAGAAATGATTGTAAATACAGGGGCAAAGTCTTAAGATAAATTCCTCCATTCTTTGACCTCATAGTATTTGCAGTAGAAAGCAAATTCAGAACATAGCCCTAGTAATCCAGCTGAGGACTGACTTAACTGTGGGGACTACCCCATAAGAAAGCAGAGGGAGGGTCCTTGTACAATGGACTATACATGTAAGAAAAATGGGGTGTCAGGGGTCAAATTTAGCTATATTAGCATCTTCACTTAGTGGCAGCTAGGTGATATAGTAGATAAAGCACCAGCCCTGGAATCAGGAGAATCTGAGTTCAAATCTGGTCTCTGATACTTGATACTTTCTAGCTGTGTGACCTTGAGGAAGTCGCTTAATTCCAACTTGCCTCACATCCAGGGCCATCTGACTAGAGGAGAAAGTGAGACTGGTGACTTAACACAGCACCCTCTCGCTCAAATCCAATTCACTTGCTTGTCATGGAATCACCTCCCTGATGTGGTCTTTTCCAAGAATGAAGGACAAGGGCAGCTAGTTGGCACAGTGGATAGAATACTGGCCCTGGTGGACCCCAGTCTCTCAGACACTTAATAATTACCTAGCTGTGTGACCTTGGGCAAGTCACTTAACCCCATTGCCTTGCCAAAAAAAAAATGAAGGACAAACATCATCACATAGAATCACACTACATATAAACTCGGACAGTCTCTTGTCTACATATCTTTGTCTTTGGATATTGAGCCTCTTTGCAACATTTTTTTTTGTTAAATGCATGCCTCTAACATGAACCCTAAGAATTTTATTGTAATGATATTCTGACATATTGAGTAATTGGGTGTTACCAAAAAAATGAAAGAAGCATATTTTGCTCCTAGCCACTTGTATGTAAAGGATTTGGAATGTCATGGAGAGCTTCACAAAATGCATTACAGTTATAGTCAAATTTATTTTATCATTCATTGGTTTTCAGCATATTAAAAGGACCATCATAAAAAAAAGTACCATCACAGCAGAGGATTTCTTATGGAGGTTCAAGTACATTTTCTCCACAAGTAGCTCGCGTGGGTCTTAGTCAAGAATCTTTCTGATCTTTCTGTTGTGAAGCAAAAGTGTCATATCTCCACTATGTTAAAAGCCTCTGACTCCCCTCCACCGTCACTCTCTACCCTCCAAGGGTCATGAAGTTGAGATCTTTGAATATTTCCTCCTTGGCTCTGGAATCTGTTTTTAATCCTTTTCATCTTTGCTTTAGTAGTCTTAACTTACACTTAGCAAAAAAGATAATTTTCACAGAATCACAAAGTTTTAGGGTTAGAAGATACCCCAGAAGCTATCCAACCCAATCCATATCTGATAGGAGGTTCTACTATAATAATCCTATTGGTCATCTGCTAGAAGATTTCCTTTGAGAGAGAATCTGCCACTTTCCAAGGAAGCCCATTCTACTTTTGGTGTCACACTGAATAGAGGGGTAATTTCTTAACATCAAGTCTGAGTTGCCTCTTTTTTACCCATTGCTCCTGGTTGTCCTTTCTGAGGCTAAGTGGAACAAACCTGATTTGTTTGCCAGGTGCCAACTCTTGAGATCCTAGGAGACAGCTACCATGTTCTCCTTGAAGCTTCTGTCCTCCAAGCTCAATCTATTTTTATGTGGAACTAAATACTGATCAGATCTACTGTTGTGCCTATTGGTTGTACCAGTGCTAAGGGTGTTACTAGTTACTTGTTCCTTGCTTTACTGAAAAAGTTGGGCTTAGATGGAGAAAAGAATTATTTTCTTTCTTCAATTGATATTTTATTTTTCCAGTTACATGTTATGAAAATTTTTCAACACTCATCCACATGCATGTGTCTATTTTTTAAGTTACATAATTTTCTTCCACCCTCCCTCAGCAGCGAACAGTCAGGTGAATATTGCACATTTGAAATCACTTTCCTTCTAAAGATCCCACTGGAGCAGCTAGGTGGGGCAGTGGATAGAGCACTGGCCCTGGATTCAGGAGTCCCTGAGTTCAAATCTGGCCTCAGACACTTAATAATAATTACCTAGCTGTGTGACCTGGGGCAAGTCACTTAACCCCATTGCCTTGCAAAAAACAAAAAATTAAAGATTCTACCAATCTGTCCTTCTCGATACCCCAAAACCATACAATATTCCCCCTCCTGTCTCCCGCCCCTGCACAGACTCCCCCAGTGTGTGGAATGTCCTCCCTCTTCCTTTTAGCCTCCTCAAGGCTCCCCTTCCACAGCCTTGGCTCCGATGCCCTCTCCCCCAGCTGTGAGTGACTCCCTGGTCAGAAGATTCCCCGGGCCTTATTAAACATGAGCCTGTTGCCTCCCCCTGGAGTCCAGCATCTAGCACAGGGCCTGCACATAAGAAGCCTGTGGAGGGGGCTTATTTCCCTGTTTCCTTCTGGTCGGCAGTCCATAGCTGAAGCAGCTGGTGACATGCCTAGAACGTACTTGGGATCTTGGCTGTGTCACTGCAGATGTGACTGAAGCCACCTTGCATCTGCTTGCCTGAGTGAAAGGAAATAACAGCCTCTCTTGTCTCCCTCCAGAACATAAAAAGACTTCTGCAGAATCCCAAGGTAACTGAGTTTGATGCTGCTCGCCTGGTAATGCTCTATGCCCTACATTATGAACGGCACAGCAGCAACAGCCTTCCTGGACTGATGATGGACCTCCGAAATAAAGGCGTGGCAGAAAAGTATCGCAAGGTAATCTCTGGAGAAGGTCGGATTGAGGGGTGGGGGAGAGCAGGAGCTGTTGTCAAGGAGCTTGCCTTTTGGGAAAATAATTTAACCAGGAAATGCCAACTTAGAAAATGCCTTTTTACAAATAGAAACATAGTGATTTGATGTTGAGTTATCAGAAACAATCCAGTCAGACAAAGGATAGAATGTAACATTGGTCTTTGCTGGTTGGAGGTTTTAGGATTTGGCCAAGACATAGGGAAAATCCTTTATGGAGGAGACTTCTGGGTCACATCATCAGCAAGATGAGGGACTAGCCATCTTCCCTGCTCTTCTTAACTACTCACACTTCTCCAAAATAAGAATTATGTGCAGGAGATAAAGCAATTTTGGAGGATAGCTTTGGTCTAGGACACTAAGAATCGTAAAGTTAACAGTGACCCTCCATGGTGCAGCGGCAGGGTGATGTAAGCAGGCCCTTGGTCTTAGAACAGAATCCCACTCTGTCCTTCCCATCCTTCCTCTCAGAGCCACAGGAATGCAGAGTCTCACTCAGGCCAGGAGTGCTCAACTGCAGTAAACCTTAACTAGAGAACTGAGGAGTGGAGAGGCTGGAGCAGGACGTGGTGGGGAGGGGCTATGGGGCTCTGAAGAGAGGGGCCCAGCCCAGGTCTGATGCTCCAGAAGTCACTAGCCTGTGGTCTAGCCTGTGGGAAACTGGAATTAAAGGAAGTGAGCAACAGGGAAAAATAAAAGGGAATAAAAGGGAAAAAATGAAATTATCAATTATTAAGACCTTGAGCATAAGGAGATGATTCCGTGTCCTTCAGAGCAGCTAAAAGAATCTAAACATCTGTGAATAAAAATAAGACAAAAATAATTTGACATCTGTTGAGACTCAGGACTCTGTAAGTTCCCTAGAGAGAATGGAACTGCAATAGGTTGTTCCTGGAAATTTTAAAAAAGAAATAAGGATTATGAAAGTAGAATGTATTGCCTGCACAACAAAAATAAGTGGCATAATTTAAAAAACACAAATGCTTGGGGCAGCTAGGTGGCACAATGAATAGCACCAGCCCTGGAGTGAGAAAGTCCTGAGTTCAAATCCAGCCTCAGACACTTACCTAGCTGTGTGACCTTGGGCAAGTCACTTAACCCCACTAAAAACCTAAAACATAAATGCATGGTGGTGTGTTTCCCCAAAGAAATAAAAGCAAGAATAGCTGATGGGGGGGGGGGGGCGGTGGCTAGGTGGCGTAGTAGATAACGTACTGGCCCTGGAGTCAGGAGTACCTGGGTTCAAATCTGGTCTCAGACACTTAATAATTACCTAGCTGTGTGGCCTTGGGCAAGCCGCTTAACCCCATTTGCCTTGCAAAAACCTAAAAAAAAAAAATAGCTGATAGGAAGTTTACACAGGAGTAAAGGACAGCCTTAAGAGAAACAAAAAGAAGCAATAATGTTAAATATCTCTATATAAGCAAAACATTGATTTCAAAGACAAACATGTAGAGACAACTTAAGAAATCTGAACACCACTTTATAAGATATAATACCAAAAAATAAAGTGTCAAATGAAAGAATCCACAGACCTCCAAATTTTTTTTATACAAAGAACCCTGACCTACAAACTGAGACACATAGTAGTTTATTTTAATAGTTCCATTAACAAACAACAAATTTTGCATATAACTAGGAAAATGCCTTCAATTTGAAAGGAAATTCAAATAATAAAAATCATTTTTGCACCCACCAGAAATCTTAAGAGAGAATGGAATAATTTGATCTGAAAAGCAAGTGTTGAAGATACAGCCCATTGTGGCCTGTTCTGAAAATGTGAGCCAAAACAGTAATTGTAAAAGATTAATATTTAGTAAAAAAAAAGAAATACCTAAAGCATTCATAGAAAGAAACCCAGGCTTGAAGAAATTATTTACTTTTTAAATGTCCTAGACATGAAATATCCAAGAAACCAGTGACAAAAAAAACCCCATCAAAAATAGCAACAGGGACCATAAAGAGATTTTTTTTCCCCAAAAAGGGCACAAGGAATCATAAGTGAAATAGAATTGTTAGTGAAGAAACAGGCTTGAACCATCATGCACTTACCTTCACAACAGCCTGCTTATAGAGAAATTGTTATTTTTTTGTGGAACTCAATTATAGAATGAAAGGGCATATAAAAAGGGGAAGAAGGGAGGAAGGAAGAAGATAAAGGAGAATGTGTGATACCTCCTAATCAAGACAAAGGGAAGGCAACAGTGAAGGGAAAATAACTCCTGTCATTTCCCAGGAAGAAAAGAGACAACTAGAGGAATAGGTGATGAGGCAAGAGAAATGGTCATATGGAGGAAGAGAGAGATATTTTCAATAGCGATAGGGACTATACAATGGGTATAATCTGCAATTCTTCGAGACATGGGGAACGAGAGCTCTGGGGGTCAAGTGATAAGAGTAGAAGATTTCAAGGCACTTGTGGCAATGTTAATAAACAGTACAGTCAGGGACATAGGAAAATTCATACCATGGCACAATATCCTCTCTCACCTGCAGGAATTGTATTTCTAAGACTGAGGCACAGCAGAAAAAGGGGTCCAGGGGGAAAATCTGCATGGCAATAACACAGAAACTGTTTAGAAGAGATAACCCAAAATAAGTGTCTTAGAAACTTTAATTCCATAAGGAATACAGAGTCTAAAAAAAAGGAAAATAAATGTCACAAAGAATAAAAGTCTAGAATAAACAGGGAAGAAGAATAATCAAGAGAATAAGAGGAAGAAATCTTAATTAAAATTTAATAAAACAAGTTGAAAAGGATAAGAAAGAGGGATTTTACCTGACTAGGTGAAAGATAAAAAGAGGAAGAAGTAAATAACTAGGAAAAAAGGAAAAAAGCAGAACTAGGGAAGGGGGTAACAAACAAGAGAGGAGGGAAACTGAGGGTGAAGGGAAGAGCCAGAGAGAATAGGAATATGTTAAAGCAAAGTAAGCTAAAGTAACTGAAGAGATAAAGGGAAGGGGGAAGGAGGGGAAGAGTAATCTTAATTTGGAAAAAAAAATAAAGATGTATGAAAGAAAATATAAACCAAACTCATAAATTTAAATGTTAATTAACTTTGTAATTTTTTTAAATAAAAGGAACAGATTATCTGGATAAGAGAGAATCCTACAATCTATAGGATTACAGGCTTACAAGAAACATTTTTAAAAACCAAGATATACAAGAAAACAAAGTTGAGGGGCTGGCTGGAAAATTTTTTCACTATATCAGATAAATTGCAGGAGTTGCAGTCCTGCTATTAGACAAGGCAAAAACAAGCTTTTGTAATCTAAAAAAGGATAAACAAAGAAACTACTATATGATAAAAGTAATCATAGACAGCAAACCAGTTCTAGTATTGAAACTATATGTTCCAAATGCCTTGGAATTTAAATTCATAAAGGAAAAACTAAATTACTAGAAAACATAGTAATACAGTAATGGTAGAATATTTTAGTGTCCCTCTCAGTTTTGTATAAGTCTACACACAAAGATAAAAAAATAAAGGAGAAAACAAAGCTTTGAATAAATTGCTGGAGAAATTCATTTTTATTCTAACTAAAAGACTTTTCACATCTCTTTGGAACTCTGTGTGTGTGTGTGTGTGTGTGTGTGTGTGTGTGTACACTTATTACTACCTAGAACTTTTTTAAAAAAATTTCTAGATATATGAGAGTGCAAAATCATTGCAAACAAATGTAAAAATGTAGAAATAATAAACATAATCCTATATAGAACATAATATGATGAAAAAAAGTTTAGAAAACACAAAAGCTACAGACCTAAATGAAGTTTAATAATGAAATCCTAATAAAGTGTGGGTTAAAAAAGAAACCATATAAATAATAATTGTGTGAAAAGAAATGATAATGAAAAACATACCAAAAATTGTGGAATTCAGCTCAAACAATCCTTAGAGGAGAAATCATTTCCCTACAAATATATTTAATAAAAATTTAAAAAGGGAACATAAATGAACTGGGAGTGCATTTAAAAAAAATTGAAAACTGGTAAATAAACCTAAAATAAGTACAAAAGAGATTTTTAAAGTTAGAGGAGATATGGATTAAACTGGAAACTCCCCCCCAAAAAAAACCTCAAGAAATTATAAATAAAATGAAAATCTAGTTCTTTAAAAATACTAACATTGATAAACTTTTAGCTAATAAAAAGAAATGGCAGAAAATCAAATCAACAAAATAGAAAACAGGTAAAATCACAAAACAAGAAGGAATAAAAAAATTATCAGAGCTTGCTATGCATAGTTATATGCTAACCAAACTGAGAACACAAGAAATAGAGGAATATCTTTTAAAAATGTAAAATACTGCAACTAACAGAAGACCAAATAGAGAACTTAAACCAGTCTCAGAAAAAAAAATAGAATTAGCAAAAGGGGTAGAGGGGAGGGAGAAGGACTCTTAGTCCTTTTAGTTCATTGGAGAATTGTATTAAATTTTTAAATAATTACTACACCAATTCTCAAAAACTGAGAAAGAAAACTCTCACAGATTCCCTTTATGGGACAGATAGTATCCTACTACCAAAGCCAGGAAAGGTTAAAGCACAGGAGAACTATAGACCAATATCCTTAATGAATTTTAATTCAAAATCTTAAAATAAAATTCTACCTAGGGGCAGCTAGGTGGCACAATGGATAGAGCACCGGCTCTGGAGTCAGGAGGACCTGAGTTCAAATTCAGCCTCAGACACTTAATAACAATTACCTAGCTGTGTGACCTTGGGCAAGCCACTTAACCCCATTGCCTTGCAAAAAACCTAAAAAATAAAAATTTAAAAAATTTAAAAAAATTCTACTGAACAAGTGATTCATCCAAGAAATCCTCATAATCAAATTAAATTTATGTCAGTAATTCAAGGATGGAACAATGGGAAAACCATCAACTCAATTATATTAAAAAAAATTTCAAGACGCCCCCCAAAATCAAAGTAGCACTTTTAAATTTCATAAAATGATCTTTCTAAAACTAAAAGTAAGCATCATTTATAATGGCAATACACATAAATAATAAATTTGAGAGTGAAGCAAAAATATTTAATCTCACTGTTATTATTTATTACAGTTCTGGAAACACTAACAACAGTAATAAAACAAAGGAAAGAAATTAAAGGTATAAATATGTCAAGAGGAAATAAAGCTATTTGCTAATGACAGGAGGACTAACTTAGAAAAAGCTCAGGGAATCATCAAAGACTGTAATTGAGACAATAGCTTCTGCAAAGTTGTAGGTTATAAAATCCTCAAAATCGATTATATTTTCTTTTTTCTTTTCTTTTCTTTTTTTTTTTTGGCAAGGCAATGGGATTAAGTGGCTTGGCCTAGGTCACATAGCCAGGTAATTATTGTCAGAGGTCATATTTGAACTCAGGTCCTCCTGACTCCAAGGCTGGTGCTCTATACACTGCGCCACCTAGCTACCCCCAAAATTTTATTTTTCTAAATGAATTTTATTAATTTATTGATTTCTTTAAAGTAACTTTCTGATAATTTGTTTGATATAGCATTTCTAGTTTAAATTAACTTGGAGGGCAGTTTGGTGGCGCAGTGTATAGAGCATCAGCCCTGGAGCCAGAAGGACCTAAGTTCAAATCTGGCCTCAGACACTTAATAATTTACTTGTGTGGCTTTGGCCAAGTCACTTAACCCCAATGCCTTAAATAAGTAAAATTTAAAAAAAAGAAAAAAGTTCTAGAATATCAAGAAAAGAAGTAGAAACAAAAGAGTACTTCCTGACCTCAGACTGTCATAGAGCAGCAGTTATCAAAACCATCAGGTAGTGGTTAAAAAATAGAGAGGGCATTCAGTGGAACAGACTAAAGAGGTGGGGGATCAGAAACAATGGAGCTCAATAATCCAGTTTTTTATAAATTGTAAAACATAAATTATTTTCCTGTTTTTCCAAATAGGAAAGAACCCTTTATTTGGCAAAGAGAAAACAAACAAAAAAAAAAAATTAGGTCTAGACCAATACTTTATACTATATTTCACATATATATGTGACATTAATATTGAAGATCTATTAGAAGATTAGAAGAAGGAGTGGCTAGTTTGCACAGTGGATAGCACACCAGCCCTGGAGTCAGGGGTACCTGAATTCAAATCCAACCTCAGACACTTAATAATTACCTAGCTGTGTGGCCTTGGGCAAGTCACTTAACCCCACTGCCTTGCAAAAACTAAAAAAAAAGTAAAAAGAAAATTAGGAGAAAAGCAAATAATATGCCTCTCACAATTAAGAGTAGTTGTTCTCTTTTTTAAAGTATATTTTTAGTTCAATATTTCCCAATTACATGTAAAAAAATTTTTTAATTCATTTTTTTTTATTTTAAGTTCCAAGATCTCTCCTTCCTTCCTGTGGCTTCCTCCTGCTTGGGAAGTCAAACAGTATGATATGGATTATGCATATAAAGTAATACAAACATGTCTAGGAGATATTTTTTTTTATTTTTTAGGTTTTTTTTTAGTTTTGCAAGGCAATGGGGCCAAGTGACCCTCCCCAAGGTCACTCAGCTAGGCAATTATTAAGTGCCTGAGGCTGGATTTGAATTCAGGTCCTCTCCACTCCAGGGCCAGTACTCTATCCCCAGTGCCACCTAGCTACCCCAGGAGGTGTATTCTTCATAAAACCATGGATAGAGGAGGCAGCTAGGTGGCGGACCTGAGTTCAAGTTCAACTTCAGACACTTAATAATTGCCTACTTTTGTGACCTTGGGCAAGTCACTTAACCCCATCGCCTTAAACAAATAAAAAATAAATAAAAGCATGGATATTGTCACAGACGATAATATTTGATTATATGAAACTAAAAAGCATCTGCACAAGCAAAATGAATGCACCTAGGATGAGAATTAAAGCAATAAAAGAGAATAGCATTTTGTATCCAAGATAGGTAAATAATAAATTAGATCAAAATCCATTTCTCCAATATATAAGTGGTTAGAGGGTATAAAACGAAAAAGAATTGCGAACTATTAACAACTATATTAAAGATTATACCAAATCCCTTTTAATAAGAGAAATAGATGCACGTCAAAATAACCCTTAAGTTTTACCTCACTCCCTACAAATTGATAAAGATGACAAAAGATGGATAGTCAGTATTGGACAGGTTGTAGGGAAGAGACTTACTTGTGCATTAAAAGCAAAATGATGAATCAGTATAACCATTTTGGAAATAATGGGACTAAAATGTCCTTTTCCTTTGACCCAGGGATTCTATTATTGTTCTTATACCCCAAGGAAACAAGAGGAAAGATCCTATGTTCTTTTGATTCTGTATTCTTTTGATGACCAAAGAATTAGAAATAAAGTAGATGCCCATCAGTTGTGAAATGTCTAAACAAATTACGGTACATTAATGTAATTACTGTGCTATAATAGAGAATAAATGTGAATACAGAGAAGAAATGGAAAGCTCTACATAAACAGATACAAAGTAAACAGAGCTAAGAAAACAGTATGTACAGTGGTTCCAGTGATATTAGTAGAAAGCACAACCACCAAAACAAATCAAAAGTGAGGGTTGAAACAAAGCACAGGCATGACTCCAAAGAAAGGAAGCTATCCTCCCCCCCATTGTACAAAGATGCAAACATCCTTCATTTCGTTCATCTTCAGACTTTTTCACCATGTTTGTCAGGAATGCTTATTTGTTTCCTCTGTTTTTCTTTTTTAGTTTTAAAAAACATTATTTTGGAGCAGCTAGGTGGCACAGTGGATAGAGCACCAGCCTTGGAGTCAGGAGTACCTGGGTTCAAATCCGTTCTCAGACACTTAATAATTACCTAGCTGTGTGGCCTTGGGCAAGCCACTTAACCCCATTTGCCTTGCAAAAAGAAAAAAGAAAAAGAAAAGTTATTTAAAACAACCACATCAATAAGTACAATGAAGTCAACCATTTGACTTTTACTGACTGTGACTTTACCCCTTAAAAAGAAATGTGACTAGAGCTAGTCATTTGTGAGATTTATCCAGAATCACCTCCTTGTAACTCAGGTTTCTTCTTTTTTTTCTGTAGCTGGTACCTGCCCTTGTCGAGTATGGAGGCAAACGAGCAAGGGGGAGTGACCTTTTTAGCCCCAAAGATGCAGTTGCCATTACCAAGCAGTTCCTCAAAGGATTGAAGGTATTAAAATCTCTATCATGTTTTTTCTAGATGAAAAGTAGCTGAAGGTCAAGAGGATGCAACTGAGTAAGTGAATAAATATAAACTTTAAAGTATCTTTAAATTTCTGTTGATTGGATGACAACTCAGTTAAATGATTAGAGTAGCTGTCCTAGAGAAAGTTTCATCTGGGCAGGTAGTATAGGGAACAGAGGACTGGATTTTGAGTCCAGATCTGAGTTTAAATGTAACTTCAGACACTCACTAACTGTATGACTCTGGGCAAATCATTGAACCTCATCTGTAAAATATGAGGAGAAAATAAAATAACGTCAAGTATTTTAACACAAAACCTTAAGGTGATATTTAATGCTAGCCAATATTATAATTTAGAAGCTTTCAGTATTGGCATAGTATTATTATAGAATTTAATAATTGAGTTGGAAATAATGAAAACAAGGTCTACTAAATTGATACAGCTGGTGGGGTGCCAAATAAGGCCTGGCTGTGGTATCTGGAAGACCTGCGTTCAAATGTGGCCTCTGATTCTTACCAGCTGTGAGACCTTGGACTAGTTATTTAACCCTGTAAACTAGGGCTATTACTAGCGCCTTCCTCACAGGGTTGTTGGGGGAATCAAACAAGATAACTTGTCAAAAACCTCACACATCTTGTCAATATTTAAAATTGAAAAGACAAACACCAAATAGCATCACAAAGGAGATTGTTGACAAGGCGAAGATAAGTTTATAAAAATCCTTTTCTGTGCCTCGCCCTAAATTATAGGATTTTTACTGAGTAGGAATTTATGATGATGAGGTAAATATTAAAATGAGCCTAGAATTCAATTTTTAAACTATTTCCTAGAACTCTCCATCTTTTTTCTGATCTGAGTATCATTAATGTTTATTTTGCAAAATATCTCATGAGTGACATAAGAACCATTTCCCTCTGTCTTAGGGAGTGGAAAATGTTTATACACAGCATCAACCTTTCCTATATGAGACACTGGACCATCTCATCAAAGGGAAGCTTAAGGAAAATCAGTACCCTTACTTAGGCCCCAGCACACTGAGAGACAGGTAAGACCAACCGTATCACAATCTTAATGACACAGACCAGGAAAGAGGAACCAAGAAAAAAGCTAGGGCAAATTCAGGGCACCCCTCTTTTCCAGAAGACCAGAATGGATGAGACAAGCAACTGTTCTTTTGGTCCCGGAGCTAGCTCCAAGACTGGGATATAGTTGGGTCAGTTATTTGCCTAGTCCCCAGGCCCTCCTGTCTTTGAAGTCGAGTTTCAGCTATTCTCACAAGCCCACCAGACAGCATCCTATCTTCTTGTTAGAATCTGATGAATCTTCTTGTTCCTTCCAAGCTCAGGCCTGTGGCATCTGGGGCTTGTAGCAGAGATGCCAAAAATAAATTCACTACTTGATTCTGATCCAAAGCAGGTTGTTACTATTTTTGGTCGTGACTGGACTTTGCCAAATGTGGCCAGCATGCAAACTGAGAGCCCTGCTTAATGAAGTCACAGTTGCTAAATTACACCATCCATGGCTGGGTTTTGTCATGAGGACTGGCTCAAGAAAGCAGTTGGTTGAAATGATCCTTCTAATCCAACAATCAGGCAGTTTTGCCAAAAACAAAATCTTGTTCCCTACTGTTTAGACCAGCCCAAATTATAAAGCATGTCCATATGTATTATCTAGTACTAAAATATATACTAGTATTCCAAATCAAGATCATATGTACAATATGCATTGTAAATCTAGATTATTGTATCCAACCTAATCTGTTTTGGGAAATTTACATGGAACCTGAGTGGTAATACTTCTATAATTGCTGTACTATTTTAGTTAATATTTGTTGTAATTTAAAATCTTTCAAAGAACAAGACTTTTCAAAAGTGATCAATTCCTAAAAATATTGTGATAAACATAGATGAATCTTCTTTGGAAGAATATAATTCTTTCCCTTTTTTACCGTCTCTCAAAAATCTCTGCAATTTTCATGAAAAAATATAGAAATGACCTTTTTTAAAATCTAGGGTCTGGTAGCAAAATGTTTGCATTTAAATTCAGAACATATAGTCATTCAGATGAAATATATTAGAGACCTCAGGATCAGGGTTCAGAAATGTTAGCTGAATGGAAAGAATAGAAACTGGTCCAAGCTTAGTTACCCATTTGATGGATAGTTTGAGAAACAATACTATAAGGCTTGTCTTTCTTTTCATTCATTATTCCTACATGTCCTATAGGGCATTACAATTAATCAGATAGGAGTAAAACTATATTTTAGAATGAATTATAACTGTCATATAAGAAAAACTATGGGACATCAGTTACACTATTTACATCTAAATGGAAAACTGTGGGTTAGAGAAAGACATTTTGTGTGTGGTTTGTTTATGTTAACATTCCTCTTTGATTTCTTGGGATTAATTTCAAATGAGTTCAAAGTAGTGCCATGCTAACAGCATGTATGGTTCTTGCTGCTATTTCCTACCACTCATATGAATGTGTATCCAAATAATAATACAGTTTTTACAGCCGGATGTCTGCAGAGGACCTAATAAACCTGCTATTGTTTTTCATTCAATGTGAAATATTAACTCAAAAACCACACACAAACACATACATACATGCATACATACACTGCCCCCAAGCTCCCCTCTCTCCCCAGAACCAATATTCTTTTGACCAGTTGAGGATTTAGTGGACAGTTTGATGAGATGAAGGCATCATAATGGTCAAAAGCAAAATTTTTCTTGGCTCTAATTTTCAGCCTTGTATTGTTTTTTTCTATTTCTTTTTTAAATTTTTAATAAATGTATTTATTTATTTTTCCAACTGCATGCAAACATAGTTTTCAACATTCACATTTTTGTAAGGTTTTGAGTTACACATTTCTCTCCCTCCCTCCTCCCATCTTTGATAGCAAGTTATCTGATATAGATTACACATGCATAACTATGTCAAACATATTTCCATTTAGTCATGTTGTGAAAGAAGAAAAGGGGGGGGGAGCATGAGAGGAAAAAACATAAAGCATAAAATGAATTTTAAAATTTGAAAATATGCTTTGGTCTGCATTCAGACTCCATAGTTCCTTCTTTGGATGTGGATGGTCTTTGATCATTATAATTGATCATCACACAATGTTGCCATTACTGTGTCCAATAGTCTTCTGGTTCAGTTCACTCGTACTGCAAGGCTTTCCAGGCTTTTCTGAAGTCCACCATGATTTCTTATAGAACAATGGTGTTCCTTCACATTCATATACCACATTTTGTTCAGCCATTCTCCAATTGATGAGCATCCCCCCAATTTCCAGTTCGTTGCTAGTAATAGAAGAGCCCCTATAAATATTTTTGTTCATGTGGATCTTTTTCCCTTTTTTATAATCTCTGAGATATAGACCTAGTAGTGGTATTGCAGCCTTGTATTATTAAAAGCCAAAGAAGGACACTTAAAATGATAGGACATAGGCTAAGTCATTTGTAATAAAAATACACAGCAAGAGTTCCTTCAAGCTCACCTTGGGGAATGGAGGATAAATGGGGGATGAGTTATTTGTGTTTTTCTGATCTTTAAAATGACTATAAGTAATGTAGGATTTTATAGGCTTACCATTTACAAAATGTTTTCATATATATATATATATATATATATATATACATACACACACACACACACACACACACACACACACACACACACACACACACACACACATATTATCTAACTGATAGCAGTTCTGTAACTGTGGAATGTGAAAAAACAAGTATCAGTCTATTTTGTATGTGAAGAAACTAAGACTCAGCCAGGTTGTCACTTTGCCATGATCATATGGTTGTATGACAGAGGCAGGATTTGAAGTCTGCCAAAGTTTCTGTCCACAGTACTAATAATCATTTTTGATGACATAGACTTCTTAAGGGTTTATCTAGTGCTTTTCCTCACTAGCTCCTCATAAAATTTCAGCATGGTAAATACCACATAGTTCATGATCTCAGAGAACCAAAACAGCTCACCCAGAGTCACACAGCCAGTAAATGTCCAGCAGATGTTGGATCCTGTTCTGAGTCCACTGGATTCTCTCTCCTATTTTTTCAGAAGAGAATAGTTAGAATCCAAGGAACTTGAGATTCAGATTGTGCCTTGCAAGTAGTAGAAGGTGAGGTCCACTCTGTTCTTCTGACTCCATCTATGACATCTTAGAGCTTCCACAATCATCAGACAGAATCCTGTCACTGGTCCCTGACATGAATCCTGGTCCCTGACATGATCCAAACTAGATGAGCATACAGAGGAGGGGATGGAGCCAGGTCTGTTTAGTAGTGAGTATGCTGATATCAGGAGAACAGGGTTCTTCTACCAGCCCCAGCATTTACCAGTTCTGACGGAGGGCAGCTCAGTTAACAAGGTTGGTCAACAAGCATCTGACTCTTACTGTAGACCAGCCCTACACCAATTTCATAATAATATCATCTGTAATCCAGTACTAATAATGGTTATGCTGCCTCCGTCATGTAATGGTTGGAGAGAAATCAATTTGGAAACCTTGGAAAATATCTTAAAATGTGAGCTTTCATGTGGTGAAAAAGAAAATTATTCCAGCCCCTTCCATATCTGCTCTTTGTGCCTCATCATTGATAGAATTTTCTCAGTTTTAATCTCAGATACTGAAAAAAAAAAAGCAAGAAAAAAAATCAGTAACCAAAAAATTGGTTGCATATTGACAATTTTCTAACTGACTGGCACATTTTTGTCCACTGAGTAGATACTGTATCTATCACTTAACCATACCATAACCTATGAAGAAACAACCCCAATTAGATCCAGAGAAAGCACTTACAAATGGGACCCTAATTCCATTGGCTCCCTAGCCTACATTTTATATGACACTTTAAGCTTCCACCACAGCAGTTTGATGAGATGGCCATTGACAGAATAATAATCAAATCCTATCCCATCTCCATACTTGTGATACCTGATTTTGTTTTCCACTGCTTTCCCCTTAATTATCCTGTAGATGACCCTTTGGGGTTTTTCCCAGGAGAGGCAGATTTAGGGAAAGGGCTTTTTAGAAAGTTAAAGAAACTTGCCAAGCTTGTGAGTATTAGCCCCTTCCTACCTGACCTTGTTTCTTTACCCAACACTTTTTCTTTGGTGTAAAGTTTTTAAGCATTCACTTTTAAATTAAGTTAGATCACAGTAGAGCCATAGCCACAGATTGGGTTTTGAGGTAAATGCTGCCTAAATAATCTTGCTCCTCCTCCAGGGTAAATTTCCATTAATCCTTTGTGTTAGCTCGTTTTCCTACTCTGAAACTGCCTGCTGCTCGTCCTTGAAAGAAATAAGCTCTGGAAGAGGGCAGTAAAAGAAGTGAAACTGAATGAGTATGCAGTCCAGGGGGAGTCAGCTCAAAGAGACCCCATTCTCCCTCTTTGCAGTGGTTCAATAACGTCTTCGTGGAACCGTTTATTTGGGGTCCCGTGAAAGGGTCAGGCTTTTTTTTGCTGTAACAGCTTTTGTCAACTTCAGTTAAGTACTACTGAGTAGCTTTAAAATTAGTTAATTTTCCACAAAGCTAATAAAAACAGTACTTTTCATTAACACTTGTTTTTCTGCTGATGTTTCTTATATTTGGTAGTATTGATTTCCAGAAGAATTGGAGGTGAAAGTTTGGTTGTTTTTTTTTAAATAGTTTGATGCAAAACCACCTGGGTTCCCAGGGTATCCTTGCGTTTCTATTGGTCCTTCCCTCCTTTTGTGTGTCCTGACTGCTGTCTTCAGATGTTTGCTTTGTGCATTAATTAACGCTTCCAGTTGCCATGGTGAATTACTGAGCACAGGGTGATGTACACAAAGGAGTGAACTTGTATACCCTCCTTCGCTTGGACCATCACGCATTTACTGTGTATCCCACCATTGGCGTCATCAGCATAGATAGTATCTTCTTTTATTTTTAAAATCCTCAAGGGGAGGGAATAAAAAAGAGAATTATCAAGGCTGTGGGATGAATGGGAGGGTGGTAAAAAATTGTTATTATATCATATTGTTATTTTATGTTCTTCCTCCATTTCACTTGAGTAAGATGTGGGAGGCTCAGGAAAACATTTATTAATATCTCTGTCGCAAAATCTGACAGCCTTGTGTCTGTTGGGCCCACGGGGAGCCTCACTGCTCCCTATCACTGCCCTTGTGCTTGTGCTTTCATTTGCATTTATGTAACCAACACCCACAGTTTACCATCCCAAGCGTTCTATTCATTTTCAAATAAACACAACTCAACAAAAATGCTCTGACATCCTAAAATTACCAGGTTATGATACTTCATGCTTTGATTGTACTAGGAGCCTACTTCTAAGTTCCATTTAAACTTTCTTTCCAACAAGAGATAAGTGTACCCCAGAAACCGGGTTGGTCAGAGTTAAGCCATAGAGAATCAGCATCATGTTTCCAAGGAGGTTCTCATTAGACTGCTTTGACCATTTTTTTTTAAATCAGGTAGATTAAAAGCATGTCATCTATTTTCTGATAGGGAGTGGTCACTAAAATGTAAGAGACTAGAGCAACTTCCCTTTCTCCTTATTGTAGTAACCTAGGTATTTTTAGGGGTTTAACTTTTTTTTAACTGCCCTTTCACTCATAAGTCCTAAGGACTGCCATTGATTCTTTATGTTTTGTTTTGGTTTTTGCAAGGCAATGGGGTAAAGTGGCTTGGCCAAGGTAAGTATTAGGTGTCTCAGACTAGGTTTGAACTCAGGTCTTCCTGACCTCAGAGTCAGTGCTCTATCCACTGCATCACCTAGCTGTCCCTACCATTGATTCTTTATATCTTTTTTTTTTTGGCAAGGCAAATGGGGTTAAGTGGCTTGCCCAAGGCCACACAGCTAGGTAATTATTAAGTATCTGAGATCGGATTTGAACCCAGGTACTCCTGACTCCAGGGCCGGTTCTTTATCCACTGCGCCACCTAGCCGCCGCCCCGTTTCTTTATATCTTGACGCGCTATTTAGAACAATTTGACATCTGCAAGCTTAATTGCTCCCAACTATTTGCATTTACACTTTCCACTCTTAGTTGACTGCCCTCAGGTCATACTCTCCTAAGTGATCCTCAGAACCAAAACATACCTTTTGATGAAATGATTCTGCTTGCTATCCCAAGCTAGCAATCTTGCTAGGCAGAACTAGTTTTATGTGTAGTTTTAACATTTTTCTTTTTACATTTACCCTAGGAAATCTGGTCAGGGTTTTAGGACTCCGTGATGGCCTTTGTAATTAACTCTAATTATTGATTATTGAGTCCCCTCCCTGTGATATTCTTAGAGAAGTTGAGGACAGGTCTTGAGTTTCAGTCTCTTCCCTCTTTCTAGGGGAAATGCTACTGAGTAATAAGATGGCCCAAATCAGTGTGAGAAAAAGAAATGAGGGTCTATTACATAATCCACAGAATAATTCAGCCCCTGAATCACTGCAGGTTTACAGTCCTTAGTCCTGAAGCCACATTGCTTTAAAGCGGGATTCCACTGAGCAAGGAGAGGCTCTGTCAGTAATAAAAAAGGGGGCAGGAAGGAAGAAGTCCAGATTCTGCAGGAAATGTGAATGATACATGGGAAAGAAGGGTGCTTTTCTCTGTATTTCTAAAGAGCTTCTCTCCTTGGAGCCTAAAGTACCAAGTTCATCTCAACAGTAATATCTCACCCCAGCCTAGGAAAACTGTTCTGCTCATAATGCCATCTTTCAAGTCGGTTTTGAGGACAAGGCCATTTGTGATGGTGGAAGATGCTTTTTGTGGGGGAAGGGGAATGTGGAGAGGAGCACTTAGGAGCAGAAGGCCTTAGCCTGGGATTTGGGCTCAGTTCCAAGATGGGTAATTGCATTCTGATTTCCTCAAATTCTCCTTGTGCTCTGAGTCAGAGCACATAGCTCAGGTTTTCTTCTTTTAGAGGGAGGCTTGATCTTCATCCTCAGGAGTTAAAGACCAATTGCATTTTACCCCTTCAGTGACCACTTCAGAAGGCGATTTCCAAATCAGTGCATATGTTTATAAAGCACTTGTGAGACGTATAGATAATTCAAGAAAAGATAGTTTTGCTTATTTGTGAGTGGATGTGTGCACATGTGCAAGATGATTGGGCTCATGATGAGGCCCCCACTTAGCTAATGATTTAATCTCTCTCAGCCTTTAATTTAGTGGTTCTATTTTAGGCAAATATAAGGTTACTCCCAAACCTTAAATCTTCCATAAGGATTTTTTTGCCTTCAGTTTGGTAACTAGGCAATAGATTATGCAAATTGGAAGGTAGGACAAAAGTATCTTTACAGCATTGGGAAACTCCAGTGGTGTTTGTTAAGTTACTTCTGTGTAATTTGCCTATATGATGTGGACTGTGACAACCGATGAGTACCTGCTACTTTAAGAAGTCTCGACAGCAAGCAGCATCAGCTATTAATATTATCATCTAACCACAGAACAAAAAATGAGCATTTGGAAGGAAGTCGCCTACCCAGAATCCAGTGCCAAGTTGAGGCCAAAAGCTCCTTCGGAGGCATGCCCTTCAGCTGTGATGACAGCCAAGAGGAAAGCCCAGGTCCTGCCCAGTAAAGGGTGGTTGGCCTTTCTCAACATGACCAATTTGTGTGGTTAGACCTCTCTGCTAAAACCAAAATCCTACTTCTCACCTTAAGAGGTTGGATTTCCAGAGGTAGAATTCAAATGGTGGAGTATGTGGGATAGAGGTGTTAAAAATGCAGAGCCATCTTTTCTTCTTGGAAGAACATCAAGGTACACCCTTCTTTGGTAAACTAAAATGTGCTGAGACATACCCCCCTGTTCCCTGTGCCTGTGGAGATGAAGACAGCTTGCTATTTCAGCCTTGCAGCCGTTTTTATGCAAAGTCCAGCCTTCTTCCTTCGTTGTTTAGTCTTAAAGACAGATGATAGGCCCTTCCAAGGATTGAGCCATTAGTCCTAAAGCCCTTGTAGACCCATTCTTCCCTTCTCCCCTCCCCAAGATGGGCCTTTCACCCAGAACAAAAACCTGAACTTTAGAAGACAGAGATTGTGGACACTTGACCATGCTTGGAAAAGTGGAAAAATGGCAAGAGGAAAAATGTAAAGACTAAAGGAAGACGGTTATTACTAAAACCCCCCAAAAAGTGACTGAACATGGAATATTTTATTAACCATATGAAAAATAAATTAATGTCATTTAAATGCAAAACAAAGTAAGGGGCTTTTGTCTCAATTTGTCTATGTTGCATGAAATAGATCTTGTTTTGCTTTTATGAAGTGAATTTAGGATTGGTAGCAGTGTGAGTTTAAAGTTCAGGTCTCATAGCAAAATTTCAGAAAGGACTTCCTAACCTTTTATTAGTTGCAAAATAATGAGCAGTATCCAAGAGAACTGTTTCATTTCATGGATTCCCCTCCAATGCAGCAGCCACTTAGAGGTTTATAGCTATCACCAATTGCTTTTATTCTCTTAGAGTTTCACAAGAGAAGGTGAATGCTATAGAATGCCCTCACTGACTCTTTTGAAGTGTTTTTGAGGCAGTAACAGAAAGGATATGACTTTTGCTTTTTGAGAGTCACCTGCCTTGATGGAAAATGGTTGTTCTGCAGCATAACTGCAGCAGTAGATGTTTCTACTTGATTCATGGCTGTAGTCTTAATTAATGTGCAATCTGTAATATGACACAAACACCCTCGATTTTATTGGTTCTCTCCATGCAATAGTTTAAGAAACTAATTCTATGAGAGGCAAAACAAAGTAGACCTTAGTGATTTTGTCATTCACTCCAATTTTTTTTCCTTTTTGCACTGTGACGATAGGAAACCCAAGATGATTTTATATGGAGTCACTTTGATACAAATGGAAAATCAGTGAAAACAGCTCAACAGTATCTAAACCAGTCAGCAGATGAGTCATTGGCAAGTTGAAAAAACTATATCCCATGCTTTCAATATTCTTGATTTAGCAAAGGTTTCGTGTGTGTGTAGGTTTTTGAAGAAAGTTGAGGTGGCTTACGTTTACAAAATAAATCTATCTCTTGGGGAAGACTCAGAACTAGAATGCTTTCAGAGGTTTGGGACGGAGGCTGCTTTTACCACATTCTATCAAACATTGCTCAGATGCTTACACATGAAAGGAGATGTTTAGCACAAGCATAAATTATTTTTACATAGAAGGCTGATTCCACAATACAATGAAGCACTTTGGAGCTTCTTGAGTATAAAAGATTTTTTCTTCATTGTGCCCCTGCAACCATTAGTGTTCTATTTTGAAACCCACTGTGTAGAGATTCTAGGACATCCGTTCAGAAATAAGGAGTAAATGATTATTCAGCATTTCCAAGATTCTGTTTCCTGCCAATTTAGATAAATAAAACTTCATTGAAACCTTTCATTCTGTACTGTTTTAGTCACTTCTTTCTCTACTCCCCCTCTCCTCCCCCTCCCTCCCAGCCTCTAGCCTCTCACTCTTTACCAACTAAAAGAAAACTGAATAATAATATCAGATTGTGGCCTCTTCTTTATTATTCTATAGTACTAATTCTCCCCTTTTTTACCCCAGGCCTCAAGATATCATCGTATTTATCATTGGAGGGACCACCTATGAAGAGGCTCTGACAGTTTATAATTTGAACCGCACCACTCCTGGAGTTAGGATTGTCCTAGGAGGAACCACAATACACAACACAAAAAGGTAAAAGACACAATACCAGACTCTATCCGAGATAATATGGCTCAGGATGAGAAAGGTCTGCTCAAGTGGAGGCCAGTTTGACTGAGAATATTCATTCTTACATTAGTTTGGAGCTGGTCAGATACAGAATCAATCCTTTGAGACTTTTCTCAGTCACAAATCTAGAGAGTAAGGGACCAGGGCAGTACTTTAATATAAGAGATCTATTGTCTCTGTATCAAGAGGAGAAAGAGAGCAATACTAATAGCTCCAGGTCTATACTGATTTAAGTTTTAAAAAGCTCTTTTCTCATAAAAGTCCTACAAAATAGATGTAAGTATTGTTACAAGAGATGTTAGATTCTTGCCTGTACGACTATGTAGTTACCAAGTGTTGGTAGTAGGATTCAGACCTAGGTCTCCAGACTCCCAAGATCAGTGCTCTTTCTGCTTACAATAGGCTTCCCCATTTTGATGGTAAATTTCAAACTTCTCTTTGGTTACTCCTTTCCTTCCAACTGCTTCTACTTCCACAAATACATCCCTGGAGGGTTTTCAGAAAATGACAACATAATCATCACTTGATCACCCCTACTAAAGAACAGTAAAAGTGTCACATATAACCCAAAAGTTATAGAAATTTGGCTGTATGATGCATTATAGAAATTTGACTTTATATAATGCATTATATCAGGTTTTTTTTTTAGTACTTTTTTTGTTTTTGTTTTTGTAAGGCAATGGGGTTAAGTGACTTGCCCAAGGTCACACAGCTAGGCAATCATTAAGTGTCTGAGGTCACATTTAAACTCAGTCCTCCTGACTCCAGGGCCAGTGCTCTATCCACTTCACCACCTAGCTGCCCGCTATATCAGCTTTCTTTAAGAGAATTTACATTCTTAATTATGTTTGTCTCGGCCACTGATAAAATGATTTTGCATTCCCATAGCATCTGAACATTAAGAGGTTGGTGATTGAGAGCATATTAAGGAAGAACCATTTAGGATACATTGTGAATAGTTGTGGATAGATCATATTCATCTACTAGAGAAGTCAAAGTCTTTCAGTCTTTCACAATCCCATCTTACAATTCTGCCCTTCCCAGCCAGCTGCTAACCAAGCAAAGATTTAAGGATTCTATCCATTCTTCACTCCCTCCCCCTTTTTAATATACAAAATTCCCTCATCTTGTAATGAAATCACTCTGTCTGCTGCATAATAAACCAGCTCAACAGAAGGGGAAAGTAAGAAGGAATGAAACAGGTGATCCACTCCCATTTGCTGTAGTAGAAACATGGTGAAACCAAAGACCTAGGTTAGGAGGCTTGCTGACCAAACCGTGGAAGTTATTCAACAGCTGCTCAGCTCTGAGTTTCTTTGGGATACCAAAGAGTAAAATGGTCACTGTGGGTTCTGCCTCTGACAAGATAAAACAGTTGTGACTTGATGTACTTTATTTCACTTTGGAAATAATCACATGATCTTATTGAGGCCATTCCTGTATCTTAAGATAGCAGGAGATTTTATTGGTCCCCAAACCCCTCTAGATTTTTAATTATCATTATTAATGGCTTGTAGATAAGGCAGAATAATAGGTAATACAAATAATTTTTGTTTGGCTTTGAGAAGAATTTATGAGAGTTTTGGTTCCACTGATACCTTTGCACTTAGATTGGGTTTACTTCAATACTGGAATTAACTTGGATTCCCAAAGCACATTTTGAGCAGTAGTTATGCTGAGCAGTGGTACCATTAGGCTCAGTATTTAATATATGCCACAAAGCAAATAGTCAGTAGTAGACTGTTTTGCCCTGATTGAGTTAAAGGGAAGGAATGGTTTCTAATTGGTAGGTACATTTGGCTACAAGGATGATTTGTGTTCTGCTGTACTCTCAAAGCCAGGTGGAAAAAGAAAAGCATGTTCCTGCCACAGTTTTCAGGAAGCCAACAAAACAGAAATCTTTCCAGTGGTTATAACTTGAATTTTTGTCTCAAATTGAAACTCATTTTATTATTTCCAACCATTCATTGTTATTCATCTGCTTCCCTTTGCAGGGAAAATGCTTTTCCTTTGAAATTATTACTTAATAGATATCCTACGTGCTGAAAAATATAAACCCGTTTTAGGAATCAAGGGATTTTAGGGGTAGCTGGGTGACTCTTTTTAGCTAGAGCACCAGCCTGGAGTAAGGAGGGCCTGAGTTCAAATCCAGCCTTAGACATTTAATATTTACTTAGCTGTGAGACCCTGGGCAAGTCACTTTTGCCTTTCAAAAAAAAAAATGGGGATTTTGTCTCGACCACAGAGAGCTATGTAAGGACCTTTTTCTTCCATGTTTAGGCTTATCTGAATAACCCACTGATCTCTAGTTAGATAACCTCCCTACTCAATAACATCTGTCAGGGTTCAGAAAGACTGATTCCCAAGTAGCTCCTTTGAAAGACATGCTGCTTCTGACCTATTCCTAAGGGTAAATTGGTTTTTCACCTAAGATCAGAGTTTAGGACTGAGCACTCAGATTTTCTCTGAAGTCAGTACCTGAATTCCAGAGTAGATAATTTTAAGAAGTCAACCCTGAACATCCTTTCAAGTATATTCTCCCTCATTGATCCCATTTTGTTCTATCTCTACCAAGTCTGCAACCTTTCTGAGTGTTAATTCTGTTTGAACCAGTGATCTCTGGTGGGATTTTTTTTTTAAGAATTGCCAAGGTGCTTCTCAACTTGGAACAATTCACCTGACCATATGATTCATTGTTCAGTTTGTATATTTATCACTTGCAAATCTTTATTTCCTGTAGAATCTGTTTCCTTTTTATAGAACCCTTAGTAGATAGTAAAATGTGCATTTTGGAGATCAGTTATTACAAAGGCATATATATTCGGCAACAGTTTTAACCAGTGGTGTGAAGTTCTTAGCAGAGAGGTTTGATCTCCATGATGAATGCCACCTTTGTTATCAGGAGCCTATTCAGTAAACCTCTAACTCTCAGCTAAAGCTAGCAGCTCCTTAGATATATTACAAGGAAAATCAACATTGAAATTTCATTTTCTAAGTCTCAACTAAATGAGACTGGTTTGAACCAGAAGATATCAAATTTTGGTAAAAAGAAATTGTAATGTAGTCGTCTGTTTTACTGGGTTTTTTTTTTAATTTTCTGATGTCTCCAGCTGTGTATACCAGCTATGTCACATTCTAATATAAGAATTTGGGGTTTTGTTTGTTTTTCAGCAAACATACAGGTATTTAGAAATCTCAACTCCAACAGGTTAGAAAATATCTGAACTTAGTTATAAGCACTCTTTAATTGGGGGGGCATTTTTTCAAGATGAAATGTCCCCTCAGAAGGTAGAGAACAAAAAGCAGTGTGGAGAATCTGAGAGACCCAAGTCAGCACTAGCAGGTATTCCAGTGAATAAGAAGGTAATATTCAGTTGATAGCTGGGTAGTTCTTGCACTGGTACAGGAACTGCTCCATCCGGGGTAGAAAACCTCAGTTCCAGAGCAATTCTGAGCCAGAGAATGCACTCAGCTCCTTCTGAACCTTCAGCCAGGACCTAGCAGAACCCCAGCTCCTTGACTTGATGGTAACTCTGTCAACAGAAACAGTGTCTGTATCTGCAGCAGCTTAGGGCAGGGGAGAGTGGGCTTTTCCTCTCTGTTTTCAGTTTGCACTGTGGCTCCCATTCTGTCACATGTCACTGTGGATTCTGATAAGATAAAAAACAGGTATGATTTGTTATGTTTTATTTCACTTTGAAAATAATCTTCCTATATCCTTCTGAGGTATTTTAAAGCTGTAAGACTCGATTTAAAGCATCTGAGGCAGATGTCCCAGGGCCATTAGGTACAGTTCTTCATTGGAAAGAAGATGAACTATCTCATAAATCCTAAATCGTCAGAAGTTTGGAGTCAAGAATAGAGTATTCTGCCCGGGAAATGATATTTACATGTCCACAGCCTAACAGGGAACAATTCAAGTAACCCACCAGCCAGCAACCTGACATCCCAGAAACTCTTCCCATGCATAGCCTTTTTGCATACTCACGGCTGTGGTTGAAGCTGACTCTCTCCCTTAGGCCACATGCGACCATTTGCTGAAAGAAATTGGATTTCCAGTAAGAAATCAGAAAAACCTGTGTATTAAGAGAAGCAGTAGGGTATCTGGACAGGATTCTGCCTTCCCCTCCTCTCCCTTTTTTTGTCTTTCTCTAGGCATTTATTTTAAAATGAAAAGCACTTTATTGAATCTGAAGTTTAATTTGCCTTTGAGGTTATAGATTAAGCTGTCCATTCTTAAGTATCTTGGATTTGGAATTTTTTTTAATGGTTTTTCAAGTATTGGTCTCTTCAGTGGTTTCATTCCAGAGGAGAAAGAGAGAGAGAGAGAGAGAGAGAGAGTTTTGTAAGTGTGTGTGTGTGTGTGTGTGTGTGTGTGTGTGTGTGTGTGTGTGTGTGTGTCTAGTTCTATATTATTTGTTTCTGTAGAACCACTCAATGAGGCATGACATATGCCTGCATTTGTTTAAATTTAAAGGTCATAGAAGGTAAAATGGCTTACTTCCTCTTAAGATACTGAGGGACATAATGATGGTAATGACAAAAGTAATAATAATAGCTAGAATGTATATGTTGCTTTAAGGTTTGCAGATGTTAGCCATGAGGAAAGTGATATTATTATCTTCCTTTTACAGATGAGGAAATTGAAGCTAAGGGAGATAAAGTGACTTGCCCAGAGTCACTCAGTTAGTACTTAAGTCAAGATTCAGAGTGACACCTTGCCTAGAATGCTTGGCCTGGAGTCATGAAGACTCGGGTTCCAATCCTGCCTCTGACATTCACTAGTGTGTATGACCCTAGACAAGTCAGTTAGCCTCTTGCTTGCCACACAGTTTCCTTATCTGTAAAATGGTAGTCTTCGTAGCACTTCTCTGCCAGAGCACTGAGAACCTTGCCTGGTCCCCAACAGGTGCTTAATAATGGCGTCTGCCTTCTTCCTACCTGACTCTACCACAAGTGCTTACCTGCTGGGCAGAACTTAAATGTCTTCATAGGACCGTTATTTTTTAACTCCTCTTCTGAACAAAGAAGCATCAATCTTTGCTACTCTCTCTGTATTGTCATTAGGAGTTTTAACAGTCAGTCAGGTTGCTTTTTTTCCTACTTTATATAATGAAATACAAAGAAATAAGAACAAATGTTTCGAGTTTTCTAAAAAGATAACTTCCACACTTTTTGGAAGACTTAAGAGCCTGCCACAGGGGCTCCATTTGGCTATTGGTTTCCATAATAAATAGCCCCTTCCCCAAGTGGTCCTAGTGCAGATCCTGCCTCTCCCTCATAGATCTTGGGACTTGCCCCATCTCCTCTTGCTGTCCTATTTTATCCTTTCCCTTCATTTATCTACATAATGCATATTCACCTACCAAAAAACTATCAGATGTCAAATTTATGGATACCTTTCTCTGCTATCTCAAATGTGATTTTTCTCTAGCACCCTCATTCTAGACCTTTTACCCAGGTAAGTAAACTATATTATATATAATATTTTCATTCATAACCTCGATAAACCTACACATTACTAAGCTTAGAAGGGAAAATCCTAAATGAGGTAGGAAGTAGGAAGAGGAGATGAATTAAGGAAGAATCTCTTTCTACCTCCCATAGACTTAAATCTATTGTAAACGCTTAAATCCCTAACTTAAATCCCCTGCAATATGGAATGAGTAGGGTTTTTTGGTCCTAGAGATAATCACTTTGGGAGTATTTAATATTTCTGCAACAAATAATCCTTCTAGCAACAGAGCATATGTCCTGGTTGGGCTTTAGGATGGTCTGCCTTATCACCTCCCAGCTCAATCAATATTAAAGAGGCCTAGTCCCTGCCAGTATCAGTTGACACCTCAAGTTGGCAATGTAAGCAGAGAGGCCAAGAAGCCAAAGAACCATAGAGACAGAACTAACCGCTCATTCCCTGGAAGAAATCCTTCCCCACCTGACCTTGGTGTGGAGTGGCACAAGAAAAGTCACTGAATGAATGTACTGCCACTTGCCTCCCAAGACATGTCTAAGCCATGGGTGAGTGGGCAGAAGGTCAATCCAGAATCCTGTTAGTTCAGCACTTTTCATGGGCACTAAACTGTCTAGAATAAAGACATGATGTGGCAGGCGGTACCCTTGGAACCAAAATCTTCCAATGGTCAGATTCCCTTTCAAACCTGCATAAAAGTTTGAAGGAATTGATGGAGACTTATGCCAAATTCTGTGACCTGTATGGCTTATTAGCCTCATCCCTGAATTTATACAGGAAACATGGATTAAGAGAAAGAGAGAGTCTTTTTTTTAAAAATGTGTTACAAATATAACCACACTCAACAAAACTCAATTCATCAAACAAACAGAAAACAGGCAGCAAAATCTTACCTCAGATGTCTGACTTTCAACAAAGTAAATGCAAATGAATCAAACAACAAACAAGTTTAACCATTTTGAGGATTCCTTTTAAAAAAAAATTCCCTTCCTAATTTGAAATGTCTTTTAGCAAAAACCCTTTTTTGTCAAACATGCACCACCATAAATTTTTTGCTTTCTAAGTAATATTGTAACTTAAAGCAGAGGGGGTATTTAAAGGCTGCGGGGCAATAGAGAAACATTTAGTTGTGTCTTAAGATTTACTCCATCCAGGTATCATTGAGGGTAAAAATTAAATGTTTTAAGCATTCTTTTCAAATTAAAATGATCAACTTGATTAAAAGTGGCAGATTTTAGGTTAGCCACCCAAGGAGGCATCTGATTGCTGGTGGCAGTTACCAGTGACAGATGTCAGGCAGGACTTTTTGCCAAAGGGTTTGGTTTAGGGCATTTAGAAAAAACTAACTGACATGTTGTACTTACTGTAAGTAAATTTGAACCAAAGAGCAAATTCGTATTGTCAGCAAGCACTTTGTAGATCTCCACCTAAACAAGTAATACTAGAAACTTGGAACTTCTCTTGTGACCGGGAGTTGGCACAATCTCTGAATTATTTACAGAAAAATTAGGATACTGTGACAGAATCTGCATTTCAAAGGGAGAGAAATCCAGAGGGCACTCCCCACATGTTGGTATTTCAGGACCATGGCTTTCACTGTTGAGATTGTCACCAAGACTTGCTTTCTGTCTAGAATAGGTAAATGCCCTTGAGCTATGAAGTTGATCTCTCTCAGTAATTTAAAAAAAACCCTCCCTAAGTATTGGAGTCACAAACACATTATTATTATGGCATCCTAAAACAAAGCAAATTTAACCCAGAATTCTGATTTGAAGTAGGTATGTCATCTGGTTCCAGTAGGGCCAAACCATTGGAGTTGTTTAAGTGGGAATGCTTCCATTTGGATTTCTCTTTGAGATATAACCAGTTCAGCCTCTGTGTGGTCATTATCTTGCCTAGAGCTGGTCACTATCCTCCAGTTAAATGGGAGAGATGAGTTGGACATCTGGATCTGTCACTAGGACCTTCCTCTGATTAGTCAGGAGAAGGGAGGTGCTCCTTATATATGACTCCTCAAGCTAATAGTATCTTAGATAGAGAACTGGAAGCGAATGTAAAGGTCACCCAATACAACCCCCTCATTTTACAAGTAAGAAACTGAGGCCCAGGTAAGTGAAATGACTGGTCTAGGACACACAGTCCTCCAGAATTTAATTCCTTCCTACCCTACTTAGTTTTGACTTAATGATTTAAAAGAACTGTGGACAACCCCTTTTTCTTCCTATGCCTTTTCCCCAACCTTCCTAAATATTGTTTTGAAAACCTTATTTTGTGAGACTTTAAAAGGCAGGATGTGGCAATACCAATCCATATAGAAATATTTATGGAAGACAGTTATGAAAAAATACTGCCTAGAAAAAGAAGTCTGTCAGAGCTTCTCTCTCTGTCTGTCTCTGTCATACACACACACACACACACACACACACACAAACACACACAAACAAAATCCCTTTGAATTCCACAGTTAATGAAAGACATCTTCAGAGTTTAACAATTTGTTTTAAGGAATGATCTCTATTCTATCCTCAAGTTGTAGTTGTCCCAACACACTGGTCCTGTCTTGGTTTCTTGCTGGTGAGAGAGTGTACATCAATAGCTGTTTTTCTTCCTAGGCGATAACCTCCTTTCAGACCTTGCTGTAATTGATACCACAGGCAGTCCTCTCCCCAAGGGAGGGATACCATCCATCGCTAGCTCTGTAGGCCTTGAGGGTTATCTGTATCCTCTTTTCACATGATATGCCAATGAATGTTACATGTAGAACTCTGTGTCCTTGTCATTAGTTACATTTTTGGGTCTGTTTCTCTGTGCAGGAAAGAGAAAAACACCAAGGCTGCTCCTTTTTTTTTCCTTTTCATAGTTCAAGCCCTTAATTAGTGTAAGGGTGAGAGGACAAGCAGTCATGTTTTAGAAAAGGCAGAATTATGCTACCTTGTTTCAAGAAGGTGTCAAAGGGAAAAGTAATTTCATTGAGGCTTGGAATCCCAGGAGAATATTTGGTGTTTTAGCCTAAGATATATTTCAGAATTTATTGTTAGTATTAAAGTACAGAAAGGTACAGATCTGGTATTTGTACCCCACAACATATTATCTTATTCCCTAAGTATAGAAAAGATGTTTCTTGTGAGTTATTTAGGTACAGATTTTAAATCAACTTAGGATGTCAATGCTGCAGATTCTTAAATGGTAACTCAATAGAAAAAATTTTAACCAAAGATATTAGATTATTCCATGAATCACCAGTAATTTAAATCTCAACTCCTCTGTGGTTCAGGAACATGTCGAATAATGATAATACTGCCTTTTACAAATGAATAAAAAAAATGAGACTCAGAGAATAAAACCATTAGTCTGAGAAGCCAATTCAAAACAGTCTTCATTCTTAGCATTTTTCATAGCTAAACTGACCAAAACTATTAAACTTCAATATAGACAAAGTCATATCAGGCAGGAAGAATAGTTTCTAAGGAAGTATCAGAAGAATTCAAGTTAACTTCCAAATCACTTTGATTTGAGGTCTCAGATATGCACATTATACTACAGAGACAAGTTCATCATAGGGCCATTTTGTAGTGTGTTTACCAACAGGGATAAATTTAATTGAAACAGTTTCACTATATCTTGCAACAGCAGGATCAGTCAGTAGGAGAAAATGGTAGAGATGGATTATGTCTCAGAAAAAATGTGGGAATATGAGTGACAGGAGAATAAGAGAAACCACTAGGCCACTAGGATGCCTTACATACCTACACACACACACACACACACACACACACACGCACGCACGCATGCACGCACGCAAGCACACACACACTATTGATGGTCTTGGATTGTAATAGTAGAGACTTAGATGAGGTAGAACAAAATTCCCAGAAGTGATTTAGAATTAGCTATCAGAATTTCCTGGGATTGAGAATCTTGGAGTAAGATGAATGCTAGTTTGCTCCTTCCTTCCTGCCATCCCCCTCCCCATTTTGAGTAGTTTCTGTGTAAATAGTTCTTGAGAGATGCCATTCTAAAATTGCTACTAACAGAAATCTGAATGCTCAGCTTTTAATCATCCTCCCTTCTCTCCTCACTTCTGGGAGGCATAGAGCAGAAGAATGATTCTCCCTCGAAATTCCATCACAGCTGACCATCTTCCTTGAGTGGGAGGCTATGATTAACTGACCTAGAATGCTTGATAAGTGAGAGCCTTGTTGAATCCACCAAGAAAATAGACAGCCTGACCCTCAAAACAATGCTCTCAACTGAGGAAGGGAGCCCTCTCTTGTAAACCACAATGTTGATGTGACAAATGAGGATGCTTGTCAATGAACAAAGGCAGAAACCAATTACAATGCCTTCCAGGCTCAGGATGGGCCAGACTGGGCCTCCTGCTGCTGATTACTCTGGACATTGTCCACAGAAGCATCCTTCAGAAACTGAAAGCAAAAAGTGATTCAGCCTTAGTCACTTTATGAATCCAGACCTGATCCAGAAGTTGTCCATGAACTTACTGACACTGAAGAGAAGGAAGCTTTTATTCACTTGCCTTTTGTTATCCCTGGGAGATGGGTCTAGAGATCTTTTAAGGTAGTACAGTTTTGCAATGGCTGGTCTGTTTTAAGTCCCTAGGAGTCTTGGCCTTGGCAAATAGACTTTTTTCCCCCTCTATTTTGGGTTATATCCCTTTTATAAATTATTATGTGTTTTTTTCTTTCTTTCTATTTTCTTTTAGTCACTGTCTTTTGATCTAAGTGACTTAGAAAAAACAACATCTAAAATCATTATTTGACATGCCATGATGAGCTATTGTTGGCCATTGCTTATCTGAGAGCCTCAGGAAAAACCCTAGCATAAATATGGTCAGCATAAATAAGAATAGTTAATTTCTACAATAGAGGTAAATAGTTCTTGTAACAAAGCTAATTGTGTGAGGCAAAAAAACAGTACTAGTGTAAAAATATGTCTAGGACTGGACCTCAAGAGTAAAGGACCCAAATGTTTCTCAGCAGCTACCAGTCACTCAGTTTTAAGGTTTATAACCATGTGTGGAGCTAGCAGACAAAATAAATAAACTTTACCCAGGGTTTGAGAATGCCCTCTAGAATGACTCTCTTTCAACTCTTTCTATCAGGGCAATAAGCAGTAAGAGAAAATGTTTGCCAAATGTCTATCAACTAGTGATCCTGATTGTTTGGGAAGAAAGATGAGTTTGTATATGAATGTCCTGGGGTCTGTTTGTGATTACTGTGGCTGACCACTTGAAAAGTGATTAATTAGCTCCAAAGTAGACATTTCCTCCATAGAAGAAGCAGGCCGAGCCTACTGCCCTTATGCTACATGATTTATTCAGTGGGAGTTTGTTGATGGCCTTCTCTGTCTGTGTTCTGAGAAATGTTGGACCCTGCCCCCAGGAACATAGTTGAAAAAACACATGCAGCAACTGAGGAATTGCTGATATTCCTTCCCAAAAATTAATTGTGAGTTGGGATTATAGTTGCTAGATGACCCAGGGCCTCACCTTTTTGTTCTCATGAAGTCGAGAAATTTTCTTTATTCAAGATCATGGAGCAGAGTACTAAAAGTTAAATCAGTCAGTAAACATTTATCAAGTGCCAAGCTTCAGGTATAGTTCTGAGTGTTGAGGATAAGAAGCAAAAAGCAGTCCCACCCAACAAGGGACAGACAGCAAGTACATAACTAAGTATAGAAGGGTAACTGGGGGCCAAGTTCAAATGTGGATCCAGAAAGTGCTGCCTCTGTGACCTTGGGCAAGTCATCTAACCACGATTGCCTCGCCTAGCCATCTCCCCCCCACAAGGAGAATAGACTAGATAGACAATAACCTAGAACTGTCTCCTGCAAAAGGTGGCATTTGAGCTGAACCTTGAAAGAGGAGGATATGAAGAGGATTGTGGAGTGCCCTGAAGAAGCAGCAAGTAGGGCCATTCAGGCTGGAGAGTAGAGAACAGGTTCAGAACTGGAAAGGTAGGGAGGGTCCAGACCTGAGAGAGCTTCCAGTGTCAGCAACTTGATTTTTGATCCTGGAGATGATAGAGAAGTGACATGGTCAGCTAAGTGGAGGATAAACGGAGTAGGCAGAGGCCAGGCAAGGGGTAACAAAGGACCGAACTGCAGTGGTGAGGGTATGGACAGAAACACAGGCATGGAACCAGTTCTGTCAAAGTAGAAATAAGATCTGGAGACTGGCTCTGGCTCTGTGAAGTGAGTGTGAGGAATTGGGAATGACACCAAGATGGCAAGCCTGGGTGCCTGGGAGGATGGAGGGATGTTCATAAGAATGGTTGGTTTGGGTGGAAAATTTACATATAGGAGTGAAGAAGACATTAAAATTAGAATGGAAAAGGGCAGCTAGGTGGCACAGTGTATAGAGCACCGGCCCTGGAATCAGGAGGACCTGAATTCAAATGTGACCTCAGACACTTAATAATTGCCTAGCTGTGTGACCTTAGGCAAGTCCCACTTTAGAATTAGTCCCAAATTAGAATGGAAAGAGAGTGTAGAAAATCCAAAGGGAAGATCCTGAGAAAATACCAGGATAGGTAGGGGACTGGAGGGCCAAGTGAGACTGAAGAATAGGGTTAGAGGTCAAAGAAGAGGTATATCTATCTCAACATTTACCACCTTCTGAAGTGACCAGATTGTCGCTTATTCCTATATTCTGGAGTTGTTTAAACTCCTGACTCCATTAGTAGAGACTCTGCTCTCTACTCTCAGGAAACAGGGAAGAATTAACACTAATCCCAGAGCCTATTGAGTCTGAGTGTTCTTCCTCACTTTTGTATCCCCAGAAAAGTCTAACACATAATAGGCATTCTAGACATAGGCGAAAAGAATGCGTGCCTAGAAGATCTTTGGATTTATCTGTAATATTCCCAGGCTGGACTAGAGATTCATAGGCCCTTTCCTTTGCCCTCATCCACTGTTGTTGAGGGTTTGGACAAAGTTTACCAGTCTCGGTAGCATTCAGGCTGAGGCCATTAAGTGCCTCTAGATCATGAGATCACATTCCAGACTTGAGGATTTTTCAGTGCTGAAAAGCACCAGCCCCCTGGGCTCATTTGGTGACAGTATTTAGCTATAATTAGAAACTTGTTATTTCATTAATGGAGATATTGTATTCCTCCTAATCAGTAATTCCCAAGATTCTTTTCTTTTGATTCATCTACCCCCTAAGCCAAAAGGTCCTTTTCATTCTTCACTGCATCTATCCTTCAGTTTTGATCCAGTCCATCTTCCAATTCACATCTTTGACATATTATTAGATGTGTATTATTTACTAAAAAGAAAGGTTTAATTTATTAATCCTACCTATATTGTTTGATGACTCCTTTCTTTACCAAGAGCTCAAAGTAGATTAAATATGTTTTTGAAACTATGACCCCACATTCTTTAAGACTGTTTCTTTTTAATTTACAAGTGGGGCTTTCGTTTCTTTCTACACCCCACCCCCAACTAACCAAGTGATTGTGTGTTCATAGTAGGAAGTGAAAAGGACTTGATTTTGGAGGTGGGTCTTTTCTTTTTTTTAGGAGGACAACTTAGTTTTAATCAAAAAAGAAAAAAATGTCAATCTTCATATTTGTGTTTTTAAACAAGGTCTAACTTTTGAATCCAAAGAGCAACATATTCATCACTCATGCCTTTTTTAAGCGTTCTGTGCAGTGACTCATAATACAAGCCTCCAAATAGACTTTTCAAAGATAAAAAGAAAAGGTGGCTTCAGAAAACAAAATCCAGTTGGAGAGAAGTGAGATAGTATCTTTTCAGGAGATCAGGAACCTCAGGTTTTGCCCATTAGTAGAGAAGAGTAATTGTCAGAATCCCAGCTTTTTAGAGTTGGAAAGGAACTCAGTGACCATCTAGTCCACACCACTATAACCGTATCTAACCATGTAGTCAGCCAGTCTCTGCTTGAACCTTTCCCAAAAGAGAGAAACCTGCCTGCAGGCAGACTAATTCAATTTTGGACCCTTCTAGTGATTGGGTTTTTTCTGATATCAGGCCTAAAATGGCATTTTTTTCAACTTCCTGGTTCTCTCCTCAAAGTCAAATAGAACAAGTCTGATCCCTCAGTATGACAACCCCATTAAATACTCAAAGATGACCATTGTGTCCTTTATGTCTGATTTTCTCCATGTACATGTAGCAGTTCTTTTGACCAGTCTCCATTTGTATAGATTGAAGGCCCTCTACCATCCTCGCTGCCTAAGGCTAGATAGTCTCCAGCTGAGAACTGAACACAGTATCCAGATAAGGGCTGAACAGTGATACTGTTATCTCCCTATTCCTGGAAGCTCTGTCCCTCCTAAAGCACCCCAAGTCCTTTTGACTGCTCATAATATCAATAATCCCTATTGTTTGCAATCCATTAAAAACCCCAGATCTTTTTCAGAACAATGACTATCTGTCTATGACCCTACCATGTAAAATGATCATTTGTACAAGATTTTACATTTATCCCTATTAAATTTTATCTTATTATATTTAACCCAGTACTCTGGCTGGTTAGGATCCAGAATCCTTGACTCCTTTAGCTAGTTAGGTAACTGTTCCTCCCAGCTTTGTGTCATCCACAAATTTGGTGCCCTTATCCAAATCATCAATAAAAATGTTAAACAGTCCAAGTGATCCTGGGACACTCTACTAGAGACTTCTCTGCCCATCCAGCCAGTTGAGAACTCCTGATTGTTTTCCTTCCTAATCCATAGCTTCCCCACCTTCTCCACAAGAATAGTATGAAATGATTACATATATGTAAAACCTTGATGGATTACTTTTACATTTCAGGGAAGGAGGGAGGAATAAAATTTAGAAGACAGAACTTTAAAAAAATGTTTAAGGAAAACTATCCAACACATTCTCCATTTCTTCTAGTTTGGAAATCTTGTCAGGAGAATAATCCTTTATATAGTGCCTACATGCCAGATATTATACTAAGTATTTTTAACAGATATTTATTTGAGGGGGCAACTAGGTGACACAATGGATAGAGCACCGGTCCTGGAGTCAGGAGTACCTGAGTTCAAGTCTGGCCTCAGAAACTTAATAATTGCCTAGCTGTGTGACCTTGGGCAAGTCACTTGAGCCCATTGCCCTAAATAAATTAAAAAATATATATATTTATTTGATCTTCACAACATATCTACTATTATTTTTGCCATTTTACACTTTTGGAAACTGAAGCAAAGGAGAAATTAAGTGACTTGCCTAGGGTCACACAGAATGGATTTGAACTTAAGTCTTCCTGACTCCAGACACAGTGCTTTAATCAGTGTACCGCCTCTGTCAGAAAAGGAAATGAAGTTAATTTGGGATGACCTATTCTGGATGCAGTACATCATCACCTATCCCTTTAAAGATCCATTCCAGATGTTCCCCAAGAATCAAAATCAGGTTCATTGGCTAAGAAAGTAACACATTTCCTTTGAAAATATCAATAGATTCAAGACTTGGAGCATGAAACAAAGAAAACCAGACAGGATCCATGGTTTCTTGTTACATTGTGTAGAAGTTGGTTCAGTTCTAAGTCAAGTTGCCCCAGAATCAGAAAATCTCAGAACTGGAAGTGTCTGAATAGGCATTTAGACTAGAACGTCTCCAAGAAGTATATAAATAGTAAAGAAGGGACCTGGCCTGGGATGGACGTGTAGAAGGTGCTCCCAAGTGAGGAAGTTTCCTCTATTGGTTGCAGTTCCCCGAGGGTAAGTGATATGGCTGGTGAGTGTCAGATAGCACTCGAACTCGGAGCTTCCTGAGGTCAGCACTGCCTTTCTGTCTGCTACTAATAATATTTATATTTTTGATCATTAAAATTTTGTCCTTAACACAAAGGAGGAAACAAACCCAACAAACTCTCACATTTTTCTTTGATGTGGGATATGTTCCTATGATCTTCTGTACAAAGAGGTGGCTCTGGGGCCCAGTGCTCAGGCCCTGATGACGTTTGCCACAGCCACTGCTTGGGGGACTAACCAACACGACAGACATCGTGCTGGGTATTTCACTTAGAGCAACCAGCGACAGCACTATGAGGAAAGGACACCCTCTCCCCAGCCCCGCCCCCCAACCTGGTCCTACAGTATCAGGCTAGTGGTGGCCAAGCCACTTCTCTGGGGACTTGATCCATCCATTCATGACAAGCGTATCTAAATTCTCAGAGCACTCTAGGTTGCTGATGGCAGAATCACCTGTGACCTTCCTCCTCACTCAGGAGGGAGCTACAGGTCAGCATACCCTTCAGGACCAGCCTTGGGCTTTTGCACAGGCAGCAACATCCTCTGTGCTGTTCCCCACTTCTGCAGTGCATCTGAGCCCATGGCCAGCCTCTGCCTCTTTTGTTTGCCACCCTTAGATTAGGCAGGCTGCTTAAGAATAGAAATTGTGTGTGTGTGTGTGTGTGTGTGTGTGTGTGTGTGTGTGTGTGTATGTGTGTCTTAAAGGAAAACAAAAAACATTAGAAATAAAGACAAGAAACCACAATGTTTTTCTTCCTTTTTTTGAAATTATCCAGATTATCACTGTGCTTTCCAGCAACCTCAGAAACTGTTTATTTTGAACTCAAAAGAAATTAATAAACTTTGAGCAGCCTTTAAAAAAAAGGTTGAGCCAATGAAGAATATTGTCATCCTGAATCTGATTGTCACCAAAAAGAAAGAACTGGTTGCTGATTTAGGATGGGAAGTGACCTGCTCATCTCGGAATATGTGAAAGAGGGGAAGAAAGTTGGATACAATTTAAATACAGTATCCTACATTTTTAGAGAATTTTCAGAGGGTTCAGAGAAAGGGTAAGTAGGATTCTGTGGGAGTAGGATGAAAAGGACTTAAAATTGAAATTCTGAAGATTCAAAAAGAAACACTTCCAAATAGAAGGAAAAAAAGTTGTCTACATTTGCCCGATAGATATTCAGGGAGCCAATTCTCCAACTCATCAGGTTTTTTTAAAAAAGATATTTATAGAAGAGAGGAGCAAGAACAGTAACTGAGAAGGAATAAACAGTGACATGGCCCCATCCAAATAATGCCAGAAATTCTAAAGTTCAAAATGAATACTAAGGACAAAAAGAGGATTTTTTTTTAATCATTTTAGATTGACGACAAAGGAGAATCAAAGATAAACTTCACCATTGCTCACAGCAAATGGAACCTGAAAGGCAACAGAGAGAAGACAAACTTCTGTATTTATCAACAAGGAAAATAATCTCTGGACTAGAAAGGCCAAACAAAAATTGCTAATAGGAGTTGATACATAAGATAAATAGGAAGGTGGTAAGACTCCCCAGCCACCCTACTAAGGATCTCACATCATTAAGCCCAAAACATTAGAGGGTGCTGAAAAAACATCAGATGTAATTCTTGATTCACCATCATGAATTATTAAAAGGTTATGGAGAACTGAGAAGGTGCCACAGAACCCACTGGCAAAGCTAAAGACCCTCCTACAAGGAGTCTTTCCTGATCCCTTTAGTGCTATCCCCTACATGTATGGATTACTGCTGATATACCCTATGCGTATCTTCTTGGGTTTATTATTGTCTCAGTGTTTGACCTTTCTTTGTAACATATTCCTGGCACAGAGATTCCCTTAAGAAATAGCTTAGTGACTGAAGCATTAGACAGAATCTATTAAGATGAAATTTAGTAAGAATAAATGTGTACCAAACTTGGGGTCCAAAAAAATCTGTTTTACAAATAAATACACGTTTGAGGTATGACTAGAGAGTTGTGATAGAAGAGTCGGGAGGAGAGTGTTTTGTGGACTGCAGTCTCATGAGTCAGTAGAGTGATTTGTTGTTGTTTAGTCATGTACAACTGTGACCCCATTTGGGGTTTTCTTGGTAAAGATTCCAGAGTTGTTTGCCATTTCTTTCTCCAGCTCATTTTACAGAAGAGAAAACTGAGGCAAACAGAGTTAAGTGACTTGTTCTAGGTCACACAGCCAGGAAGTGTCTGAGGTCAGACTTGAACTCACAAAGGTCTCATAGCTGCCTAGAGAGTTAAGGCAGCCTAAAAAAGCTAATATGGATGCATCACATCTAGAACACTGGAAAAGTTCCTATATTCTCTGCCCTGTTCGGACAACATGTAGAATGTTGTATTTTATTCTGTGTGGAATGTTTAAAAAAAAAACAAAAACAAAACTGTTAAGCAGCCAGAATGATGAAGGATCTCAAGGTTATATACCATGTGAGGGTTGGCTTGGATCTCTTTATAGAGAGAAGACTTGGCTTGGGGCAAGGGGAAGAGGAGAAGTGGCAGATAAATGTTTCCAAATATTTAATAGAGTCGTGTGGAAGATGAATGAAACTTGATATGGCAATAGGTACAAGATTCAAAGAATCATATTTAGGAAATTCCTAAAAATTAGAGCTGTCCAGAAATCAAATGGTCCACCTTGGGAGGAGGTATGGGTTCCCTTTTAGTGGCATTCTTTAAACCAGGGCATAGATTAGACTCGATGATCTTTGAGGCTCCTTCCAAAGCGACCTTCAGACTGTGATTCTGGTCACTCAGTATTCACTTGAAGACCTATAAAAAGAGAACCCATGTTCTTCCCAGGGAGCCTGTTCTACATTTCTACCTGATTGTTAATTTTTCCAGCTATCAAGCCTAGATCTTCCTTTATGGCTTTCACTCATTTCTAATCCATTGGTAACAGAAGGAGCGGAATACCAGCAGCAGCAGGGCAATGGGGCAATAAGCATTATGTGCTCATTGTATCCCTGCAATGTACTACAATCTGGAACAATGGGAATACCAAAGAATGGGAATATGGGAATACAAAAAAAGTTTAAAAAAATTCTGTCCTCAAGAAGTTAATATCCAGTAAGGGAGTCCACATACTGTAAGTAGCTGGATCAGCTGTATACAGAGTAGATGAAAGCTGATCTCCAAGAGGAAGGTATTGGCAGGAGGGGGAGGGGGGGAAAGTGTGATCTGACCTGAGTCCTAAAGAAAGCCAGGGAAATGAAAACAGGAAAGTGAGAGGGACCAAGAGCATTCCAGGAATGGAAGGCAGCCAGGGTAAAACCGTGGAGCCCAGAGATGGAGCATCATGGGCATGGAGCTAATCAACGGAGTCTTCCTATTCCCTCAACTCCCACTGCTACCAACTTTAAAACGTTGACCCTCCAAGTCTGTATAGTATTTTCTGTGTACTTCTTGGCCCTGCAAAAATAGAAATAGTAGTAATAATAATAATAAAAAGTAGTAATATAGATATTCAACCATTCTCCCTCCCACCCTGCTATGTTCCTATTAAGAAAAGAAATCCAAGCAGGGGTATGAATACTATCTAAGTATCCCCCAAATTATAGAGAGACCCACCATGGGCATGGCTATCTCCTAGAGAGACATCTATATTGCAGAAATTAAAGGTTAGGGAGATAATCTTTTAGAAATTTAGGTTGGAAATCCAGGACTATCATACTGATCTTGAGTTTATATTTATCTGGTATATTGAGCCCCAGAAATGCTCTGGGGAAAGATGCCAGGATGGAAGCAGCAGCTGTTAAACAACTCTTGTTTCTGACTTGGGTAGGAGAACCTTGCTCCTTGTTTTGGAAAGTGTGACTTATTTTCATCCTTTGAGTAATCTCCCGTCTGTTTCTCAGTTTCCTCGAGGAAGTTTCAGCAGCTGGTCTACACAGGCGAAGTGCAGAGACCACTCAGGTAACCTCAAGACCATCAAGTAGGCGATGAAAGGGAGGAAGATGGGCTTCCCCAGTCACCAACACTACAAGAATGCCCACGTGACAAACAGCATCTCTTAGAACTGGGGGTTCGAGCTGGCTGTCACATAACCTTGTCCAGGCCGGTCACAAGTTACTACCACTGGCATTCATCTCAAGACTGTCAAAGGATTTGTTAAGAGTAAATTATGATCTACATTCAATCCTGTTTTTTCAACATCCAGAAGACCTATTGTTCTTTTTGTGTTTGACACAGCAGTCACTTCCATTTCCAGTGGGTTTTGGTAAGATTGTCTAATTTGAAAGAAAGGATTCCCTCAAATAGATCAGAGGGGAATGAAAAATTGAAACATTTGCTTTCCATGCTTCTTTCCATTTCCTCATCCTTCTCTCCCACTCCCTCCCTAATCTTCCCCACTCATTTTTCATTAATTACATTCCTGTACAACTAATTTCTGAAAACTCTAAAGCAGTTCTTTTACAGAGAGCTATCTAATAACTGTTCATCCCCCATATTTTGATTGTTTTTGACCTAGAGAAACCATGTATGAATAAAATAAAATCTGTTTTGTGGAAGGTCTGTTTTTATTGATTCCATTTTAATTCATGCATATGGATGTTCAGAGGGGATTTGACTTTCCAGTGAACACATGGGAGGTCATTTCCCTAAGCAGCCTTAAACTCAGCTGTGACAAACAACAGAACCTGATGTCATCTTTACTTCTCATTGAAAATCAGTGGAAAATGAGGAGTCATTAATGACAGTAATCTTGCCTGGGACCTCACAACTCAACAAATTGCAAACACAAACAGAGCGAAAATCCTATTACCTGCTTCCCATTACCAAAACATCAGAGTACATGAACCCAGATTCATCTTGGAAGTTTCAATAATCAGTACTCTTGTTCTGTACTCCCATCCAGAATATCTCTGAGAAAATCAGAATCTGACTCATCTCTAGTTTTGTTTTTTTCCCTGAGATAAGTTCAGTTTCCCTCCTGCAAGCAAACTAAGATTTCTGGTCAACTTTTAAACACAGGGGCAGGTATTCCAATCTCTTAACCAAAGAATGTTTAATAAAATCTTTCTCAGGAGCAGGTGAGTATCCTTCTCCTCCCCCTTCTCCCATAATGATTTTTCTCAGTTCCAGAAAGATTCATAACACTGATAGGGGACATCCCAGGGAAATCCAAGAAGACTAACAGTCTGATGTTTGATGTTTGACGTCCATTGCTGCAGCTATCGACCACCTTAAGTTCTGTTGGTCCCATGATATCCTCAAAGAGGCCTTCTCATCCCTGGTCAGGAGAATAAAAACTTTTTCTCTGTCATATATTCCTTTTTTCTCTCTCTTCTTCCTAGACATCCCTATTGCAGGACTATTGTATATACTAGGCTATACTCTTCCATCATATAACAATCATTTGCCAAACTTCTAGGGAGGCCCCAGGTACTATGGCAAGGTAGCTGGAATCAGGCTTTTTGGTCTATAGCCCCAATTCTGGATCCTTGAATGGACCTACATTGAATAATGCTGTCTTTAGCTCCTGGGAGGGGTCACATCCCATTTTGGCCTCCTAAGCTGGAGTATTTGTCAGAAAAGGATTTTTTGTGGATTCAGGAATGGGCAAAAGTCTTTCAGTAGACTTCCCCAGGGCCTTAGAGGCTATCATCATATAGCTTCCTCTTCCCATATATGTTGACCTGAATCCTTGTAGAAGGTCTTTTGGGGCATGATTCCTCAACTCTCTTGCATTGGACATGGTTAATGTGGGAACTTGCTTTTGCTCAGCTTTACATTTTGTAACAAATTTTGTTTTTCTTCTCAAATGGGGAAAAGGTAGAGGAAGAGAGGGATAAAAGAAGAGTTGGATTTTCACTCATTGAAAATGATTTAATTTTTAAATTTACAATTATTTGTAAAGACAATTTTTTTACATTCCTTTATTAAAATTTTGATTTCAGGACAGCTAGGTGGTGCAGTGGATAGAACACTGGCCCTGGAGTCAGGAGTACCTGAGTTCAAATCCGGTCTCAGACACTTGATAATTACGTAGCTGTGTGGCCTTGGACAAGCCACTTAACCCCATTGCCTTGCAAAAACTGAAAAAAAAATTTGACTTCCAAATTCTCTCTCTCCCCTCACCCTGAATTGAGAAAGCACACAATTTGATATATTTATAAATGTGCTGTCAGGTAAAACTTATCTGTTACTTTGTGAAAGAAAAATGTTTTTAACACTGAAGCACATTTTAAAATTTTATTTTTTCTCTTTATTGCTCATGAGGGTCTATATTTTTTAGGTAGAGGGGGTATTATGTTTAATCTTAAGAGTATTTTAGTAATGTATAAAAAATTGTATAAAAATTTAAAAAGATAAAAGAAAAATATTTTTTAAAGTTAGTTTTTTTTTTTAAAAAAGTCTGGTTTAATCTTCAGTTACCATCAATTCTTTCTCTGGATTTGATAGCGTCTTTTTTTCATCATAAGTCCTTCAGAATTGTCTTAGATCATTATATTCCCGAGAATAAGTCATTCACAGTTGATCATTGCTTTACTGTATACAATGTTCTATTGGTTCTGCTCATTTGACTTTGTATCAGTTCATGAAGTCCAAATTTTCCTGAGAGCTTCATTTCTTACAGTACAATGGTATTCCATCACAATTATGTTCAACAAATTGTTTAATCATTCCCCAATTGATGGAATCCTCTCAATTTCAAATTCTTGGTCACCACTAAAAGAGCTGCTATAAATATTTTTGCACATATAGGTCCTTTTCCTTTTTTAACTCTTTAGGATACAAACCTAGAAGTAGTATTGCTTGTTTTATAGCCCTTTGGAAATAAATCCAAATTGTTCTACAAAATGATTGAATCGGGGCGGAGCCAAGATGGCGACAAGAGCGGATCATGTCTTGGGCGCTCTCTCATAAAACTTCCAAACTAAGGACTCTAAATTTTCAAGAGACAGAACCCACAGAGGGACCCAGAGAAGCAGTTCTCCTACTCAATGTAACCTGGAAAAGAGCAGAAAAGCTCTGCTCTTCAGGGTTGGAGGGACAGCACACCAGAGGGGTGGTCCGCCAAAGCAAAAGAACTTCAGCCTCCTGGAGGCAGCCCCAGGGCACTGGGAGCCATGGCTCCCAGCAGCAGGGGAGTTTCCTGATGTACGTCCTGGGGAGCACCAGGCACAAATTGGGGAAACAGCAGGGGGACCTCTGCCAGAGTGAGCCAAGGCTGATCCAGGAAACAGAAGCAGGTGGAGCCAGTAAGCAGGAGCCCCAGAGCATGAGCCCATTGAACCTAGGGAAGGGAGTGAAGAGAGAGCCTGCTGAGCTCTGTCCTCTGCCCCTGGAGCAGGACTCTGGGGTTCTGACCACATTCAGATCCTGACTGCAGTCTAGGCCTCCCCAATAGAACAGCAGGGCCCCCCCACCTCAGCCCTGTGGCAGAGGGGGAGGGGCACATGTGGTCATTCACAGACCAGGAGGGAGGACAGAGCCTCTCACACTGAGACCCTTGTGGGAGTGTCCCAAAAGCTCAGGAAGCACCCCAAAACAGGCTAAGGCTGGGAAAATGAGCAAGCAGAGAAAAAAGAGGAACACCATTGAGAAATATTTTGCATATGAGCCCAAGAAGGATCAAAACACTCAGTCTGAAGATGAGGAAGCACAAGCTCCTGCATCTAAAGACTCCAAGAAAAACAGAAATTGGGCTCAGGCTATGACAGAGCTCAAAAAAGACTTTGCAAATCAAATGAGGAGGGGCGGCTAGGTGGTGTAGTGGATAAAGCACCGGCCCTGGAGTCAGGAGTACCTGGGTTCAAATCCGGTCTCAGACACTTAATAATTACCTAGCCTTGTGGCCCTGGGCAAGCCACTTAACCCCATTTGCCTTGCAAAAACCAAAAAAAAAAGAAAAAAGAAAAAAAAATCAAAGGAGGGAGTTGGAATAAAAACTGGGAAAAGAATATGCAGGAAAAACATGAAAATGAAGTCAGCAGCTTAATCAAGGAAATCCAAAAAAAAAATGCTGAAGAAAATAGCATGCTAAAAACCAACTTAGGTCAAATGGATAAAACAGTTCAAAAAGTTATTGAGAAGAATGCTTTAAAAAGAAGAATTGGCCAGATGGAAAAAGAGATAAGAAAGCTCTCTGAGGAAAACAAATCCTTCAGACAAAGAATAGAACTCAGGGAGATTGATGAATTTACCAGAAATCAGGAATCGATACTTCAAAACCAAAAGAATGAAAAATTAGAAGAAAATGTTAAACATCTCATTGAAAAAACAACTGATATGGAAAACAGATTTAGGAAAGATAATTTAAAAATTATTGGAATACCTGAAAGTCATGATCAAGAAAAGAGCTTTGAATAGAAATGGAGAGAATCCGAGAAAGAGATTGCAAAACACCAACCCCTAGGAATATTATAGCCAAGTTCCAGAACACCCAAGTCAAAGAGAAAATATTACAAGCAGCCGGAAGGACATAATTCAGATACTGTGGAGATGCAGTCAGGATCACACAGGACTTAGCAGGAACTACATTAAAAGTTGGTAGGGCTTAGAATATAATATACCAGAAGGCAAAAGAGCTTAGAATGCAACTGAGAATCAACTTCCCAGTAAAACTGAATGTCCTCTTCCAGGGAAAAAAGATGGACTTTCAACGAACCAGGGGAATTTCAAATGTTCCTTTTGGAATGGCCAGAGCTGAACAGAAGGTTTGATCTTCAGATACAGGACTCAGGTGAAGCATGGAGGTTGGAGGAGAAGGGGAAAATATGAGGGACTTAATGAGGATGAACTTCATGTATTCCTGCATAGAAAAATGACACTAATAATACTCATATGAACCTTCTCAGTTAATAGAGCAGGTAGAAGGAGCTTTTATAGATGAAGCACAGGAGAAAGCTGAATTTGAAGATAAAATATGGTGTAAAAATGGAGTTAATAGAAAAAAGGGAAATGTAATGGGAGAAAGAAAAAGAGGGGGAATAGGGCAAGATATTTCATATAATAAGATTATTCTTTATTACAATGAGCTATTGCAATGATATGGAAGGGGGAGGCAAGGGGGAATGAGGGAATCTTTGCTCTCATCAGAGGTGGCTAGGAGAGGAAACAGCATATATACTTAATGGGGTATAGGCATCTGGAGTAAGAAGGAGGCAGGGGCAGGGGGAAGGGGTGAGAATGTGAATGAAGGAGGAAAGGATGGGCCATGGGGGTAGAGTGGTAAGATATAATACATTTTCCTTTTTTACTTCTTGCAAGAGGCTGGGATTGGAAGGCCTGTCTGGGACCATAGGGCCAGGTGGATGCTGGGCCTAAAGGGTGGTATAAGGGCTCAGGGCCTCTTGGCCCCAGAACCAGGGATCTGTCTGCTGCGCCACTCAGATACCCTACAGCAGAGTCAGAGTGAAAGGAGGGAGAAAATATAGCACATGTTAGTGGAGAAATATGAAAAGAGGGAGTTGCGATCAACAATGGCAATGGTAGAAAAATATGGAAGTAACTTTTGTGATGGACTTATCATAAAGAATGTGATCCACCCATGACAGAGTTGTTGGTGTTGGAACAAAGACTGAAGCACATTTTTTATTATTATTATTATTATTATTTTGGGGGGTGCAGGGCAAATGGGGCTGGGTGGCCTGCCTGGGGCGGCATAGCAGCGTGATCATTGGGTGTCTGAGGCCAGATTCGGACCTGGGTGCTCCTGGCTCAAGGGCCAGTGCTCTGTCCGCCACCCAGCTGCCCCTACTATTATTACTATTTTATTTTATTTTAGGTCTTTTTTTTTCTTTTTTTGGGGGTTTTTTTTTCAAGGCAGTGGGGTTGGGGTGGCTTGCATGTCACACAGCTGGGTGATTGTTGGGTGTACGGAGCCAGATATGGGCTTGGGTGCTCCTGGCTCCAGGGCTGGTGCTCCATCCACTGCGCTACCTGGCTGTACCTACAATTATTACTATTTTTTTTCATTTTAATTTTTTCTGTCCCCTTTACTTTATCACTCAAGTGAGTCTATATTTTTGGGGGAGGGGGTATTTTGTTTACTCTTAAGAATATTTTATTAATGTATAAAAAAATTGTACAAAATGAGAATAAATATTAAATTAAAAAAGACTAAAGGACAAAAAAAGACTAAAAGACAAAATGATTGAATCAGTACCCAATTTCACCAACAATGCATTAGTGTCTCAGTTTTCCCACATCCTCTCCAACATTTGTCATTTTCTTTTTGTGCCATATTAGTCAATCTGATAGATCTGGGAATGGTAGCTCAGAGTTGTTTTAATTTGCTTTTTATTGTATTTAATTTGCATTTCTTGAATCAATAGTGATTTCTAACATTTTTCATAAAACTTTGATCATGCCATCTGAAAACTACCTGCTCCTATCCTTTGACCATTTATCAATTGAGGAATGGCTCTTATTCCTATAAATTTGACTGTTTACATATTTGAGAAATGAGGTCTTTATCAGAGAAACCCGTTATAAAATATTTTCAGTTACAATTATGTATTTCCCTCCATCCTATTTTCCCCATTTATCCATTCTCAAAATTGTTTGGTTTTTTTGTTGTTGTTTTCTTAGGTTTTTGCAAGGCAAATGGGGTTAAGTGGCTTGCCCAAGGCCACACAGCCAGGTAATTATTAAGTGTCTGAGAACCCAGGTACTCCTGACTCCAGGGTCAGTGCTTTATCCACTGCGCCACCTAGCCACCTCTCAAAATTGTTTTACTTCTGACTTTTACTTTCCACAGTCTTTCCGGTAAGATGGATTGCTATAGCCAACAGTATATATTTTGTCTCTCTTTGAGTCAGTTCTGATGAGAGTAAACCTCACCCACTCCCCTCCATTTGCACCATCTCTCCCTCCACTATAAAAGCTCTTTTGTACCTTTTATGTCAGATAAATTAGTGTATTTTATCTCTACCTTTCCCCTTCTCCCAATGCAGTTCTTTTTCTCAGCCCTTAAATTTATTTTTTTAGATAATCATTCCATCATATTCAATTCACATCCATGTCCTCTTATTTATTAACTGCCCTAATAATGAGAGTGCTTTTAGAAATAACAAGTATATCTTCCCATGTAGAAATGTAATCAGTTTAACCTTTTTGAATCCTTTGAGTCTTGTACTTAAAAACCAACTTTTCTGTTCAGCTCTAGTATTCTCATCAGGAATGCTTGAAAGTTCTCGGGACAGCTAGGTGGCATAGTGGATAAACACCGGCCCTGGAGTCAGGAATACCTGGGTTCAAATCCAGTCTCAGACACTTAATAATTACCTAGCTGTGTGGCCTTGGGCAAGCCACTTAACCCGATTTGCCTTGCAAAAAACCTAAAAAAAAAAAAAGTTCTCTTCAGTAGATTTATGTGCTTCCCTTATCATTTAACCTGTTTTGTTTTTTTTTAAGGGTTTTTTTTTGGCAAGGCAATGGGGTCAAGTGGCTTGCCCAAGGCCACACAGCTAGGTAATTATTAAGTGTCTGAGGCCAGATTTGAACTCAGGTACTCCTGACTCCAGCGCCGGTGCTCTATCCACTGTACCACCTAGCCGCCCTGTTTTGCTTTTTTTTAGGTCTTATTTTCTTCAGCAAATTTTTTTGGTGCCTCCTTTACCAAGCTATAGATTCTTTTCTCATGTTTTTTGTGTTTGTGTGTGTGTCACTCATTTCTCTTCCCAATTTTATCTTGACCTTACTTATTTTGTTTTTTTATATCCTTTTTGAACTCTTCCAGGAATTTCTTTTGGGCCAGAGACATTTTTCTTTGAGAATATGTATGTAGCTATTTTGACACTGGTGTTTTCTGAGTTTGTGTTTCCATCTTCTCTGTCACAGTAGTAACTTTCTCTGGTCAGGTTTGCCCCCCCCCCCCCCCAATTTGATCATTTTCAAATCTATTTCTTGACTTTTTTCTTTATGCTAAAGCTGGGCTCTGCTGCCAAGTAGGAAGGGCATTGTCCCAGGCTTCAGATTTTTTGGCCTGCTATTTTCAGAACTAGTTCTGAGGGGATGGGAGGGGTCTGTAAGGTTTTAGTTCTTCTCAGGTGGGATGATCTAAGGAGGGGTATGGTCACTGTTCTACCTGGACTGTGCTCTGGTCTGTGAGTGACCACAAGCACTCTTTTATGCCCTGGAACTGTGACCACATCTCCACTCCCACTGGTGCCCTCCATTCCTCCTTATCCCAGATTTAGGAAGACCTGAATTCAAATCCAGTCTGATACTAGCTATGTGACCCTAAGAAAGTCACTTAATCTCTGTTGCCTCAATTTCCCAACTGCAAAAGGAGAAATAATGCCTACTTCACAGGATTGTTTTGAGCATCTAATGAGTTATTTGGAAACAGCATAGTACCCAGAAGATAGTAGACACTACATAAATGCCTATTCCCTTCCCTTACTTTTGTCTTTGTATTTCCAGTATCTGGTACATAGTTGGTGCTTAATTAATGTTTGATAGTTAATAATACACAGTAATATAACCCAAATATGGGTAATCATTTAAGTGTTTTATTCCTTTTTTTAGAGGAGTCTGGGTTAATTTGAAGGTTTATAGAATATAATTGAGGGGCGGCTAGGTGGCGCAGTGGATAGAGTACCAGCCCTGGAGTCAGGAGTACCTGAGTTCAAATCTGACCTCAGACACTTAATAATTACCTAGCTGTGTGGCCTTGGGCAAGCCACTTGACCCCATTGCCTTGCAAAAAAAATCTAAAAAAAAAAAAGAATATAATTGAAAATGAGAATTAAATACATTCTCATCTTTATATTCCTATTTTTAGCAGCAATTGCCTCCTCATGAATGATTTTGTGATGTTAGCCACCACACCTAAGAAGAAAAAAATAGGCCACTTGCTGAGAAGTTAGTTTTAATGAGATTTGTTGCAGAATATGCTAAGTAGCTAGTAGAGATCTTAGGAAATCTGCAGGTGATATGGAAAATTTCCCAGGACTGTGTCTCCCATCTGGTCTAAACATCACAAGGGGCCTGCAGTCTTGAGGATCCATTTGTAATAGCAAAGTCATCACAGGTGACTTTCTCACACTGTCTAAGCAACAGAGACCTGCATTCCCAAATGAACTAGACATATAAGGAAGGGTAGACCACCACCAAGTACCAGGCAGCACAGAGGTCAGGGGTCAGCTTTCACTGATGTGCTTCCTAATATCAATTAACCAGTTAATTTCTCTCCAATATCAACTGAATAATTTATATCAATTAGCCATAAAATTAAATCAAAAGGGATATTGACTGAGTAGTTATAATCAAAATTATATCTAGGTGGGGTGGCTAGGTGGCGCAGTGGATAGAGCACCAGCCCTGGAGTCAGGAGTACCTGAGTTCAAATCCAGCCTCAGACACTAAATAATAACCTAGCTGTGTGGTCTTGGGCAAGCCACTTAACCCCATTTGCCTTGCAAAAACCTAAAAAAAAAAAGTATATCTAGGCAACTAAATGTCAGACCTGGAATCGCAAAGTCCTGGGTTCAAATCCAACCTCAGATTATTAACTGTGCAATCCTGGGCATTGCTTAGCAGATTGGCTTCTTTCTGTTATGGGTCAACGGTTACCACTACCAGCACTGTTACTGTCTCTAGTTGCTAGTCTTCTATGGTCTCTCCCTCCTCACCTTTTGAGGTTCATATGATCTTAATCTGGACAATTATACCTTGAAATAGTCAGCAACCTATAATCAAACAAAAACAAACACAAGAAATGAAAAATATAGCCTGTATTTGTGTCCACACAGTGGACACATGGGTTGATGATGTGACTTGTTCACGAGCTCTGAGACCCACAGGATTTCATCCTTCTCACTCTAGCCTCCAGGGAAGAGAGTGAGAGGCTATTCTCTTAAAATTTTGGTTTTCTTTTTGTGTTTGTTTTGTTCAGACTCAGGCTCTACTGAATCTTTCCAGCTTCTCCTGTAACTAGAAGAGTTTTTGTCATTCTCTAGTCCCACATAGCATTTCAGTCACTCATAGAGTGGAACTGGCTCCCCATATTCCATATGTTGGATGGCAGCTGGCAGTCCCATCTCTGACGCATAGTAGCCTTGCTTCAATGGCAGTCCTCAGGAAAGTTCATCTTTCTTTTCTCTCCTTCAGATGCAGAAACTGTTATATCTAGGAGCTAGTGTTCTACAGGAAATTATCTCACTGGGACAAAGATAAGCATTATCATCTTTTTGAAAGAGGGAGAGATCTTCCCAGCATTTAGGGATGTAAGGCAAAATAGTAAAATTGCAATAGTTTATTCAGGTTAGCAGAAAAACAACAATGTACACTAAGGAGCTCTTTTATCTCTAACTAACTTGACCGCTGTCAAAGAGAATAACCTTGAGACAAATTCTTTTTATGAAAAAGACAGTAAGGACTTTGTTTTAAAGAGTTATACATTGATACATTGATATATTTCTAGTAAGAAATGTTCATTCATTCAACAGTAGTATTTTTAGTTTTTAAAATACCAAATAGTGGGACACATCCATAAATATATATATATATGTATATATATACATATATATATGTTACAGAAAGAGATCTAGAAGTTCAAGCCAGACATTATGGAATATATTACAGCCATGACTTTTTTATTCGCCTCAATAACATAGTCCTTTTCATTCAATCCACAGAAGCCCATAGTCAGCAGTGGAATATCTTCACATATTTTTCACAGAATGACCGGAATATAATTCTCACATTTGTGACCAGAGATGCTACATGTTCAATCCTGTCATTGTTTCACAGTATCCTATGCATCCCGGTGGGATTGAATGAATGAATGAATGAATGTTTGAATGAATGAATGATTTAGTAAGTACAAAACCCTGTGCTAAGTGCTAAGGGTCCAAACAGAAATGCAAATCATTCCTGGATTCAAGGAGTTCACATGCACATGGAAGGCTTTAGCTGCAAATAAGATGAAAAGGTCCCATGGTTCTTAGGATCTTAGGTAATGGTGGTAGATGTTAATCAGTCCATCAGTTAATAAAAATTTATTAGGTGCCTACGGACACCAAGCTAAACAATGGGGAAATGGTTAAAAACAAAAGCAACCCCTCCCCTCTAGCAGCTTACATTCTGATAAGGGAAGACAACACATAAATGGAACCGAAAAGTAGGTGGGGGAGGGGAAGTGCTTGGTTCGGAAGCCCAAGAAGTTCAATAGTAGTGTTTGTTATTGTTGTTGTCCTTAAGTTTTGTGCAACTCTTCCTGACTCCATTTGGAGTTTTCTTGGCAAAGATACTGAGTGGTTTGCCATTTCCTTTTCCAGTTCATTTTACAGATGAGGAAACTGAGGCAGACAGGGTGAAATGACTTGCCCAGGGCCACACAGTTATTAAGTGTCTGAGACCGGGTTTGAACTCAGGTCTTCCTGATACCAAGAAACAGGGGAACCAGTGGGAAAGGAGCCCCCTCCTAATTTAGAAGCCCTGGAATTTATGGCCCAGTGTTAATATCCAATGTTAATAGTAATGCCTCCTCTTTAATGTCATTACTTAATTTGACTATTCCTGGGGCAGCTAGGTGGCATAGTGGATAAAGCACCAGCCCTGGAGTCAGGAGTACCTGGGTTCAAATCTGGTCTCAGACACTTAATAATTACCTAGCTGTGTGGCCTTGGGCAAGCCACTTAACCCCATTTGCCTTGCAAAAAAAAAAAAAAAACCCTAAAAAAAAATATGACTATTCCTAGGGCTCTTGGGTTAAGGATCCTGGGATGCTCCCATCAGTCTGAGGGACAATGGTGGAGAAAGTGGTGATGGTAGTTTGACTTATCTGTCTCTCCCTCAGGGATCCTTGCTGCTTCAGGTCTGGCCTTTGGTTGGCAAATGGTAGGGATTTTAGGTAGGGATCTTAGCTGTCCTTTTCTCCATAAGAGTTGATTTCCTGAGTAAAGGCCATGAGGGTTGGACTGGAAGCAGGAGTGATGATCTGTGGGATCCTGCCACCCCCCAGGGCTCCTGGACCTATCCGTCAGTTGGTGGCAATTGGTCAGCAATTGTTAAGAAGGAAGGACCCAGGAACGGTGATTGGGGTTGGAGATGATGTCTGGGACTGGAAGGGCCTCTACCCTGATACTATCTCTATTTCCCAGTCATGGTCAGGTAGATATCATTTCCTAGCAGACTGATTCTGAATTCTTGTCTTGAAAGCCTTTGGCTGCCGATGTTCATGTCTTCCTGAATTATATCATAATGTCACCTGATCTTAAGATATATTCTGTGAGTGCCATTGCAGAAAGAGGTGATCTTGAATTCTGGCTCCAATCCAAATCCAGAGAGATGACTTGGACAAGGGTCCCACAGACAGAAAGCCTGGCTTGAGCTTCTCCTGTGAGGTTGATCAGATCTGAATCATTCTTTCCCTCTAGGAGGTCCAAATCTTGGCTTTCTCTGACTTCTGTGCACTTCCTTTCTACCTCCCTAAATAATCAACTCACTACAGAAGAACAGAAGAGCTTTCAACAGATACCATCCTCTAATCATCTGGGTCAATCTTGTATGGACCATGTTTTCCATAATCCTCAAACCTTTCTTCATTAATATCTGTAGAAGCTTCTCCCCTACTAACACACAGATAAAAACCTTCATTTCCTTCTATTACCAGGTCATGGAGAATATAATGTCGATGCAGCTATGGTTCTGGTGCCATTACATATAGCACATATGAACTCTTGAGTACTATGACTTCTGCCTAGTGTATTCTTGAGGTCGAGAACTGTTAGGTAATCTGGAATTTGTAGATCAGAGGATTTAACATAAAGTATTTCACAATGCTGAGAGTGAGTTCAATTATGGAAGTCTTTGAACCAGGAGAGGGACTCACCCACATGATAAATATAAATATAAATATGTATAGATATGAAAATATATATGTATATGTGTATATACACAAACACACGGACTTCTAGAGGACAGAGTGTGGAGACTGTTGCTGGCATTGCTGGGAACTTTCTGCTGATCTAGAAAGATTTGACAACAAGAGGAAAAGGCAAAGGAAGAAACTCATCAGAAAAGGAAAGGACTGAGGCAGCCTTAGAACCTTTTGCAGACTTGTTAGAACAGAGCTGACCTCTTCAAGGAGACAGGAAAGTTGTTTGGTTTTTTTGACTGACCTATTCTTTTCTGAACTTCCCTTCCATAAGCTTGTCTAGTAACAGACACTGTAATATACTCCACTTGCTTCTTTCACCTAAATATTTTATTTATCCTGACTGTGCCTCAAATATAGAATGGTCAAAGATTAGCTTAAAGAGACATAAAAATTGTAATTAGGGGAGAGCATCAAACCTCTGTCTGATTTTTAGGAAGTATTCTAACTGGGGGGCTCTAACCATGTAATGGTATGATGGTAAACTAAACAAAACAGCAGAGAAAGAGACCATCTGGACTTTAGACCCAGGACATTGCCCTAGAAATAACCTAGCTATTGTAACTACATGGTTAATTCAATCTCTCCCTTCTGCTGAAAAAAACCAAGAGGAATAGGATGGAGACAGAGAAAGCCTTGATGAGATTCAACTGCCTCCCCTTCAAGAAGGAAGGAGGAAGCTGATAATATCAAATACCTTCTGCAGCATCATCCACCTGTGTCACAGAGGATTTTGAATGTCAAAGGTAAAACCCCCTCTCACTTTCTTGCATTGTCTATTTTTCCCTGCATCTCCTGCATCAAAATTCAAATGACTTCTTTCCAGATAAACAGAAACCTCACCCCACACAAAACTCTGACTGCTATCATGAGTCCATTCTGCCTATTTTAATTGATTGGCAGCCTGTCCCATGGGCCAAGTCACTGTCTCTTGAGTTGGCACTGGCTGGCAAAAGAATAGGGTTTTTCACTTTTGCCCAGAAACACCCAAATGTCTTTTACTGATTATCCTTCCTTATCTGTGAGGGGCCTCAACTTGTTTAGTAAATCCCGACCAGAAGTTTAGAGTTTAATAATTTATTTGCTGAAACTAATTTATCTTTCTGGAACTGTGGGATGGTTCCACAATTTCAAGTAATTTATTTAATGTAGCAAGTGCTTTATGTTTATTCCTACACACTTTTAACAGTACCTTCTATACTACCAAAAACCATGTAAAGTCTAAAACATCAATTGTTCTAAATGTTCTAAAACATTCATTGTTCAAAGGCAGTCCCAAAGTCAGTCAGTCAAATAAATATTTATACTCACTATTACGCACCAACCCTTTAATAACTAGGCAGCATGGTATGAGGGTACTCAGCCCTGAACTCACTCTTGAACAAAACACAATTGAATGATACCAAATATATTATTTTGATATTTACAGGGTCTGTGCTGATTAATGCTTGCCTTGTGCAGACAGTATACTACTGTAAAGGATTCCTCTTCCCCCCACCCCACCCCAAAATCCCCTGTTGCCCCTAGATGAGTTCCTAGAATGTAACAGATGTATCATATCGATCCCTTTTCTCTGACAGACAGACCAGATTCAACCTTGAGGATTTACTCTGGGGAAAAAAAATATTTACCAAATTTATATTGCTCCCACCTAGATATATTTCTTTCTTTTTTTTAGGTTTTTTTTTTTTTGCAAGGCAAATGGGGTTAAGTGGCTTGCCCAAGGCCACACAGCTATGTCATTATTAAGTGTCTGAGACCGGATTTGAACCCAGGTACTCCTGACTCCAAGGCCAGTGCTTTATCCACTACACCATCTAGCCGCCTCGATACATTTCAACTCTTCCACTAACAACAAGTTCCCAAAAAGGAACTGAACAAAGAAAAATTGATAAGGCATGTAAAGAATATGTAATAGAATAATAGGATAATAGAATGTAATATAATAGAATAATATCTATTATATAATTTAATTAATATTAATTTAATTAATTATAATTAATTAATTATAATTTAATTAATATTAATATAATAATATATCTTATCACATCATATATCATATCCTATAATAAATATGATATGATATGATGATATAATATGATATAATATAAATGTATAATATAAATAATCAAGAAAACTTTTCTTCTTTGGTGGAACCTACCTTTCCTATGAGTGTGAATGGGGCCTTCACCACAGAAGATAAAGACTTGGGATCTCTAAGGAGTCAAATAGCCCCCTCTCCACTTTAAGGTTGAAGTCCTACCACTCCCTTGCCAATGTCTTTCCCCCCACTAATGTTCTGGGGACTCCAGGTCTCATTCTCTTTGCTCCTCTCTACTAGAAGAGTTAGGGTAAGTGAATTACACTCATCTTTTCTCCATCTCAGGCTGTACACCCATATTGTTAGCACCCATACACATATATACTGACTCTTTGAGACCAGGGGGAAAACAATTCTCACCCCTTTTTTTAACCTATTTTATCTTTTCTTTTTTAAATAATATTTGATTTTTCCCCAATTAAATGATAAAACTAATTTTTTTAACATTTAGTGTTGTTTTTTAAGTTTTAAATTCCAAATTCTACCCCACCCTCACCTCCCCTCTCTCTGAGACTGTAAGCAATTTGATATTTTTACCTCTTTCTCAATCTCCCTTAAGTAAATGCTGTCTCCCACTTGCTTGAAATTAGTAATGCAAAGTCTTAACACAAGATGATGTTAATCCACTTCTAAAAATCAGCCCCTTGTGAAACAAACCAGGCATTCTGACAACTAACCGCATCCATCCCCAAAATTATTCCTATGTAAATCTAAGACCCCATGCTTATGCATATATCCTACTAAACCCTGAATTCCCTCTTCCATTCAAATATTTGAGAATTTCATACCTGAGAGTTATCATTTGAACTACACTTTTGAAATGATTGAGGCCAGTCCTTGGTCCTTAGTACAGTCTTTTCAAGTTAAAAGTAAAGAGGCAAAATACCTTTGGTTTCCTTCTGATGGTGACTCAAAATTCAGACTGGGGGCATGGGTCTAAGAACCCTTTAAGGAGTACACAAAAGATGGGAAGAGTTTTTAATGGTCCTTTTCTTTCATCACTTCTACCTTTTCTTCCCTTCTACAAGGTTCTTTATATATTGATGTTAACTGTTGATATGCTTGTCATGCCTTAAGGTTTACATAGTGCTTTATATTCACTCTCATTTGGGCTTTAAATCAGTCTTATGAGGTTGAGGGGTGAAACCAGATTAGAGGCAGCAACTCAACTGACCTCTCTCGACTTTCTCCTCCAAATAGCTTTAAAATCATAATTCAAATCAAATTTCAGAGTGGCAGAACCAACAAAAGGTCAGAAAAAGACCTTTATTTTCCCAGGCTAAGAAAACTTAGGAGATTAGCAGGGAACACCCTGAGGTCTGTCCAGAGGGCCCAGGGAGGGCAGCAACAGAGGCTCTAGCAGAAACAACTTTGAGGAGCTTTGCAGCCCCAAAAGGTTGAGTAAATCACACAAATGGTTTGATTACATGGAATCCTGTCCTGGTCCTGGGTAAGCCGGAGCTAACTGGCAGCACTATTGCCCATATGCAGTTCTAGATCACAGTTTAAAGGCATAAAGGACACTGGTGGTCAGTAACCAGGAAGCAGGGGGCCCTGGTCTCTGGTCTCAGTTCCAATGCAAAGAGGACTAGCACTTGTCAGGTTAAAGACTAAAACACAGACTAGAAAAGCAGTGGTCATCCCTCTCCCAGGATCATACCACCTTAGAAGCTCCAAAAACTTGCAGACCCCAGAACTAGCACTGAAAAAAGCACCATGAAGAAACCTAAAGTTAGGATAGTGCCTCCCTACCCTCAGATAAGTAGAACCCAACTTTAACATAAAATCAAAGTCAAGAAATAAGCTAGAAAAATGAGCAAATAACAATAACAAAAAAGAATTTGACCATAAAATTATACAACAGTGACAGGAAAGATCAAGACATAAATGCAGAAGAAGACAAAGATATGAAAACAGCTGTAAACAAAACTTCAAAGAAAAATAATGATTAGACCCAAACCCAATAATAGTTCCTGGAAGAATTAAAGAAAGCAATAAGAGGAATAGAGGAAAATTAGGAAAAGAAATGAGAGTGAAGCAAGAAAATTATGAAAAGAGAATTGGTTGTATTTCATGCTTGAAGAAGACCAAAATGATATAATTGTCAGGACCAAGACACATTGTGTCCAACTATGCCTGATCAGATCAATATGAGTTCAGAAGGCTCTACCACAGATCAGGCACAAATAGTCCATATGAAAAACAAAATAGCAGCTTGGTAAAAAGAGGTATAAAAATTACTGAAGAAAATAGCACCTCTAAGGGGCGGCTAAGTGGCCTAGTGGATAAAGCACTGGCCTTGGAGTCAAGAGTACCTGGGTTCAAATCCTGTCTCAGACACTTAATAATTACCTAGCTGTGTGGCCTTGGGCAAGCCACTTAACCCCATTTGCCTTGCAAAAAGAACTCCTTAAATTGCAAAGTTGTATAAATGGAAAACAGGTATAAAATAGCATAAGAAAATAATTCCTTAAAAATTAGAATTGGGGGGCGGCTAGGTGGCGTAGTGGATAAAGCACCAGCCCTGGAGTCAGGAGTACCTGAGTTCAAATCCAGTCTCAGACATTTAATAATTACCTAGCTGTGTGGCCTTGGGCAAGCCACTTAACTCCGTTTGCCTTGCAAAAACCTAAAAAAAAAAAATTAGAATTGGGGGGGCAGCTAGGTGGTGCAATGGATAGAGCACTGGCCTTGGAGTCAGGAGTACCTGAGTTCAAATGTGGCCTCAGACACTTAATAATTACCTAGCTGTGGCCTTGGGCAAACCATTTAATCCAATTGCCTTGCAAAAACCTAAAAAAAAAAAAAAAATAGAATTGGTCAAATGAAAGCTAATGACTCCATGAGACATTAAGAAACAATAAATCAAAGACAAAATGTATGGAAAAAATAGAAGAAAATGTTAAACATTGCATTGGAAAAACAACTTCCCTGAGAATTGTTAGACAACCTGAAAGTCATGATCAAGATACTTACTAGGCATTATATTTCAAGAAATTATCATGGAAACTTATCCAAAGAGCCTAGTTTCAGAAGATAATTAGAAATTAAAAGGATTCGCTGATCACCTCCTGAAAGAAATCCCAAAATGGAAAGTTCCAGGAATATTATAGCCAACTTCCACAGTTCACAGATAAAAAAAGAAAATGTCTTGAGCAACACAGAAAAAATTCAAATATCATGGAGCTACATACAATATCACACAAGACTGAGCAGTTTTTATATTAAAGGATCAGAGGTTTTGGAATATGATATCCCTGAAGGCAAAGGAGTTGGATTACAACTAAGAATCACATACCCAGCAAAATTAAATATAATCTTTCTAGGGGAAAAAAATGGATATTTATTGGACATTGGACATTTAAGCATTCTTGCCAAAAAGAACAGAGCTAGTTAGAAAATTTGACTTTCAAACATAAGACACAAGAGAAACATAATAGGATAAACATGAAAGAAAAATCAAATGGGACTTAATAATAATAATAATAATAAACTGTTTACATTCTTACATGGGAAGATGATTCATGTAACTCCTAAGAACTTTTTGAAATGGAAGGATTGAGAAAAAGGGATGCATCAGGAAAGGGAAGAAGAGAAAGACAGAATAAGGAAAATGTTCTCACATAAAAGTGACACACAAGGAAGAGCTTTTACAGTGAAGAAGGAAGTCAAACTTTTACAGGGAAGAGGAAAATCATGGGTAATGCTTGAACCTCACACACACACTCAGTTGCATTTAGAAATCTAACTTATTCAGTAGGGAAACAGGAGGAGAAGGGAACAATCAAAAGAGCAAGGGAGGGTGGTGATAAAAGGAAGGCTGGATTAAGGGAGGCAGGAGTTAGGAGCAAATACATCTTTGAATAGGGACAGATTAAAAGAGAGAAGAAGGAGGAGGAGGAGGAGGAGGAGGAATAGAAGAAAATGGAATAGAGGGAAATAAATAAATAGTAATCATAACTATGGATGTGAAAGGGATGAGTTCACCCATAAAATGGAAATAGAATGAATTAGAAACCAGAATCCAACAATATGGTGTTTATAAGAAACACACTTAAAGCAGAAACACACACACACAGAGTTAATTAAAATAAAGGCCTAGAGCAGGATCTAATATGCTTCAAATGACAGGGGTGGCAATCATGATTTTAGACAAAGCAGAAACAAAAATAGACTTAATTAAAATAGATAATTAGCACTAATGCATTGTTGGTGGAGCTGTGAACTCATCCAACCTCTCTGGAGAGCAATTTGGAATTACACCCAAAGGGCAATAAAAATGTGTATACCCTTTGATCCAGCAATACCACCACTGGGTCTATACCCTGAAGAGATCATGAAAAAGGGTAAAAACATCACCTGTATAAAAATATTCATAGTAGCCCTGTTTGTGGTGGCAACAAATTGGAAATTGAATGAATGTCCATCAATTGAGGAATAGCTGAACAAATTGTGGTATATGTATGTAATGGAAAACTATTGTTCTATTAGAAACCAAGAGGGATGGGAATTCAGAGAAACCTGGAAGGATTTGCATGAACTGATGCTGAGTGAGATGAGCAGAACCAGAAGAACATTGTACAACCTAACATCACGGGGGTGATGATCAACCTTAAAGTATTTTCTCCTTGTATCAGTGCAAGATCAGGGACAATTTTAGGTTATCTGCAATGGAGAATATCATCTGTACCCAAAGAAAGCATTGTGGAGTTTAAACAAAGATCAAAGACTATTGCCTTTAATTTTTTTAAAAAGTATCTTATTATGTAATTTTGCTATCTCATATTTTTTTCCTTAAGGATATGATTTCTATTTCAACACATTCAAATTTGATCAATGTATAGCATGGAAACAATGTAAACCACTATCAGATTGCCTTCTGGGGTGGGGAGAGAAGCAAGATTGGGGGAAAACTAAAATTCAAAAACAATAAAACACTGTCTAAAAATGGATAATTGAGAAAACTACATTTTGCTAAAGCAATATCAAAAAATTTTACAGACAGTTTCTCTGACAAAGGTCTAATTTTCCTTTTTTTTTTTTTTTTTTTAGGTTTTTGCAAGGCAAATGGGGTTAAGTGGCTTGCCCAAAGCCACACAGCTAGGTAATTATTAAGTGTCTGAGGTCATATTTGAACCCAGGTACTCCTGACCCCAAGGCCAGTGCTCTATCCACTGCGCCATCTAGCCGCCCCCAAAGGTCCAATTTTTCAAATGTATACCCAAATTTTTACAAAGAAGAGTGGTTCTCCAATTGATAATCAAAGTATATAAACATTCAGTTTTCAGAAGAAGAAATCAAAGCTTTCTATAATCATATGGGAAAAAATGCTCTAAATTACTGTTGATTTTATTTTTTATCTTTTGAATTTTACAATTTTCCCCCAATCTCGTTTCCCTCACCTCACCCCACCCCCAGAAGGCAGTCCAATAGTCTTTGCATTGTTTCCATGCTATACATTGATCAAAATTGAATGTGTTGGGGGGCGGCTAGGTGGCACAGTGAATAGAGCATAGGCCCTGGAATCAGGAGGACATAAGTTCAAATCCAGCCTCAGACACTTAATAATTGCCTAGTTGTTCAACCTTGGGCAAACCACTTAAACCCACTGCCTTGGAAGAAAAACAAAAACAAAAATGCATGCATTGAGAGAAAAATCATATCCTTAAAGAAAAAATAAAATATAAGAGATAGCAAACTTACATAATCCATAAAATAACTTTTTTTAAAATTAAAGGTAATAGTCTTTGGTCTTTGTTTAAACTCCACAATTCTTTTTTTTAGATACAGATAGTCTTCTCCATCACAGATACCCTAAAATTGTCCCTGATTATTGCACTGATGAAATGAGCAAGTCCATTAAGGTTGATCATCAACTCAATGTTGCTGTTGGGGTGTACAGTGTTTTTCTGGTTCTGCTCATCTCACTCAGCATCAGTTCATGCAAATCCCTCCAGGCTTCCCTGAATTCCCATCCCTCCTGGTTTCTAACAGAACAATAGTGTTCCATAACATACATTATACCACAGTTTGTTCAGCCATTCCCCACTTGAAGGACATTCACTGGATATCCAATTCTTTGCCACCCAAACAGGGCTACTATATACAAAAATATTTATACATGTTTTTACCCTTTTTCATGATCTCTTCAGGGTATATACCTTCACTATTGATTTTTTAAAAAGGTGAATTAAAACAATTCTGTGAATTTTGTGAGGTACCTCCTCACAGCCATCAGAAATGACAAATACTGAAAAGGATGGAGGGAAATAGGCACATTAATGAATTCTTATTGGAGTAGTGAACTGGTCCATCCATTCTGGTGAATAATTTGGAACTTTGCCCAAAGACCTATAAAATTGACATACCCTTTGATCCAGCTACTAGGTCTCAAAGAAAAAGGAAAAAGACCTATAATAAAAAAGGACTTAGCAGCTCTTTTTGCTATAGCAAAGAATTGGAAATCAAGGTGATGCTCATCAGTTGGGGACTGACTGAACAAGTTGTGGTATATAATTGTGATGGAGTACTATTGTGCTATAAGAAATGGAAAGGGGAGGTAGTTTCAGAAAAATATGGCAAGACCTAGATGAACTATGTAAAGTAAAGTAAGAAGAACCAGATCATTATACACAGTAACAGCAGTGTTATAATGATGATCAATTGTGAAAGATTTGATTACTCCAATCAATACAATGATCCAAGGCAATCCAAAGTATTTATAATAAAAAAAAATGCTATACCCCTCCAGAGGGAACTGATGAACTCTGGGTGAAAATTGAAGAATAGTTTTCTCATCTTCTTGATTTTTGCTTTTGGAAGGAAATAATGGCTAACAGAATTAGTTTTAGATATCAAATTGCTTGCCTTCTCAATGAGTATGGGAGGGAGAGAATTAGGAACTCCAAATTTGAAAAGAAAAGTATTAAAAATAAATAAACTATAAATTAAATTCTTTTTAAAAAAACCAACATTTTGGGGTGGCTAGGTGGTGTAGTGGATAAAGCACCGGCTTTGGAGTCAGGAGTACCTGGGTTCAAATCTGGTCTCAGACACTTAATAATTACCTAGCTCTGTGGCCTTGGGCAATCCACTTATAACCCCATTTGCCTTGCAAAAACCTAAAAAAAACAAACAAAACCCAACATTTTCTACTCTGTTCACACATGATACTGATGCTCTGAGAAATTAATGGCTACAAGGTCTCCCAAGAAGTAATAGGCAGAAGGGATACTGACCAGTCTTTTTTCTAGTAAACTGCAGCTGTTCACATCATCATCATCACCATCATCATCTTCATCATCAAATGCTCATTATAAATGCCTGATGTGGGGGGAGGGGTGTCAGAAGGAGGGACTGTGTTAGGGTTTAAGAACACAAAAATATACAAACTTAGGGTCAATCCTCAAGAAATTTCAGATTCTTATGAAAATTAACATTTCCTAGTTAAAGGACAACCACAGGTACTTTGGTGCAAGAAATATCAATCCTGGTTCCCTTCCAATTCCTTTCACCTGTTCTCCTTAAAAATAGTATCATTTTTCATGCCCACACTGTTTCCCTACTTCTTTTGCATACTGTCCAGGCACACTTTATATGCTCTAGATAAATCAGGAATATTGCTTTTGGGTAATAATAACAATTCTCTTCTCTGTTTGATTTAAAACTTCCTATCAGTCAACTTGCCAGTAGCAATTCACAAATGTTTATTCCCACCTTCCTTTTTCTCCAATGTAAGAGTTGGTAAATTCCCCTTTTGAGGAAGTATAGTGCAGGAGTCTCATGAGGTTTAATGTTTTCTAACCCGTGATGTTAGCTGACAAAGTGACTCAGGTCTCCTGTTTCTCATGTCTACCCCTGGACTAATCTGCCTCTCTCTTTCCCAGCAGGGAAGTTTCCACTTCCTTTTTTCATAAATAAATGCTGAATTTTTTATTGTGGTAGTATATTCAGAAAGCCCAAGTTCCAGTTCTGGCTTCATCATTTATTAGCAGTATCACTGTGCACAAATCATTTAACTATTCTGAACCTCATTTTCTTCATCTGTATAATGAAAATCTCTGTCCTCCCCACTTACCTCATTGGATTGTTTTAAGGATTAAATAGGACTAAAATATATGAAAAGACCTTGTACACTATAGGACACAATAGAAATATGTGACCATCATTTATTATTCTAATATCCCAGGGACAGAAAGGTGCTATGAAACTATGTAATGGAATCCATAAGTCCTATGAACAAACTGCTGATTTAAGACTTGACCCCTAGGGGCGGCTAGGTGGCACAGTGGATAGAGCACCAGCCCTGGAGTCAGGAGTACTTGAGTTCAAATCTGACCTCAGACACTTAATAATTACCTAGCTGTGTGGCCTTGGGCAAGCCACTTAACCCCATTTGCCTTGCAAAAAGAAAAAGAAAAAAATAAAGACTTGACCCCTAGAAATCATGTGCAAAGTCAGATATTCCTGGTTTTCCTGATGGAAGAAGAGGACCAAGACTAAAAAAAGTGGGGTCAGGATAATGGAATCGATTGAGAAAAGAGGGGTGAGGTGAGAAGAAAGAGAAAAATGGAATGAGCAGGAGTGGATGCAGTGAGAGGAGTTGGGAGTTAACAATCAGAGGGGACAGAGTAAGAAACCATCATTTTAAGGAAAGTCCAAGATTTATGCAACATAGAAAAGAACAAGCAGGCAGAGAAGACTCTGCAGCCCACATCTATCTGCTTTGGCCTACTCTACAATTTTTTTTAGTACCCCCTACTTAATGTTTCATAGAGTTCCATCTTCTCTCCAAAGAAATGTTTGGGACCCACTTACCAGGTGAATGAATATATTCATGCATGTATGGTGTCGAAAAAACAGGATAGAGAAAAATGAGAAAGGAAAGTGCTTATTTTCACCAAAAGCCACTTGAACTACCACCCCAGATCACTCCCATACCTTTTTTTCTTCTCCCTCTATAGCATTTCACATGGTAATCTCACCAGCTCCCACAGACTCAAATACCATCTCAAATACCAAATCTGATGATTCTCAGATTTATTGGGCCAGCCCTAATCTCTCTTCAATAATCCAGTGTAATATCTCCAAGTACCTGGTGGACATCTTGAACTAGACATCCCAAAGATATCTTAAACTCAACATGTCCAAAACTGAAATCATATTTTGCCTCTTAACCTTTCTTTCTTCCTAATTTCTCCCAGTTACCCATTCTCACAAAGTATATCTTTTTTTTTTTTTAGGTTTTTGCAAGGCAAATGGGGTTAAGTGGATTGCCCAAGGCCACACAGCTAGGTAATTATTAAGTGTCTGAGGCCAGATTTGAACCCAGGTACTCCTGACTCCAAGGCCAGTGCTTTATCCACTAGGCCACCTAGCTGCCCCTAGGTATGATCTTTCTGGACTCATTATTCTTTCTTACCCTCCACATACTGACTGTTGCTGACTCCTATCACTCCTACTTTTTCCAACATCTTGAATTTGCCACCTTTTCTGACATGGCCACTGCCCCGGTATAGTTAACAAACAGACCCTCATCACTCCACACCTGGCTGATTGCAATAGCCTTTTGATGGGTCTCCCTGCCTCATCTTTCCCAACTCCATTCCTTCCTCTACTCAACTGTCAAAGTACTCTTCCTAAGTACAGATTTGCCAGCATCACTCTCCTATTCAATAAACTCCAGTGGTTCCTATTGCCTCTGGAATGAAATATAAAACCCTCTTCTGGGTTTTTAAAATCCTTCTGGACCTCATCTCTTCTTACCTTTCCAATCCTCTTTCATTTTTCTCTTCTCCACATCCTCTCTGCACCAGTGAATGTGGCCACCTTAACTACACTTCCAATGATGCTCCATCTTCTGATTCAAGTCCCTGTGCCTTGGAATTCTTTCCCTCCTTCCTTTCCTGGACTTCAAGTCTTAACTAAAATCTCACTTTCTGCAAAAAACCTTCCCAGGTTTCCTTCCTAATGTTAGTGCCTTCCACCTGAAATTATCTCCAATTTAGATTGTAGAGACCTTGTTTGCATATTGTCTTCTTCCCATGTTATTAGAGATTATTATTATTATTATTATTATTATTTGAAGGCAAGGATTTTTTTTGCATTTTGAATTTTGTTTCTGTCTCTAATAATTTCTTTCTTACCTTTCATTCTCTCAATTAACCCTACTTCTGCTCTACAAACACAAGGAAACCACTGTTTGCTTTTTGCATTTTTTTCCTCTCCTTTTTTTAATTGTGAATTTGACAATATAAAGATACTTTCAGTGATAATTTTGTTGTAGCAAAGCACTGTCAACAAAGTAGATATCCAAGAACTACATGATGGCTGGGCAAATGAATATAATATATGAATGGAATGGTGTAGTACAACTCAGTAAGAAATGCTAAATAGAATAATGAATTTAGTAAAACCTGGGAATATTTCTATGAACTGGTACAAGGTGAAATGAGCAGATCCAAAAGTATTATTTCCACACTGAACACAATAATCTAAAAGAAAATCACTTTGAAAGACTTAGAAACTCCAATATATTCAATGATCAGTTATATGACTTAAGAAGACTAATGATGAAGCATGCATGCTTCCCACATCTTGGCAGAAAGGTGATAAACTAGAAATATGAATGAGACACAAAAAAGACGAGAGAATTTCAGAAAGGGACACAAACAAGAACAGTGTTATTGATATCATGTTGAATTTAATATGCAATACTACAAAATAGAAATTTATTTTCTGAGGGAAGGGGCTCAACAAGTTATGGTATATGAATGATAGAATATTAATATGCTCTAAGAAATTATGAAGAGGATGGATGTTTCATAAAAATGGGTAAAAGTTTAAAACATAAAAAGTAAAATGTAAATATTCTTTAAAAAAACTTGGGAATGAAATGATGTGGAGTGAAATGAGAAGAATAAGAACAATCCATTCTGTTACCACAATATTTATTACCACAACTTTGAAAGACTTGGGAACACCATAACTGACAACAATTCCAGAAGACTTATGGTGAAATATACTACCTGCCTCCAGATAAAAAGATGATAGTCTCAGAGATTAGACTGAGACATTTTGTCCTGGTATGGCCAAAACAGGAATTTTTACTTGACTATATATGTTTGTAACAAGTTTTATTTTTCTTTTCTTTTTAATGGGAGGGGAAGAGAAGGGGAAGTAGAAGGGAGAGTGTTCAGACTGAAAATAAAATAAATTTCAATTATTAAAAAGAGAGAGGTAGGAGGGAAAGAAGCACTTAAAAAGTTCCATTTCAAATACAATCTTTTCTCTTCTTAGTATATTTAAATGTTTATTAATATTTAAGTTCACAATGAAAAGAAAAGAGAATATACAATAGTATCCCTCCAAATTACATCTAGTATTTACTTCCATGTATGCTCATAGAATATTCACATCTTGCAGACTGGGGCTTTTATTTTTGCCTTTGTAACCTAATTAGAGGTAGCTAGGTAGTACAATGGATAGAGCATTGGGCCTGAGATCAGAAAATCGTAAATTCAGATTTGACCTCAGATATTTATTAGCTGTGTGACCCTGAGCTAATCACTTAATTTGTCTGCTCAACTGTATAATGGAGATAATAATAGCACCTACATCTCAGGGTTGTTGTGTGAATCAAATGAGATTATATTTATAAAGTACCTGACAGATAGTAGGCACTCAATGAAAGCTTATTCTCTTTCCTTGATTGCCTGGTATACAGCAGGTGTTTCATAGTTGCTTGTTTGTTGATTGATTGATGTCATGTCAAAATAGACTGTTTCCTCATTCTTTTTTTTTATTTCGAGAAATAAGCAGACAGAGATTGTGGGTAACCAAGGTAGCAAAATCAAGATGGATATTGTGTATGTGTGTGTGTGTCTGTGTGTGTGTCTGTGTGTATGAGTGTGTGTGTATGTGTTAGAGAGCAAGAGTGAGAGTGAGAGAGAGAGAGAGAGAGGTTCTAGTCTTAGTTCAGACACTGAAACTAAACAAATTCTGAGGCTAGAAAAATCACAACTTCTGCATGTCTTTCTTGGTCCGTCAGATGGGGTATCTGCTGCTCTATGTGCTATGAACTATTCTGCAGATGTATTTTAAATCATTGTTGGATATCATGAAGTGCCATAGAAATGTAAGGAAATGCCATCATTGTTCTTGAATGTGGCTGGGGTGTGCAGGGTAGGAAAGCATATGGACAGTGGAGAGGCAGGGTTCTCCCTAGTCTTTGTCACTAAATGCACAGGCGTGTCAGAAGCACCGGAAAAATTTGGAAACAGCCATCAAGTTTATAATCTGCTTCTTAGGAGGACATCCCCTAACCCTAGTCCCCACTCCCGAGTGAATTCCGGGGGGACCGGCGCTCTCCCACCCACCAGCTGGGATTCTAACGGTCACTGGGTGGCTTGCGGGTCTCATTCATGAGACAACCCGCACATCTCAGTCTCCTCGACTTGTCTTGGAGCGTGACTCTGGGCCATTGTTCCTTTACAAAGTAGGGGGAGGTCAGCCCGGCGTAATGGGGGGCCAGGTCTCCCTCTACCCCAGAGCCTGCCCAGCCCTGCTGCCTCCCTCGCCCTTCTTTCCAGCGGTAGCATTGTCCCTTGCGCCGCCGCAGCCTTCAGAGAGCTGTCATTCCTTCCAAGTCTCCTTTCCCCAGTGACAGGCCCGGGGCAGAGACGACCCTGCCCGCTCCTCTTGGCAGAGGGATGGGTGACAAGAGCCTTGGCCGAGGCCGCCGGGGGAGCGGCCCTGGGGACGGAGGGCGCGGGGCGCCCCGGGCGCTCTCCCCGTTACGGACCGGCCGAGGACACGGAGGTCCTGGAGCTGGGCTGGCCGGGCCCCAAGCCCTCCTCCCGCCCCTTCTGATGACCTTCAGCACCCCCGGCTCCCCCAGGAGCACAAGCGGCCAAGTTTCCCCCAACACTGAAGTCCGTAGCCCCCCCCACCCCTTGCCTCTTCCTCCGGCCCCCCAACCCCAACATCCCCTTATTTGGAGGGAAAGTCTAAGATGGGGAAACGTCCAGCGCAGGGGAAGCTGCCAAGGCAGCCCGGCGCCTCGGGGAGCCCGGGTGGCTCCTGGGTGGCCCCCGGGGCCCCGGGGCAGTCGGAAACAAAGGCGGGCCGGGCTGCAGGCCGGGCCGGGCCCGGGCCGGGGCGCGAGGTCCGCGGGGCCCGGGCGTGTGTGGCTGCGCGCGCCGGCCCGGGGCTGGGAGGCGTGCGGGGGGCGGGCTCGGGAGCCGAGGCGCGGGGGGGCCCGGCGTGTGGGGGAGTGGGAGTGCGCGGGAGCGGGGCGGCCCTCAGTGTAACCCGAGCTACAAAGGAGGGAGCCGGGAGAGCCTGCCAGGGAGGCGGCGGGGCACCCCAGCGCCTCCCCCGGAGCCAGCGCCGCGGGGACCCCGGCCCCCGCCCGCGCCCCCCGGGAGGATGAAGAAGAACAATTCCGCCAAGAGGGTGAGTGTCCCCGGCTCCCCGCGTGCACCTCCCTCCGGGGCTCCGGCCTGTCCTGCGGGGATCGCGGGGATCGCGGGGGTCGCGGGCATCGCGGGGCACCGCGGGGTCCCGGCCCGCTCCCCTGCCCCCCGGGCCCTTGGCCATCCCAGCTGGAGCTCGTCCGGCTCGCTCAGTGTCTGGGATGCCGCGACCTCCCCCCGGTCCCCGAGCCTGTCACCCGAGGGGCCGGCGAGACGCCTCAGGGTCTGGGGGGCGCCTTGTGCGGGGGGAGGGGAGGGCCGGCCGCGGCCCCCCCTCTCCGCACCCCCTCCCCACGGGGAGGCAGCGGCGGTTCGCATCGTGCTCTGCGGTGGAGGGAGGAAAAGACAATGAAAATAGACTCAGATCCCATGAACCCCGGGCGCCGGGAGCCAGGGAAATGGGGGCGGGGGGCGGAGAAGGGCAGTGGGAGGCCCAGGCCCCACTGTCTCCCCCCTCCCTGCCCCCAGGCCCCCGCATCCCCTCTCCGGGGCGCCTCGGCTGTTTATCTCAGGCCCGGGGAGGTCACGATGGGGAAGGGGACCCGCGGGAAGCTTGTCGGCGCCCCCCGGGGGACCGAGGAGCCGGGGGGGGGGGCAGCCAGCGAGGGGAGAGTGGGAGAAGGAAGGAATGACCACTCACTAATGGGCTTCTTATCTTCCCCACCCCCCACCCCCTGCGGCAGGGGCCCCAGGATGGAAACCATCAGTCCGCACTGCCCGAAAAGGTCGGCTGGGTGCGGAAATTCTGTGGGAAAGGGATTTTTAGGGAGATCTGGAAAAACCGCTACGTGATGTTGAAGGGGGACCAGCTCTACATCTCTGACAAGGAGGTAGGATCCTCTTGCCTCCGAGCACCCCGGCTCTCCTCTGCACATTCCCTCATTCTCTCCATCTGCCTTTTGCATCCCTCACTTCTACCTCCCCACCCCCACCGCTCCCCCATAAGCCATATTTGGATCCCCAAAGCAAGTGCAGGGAGCAGCCTCTCTATGCCTCCACCACACCTTGTCCGATGCCAAGGTTGCCCTCGGCTGAGAAACGTCCTAAGTCGGGTGGCAGACGTTGACTTGGAAGCCTGGTAGCTGGTGTCTTTCCCTTGCATACATTTTTTTTTTTCTGTTAACAATGGGGATTCTATCCCAAGATTTCAAAAAAGAAAAAAAAAACCCTTTGATAAATGGGGAGCCCTTCCCCCAATATCCCCTTCTACCCCACCCCCAGTCCTGTCTGCAGCCTCCCTCTGCAGACAGAATTGTTTCCTCTGCTGCTGCTAAAACACTCTGCTCAGTCCGCCCCCCTCAACCCCCAGCCCCCCCCAGCCATTCTCCCTCCCTTTTCCTGTTTCTAGTGAGACCATACATTGATCATATCAACAGCTCAGCTGCACTGAATCATAGGGGAGATAGAATAATAACACACACAGGACTCCGGATCACTGTGATATGTGAAAGTCAATTCACATGACCTAGGATCGATATAGAGGCCTGTGACTGCTGGGGGATTCTGTTTGGTACTATTCAACTTATTATGTGTCCCTTATGCTCTTTGCCCTCCCTCACCTCCCAGGAAAATAAAAGGGACAGAGAAAAACTTCCAAGTCAGTTGGGGACCACAGAAAGGGTTGCTTGTCTCCCCCCACACACACACTTTTTTTTTTTTTTGCCTCCCTGAAGGAGGAAACCACAGGGGGAAAGAAATGCAACCACCAGTCTTTGTCCTTTCTCCAGCCAGTTCCAGTTCTGTTGTTAAACTAGAAACTTCAGCTAATATTGGGTTAGGCTCCCCAGGTCTTGGTCATAGATCTCTGATTTCTCCACTCCTTTTCTCTCTCCCTCTCCCCCACCCCCCTGTTTTCTGTGTGTTTCCTTGGAGGGAAGAAAAGGATTGTGTATCTCAAACCAGGAAAATGAATGACTTATCGACAGAACTTAGTTTATAGAGTAATGAGAAATCTAAACTGACTCCCTGGCCAGAAGTCATTTCATCTCTATTGCTACCTCTGTGTCACACAGCTGGGAGCCTCTTCCTGGACTTTCCAGTCAAGATAGTGGGACTTCCTTTGGCTCCTCTCCTCCATCCCTTGTCTCCCTCCCCAGCACCTACTGGGGAAGTCCTCCTTGAATTCCAACTTCCCAGGGTTCCTCTGCTTTAAGAGACAGCTTTTCTTATTCTGAAGATTGTGCTTGGGTAAATAAATCCTTTTATGGTATTCCTACATATTCTGGCCAAGACTAGGGACTATAAGGCACGGGAGCAATCAAGGTTGTAGCAGAATAAGAAAGATCTGCTCCCCTCAAAATTCCTTTTTAAGAGGGAAACCTCAATTTGTCCAGATCAGTGTAGAGCCTTGCTCCAATATCTGAATATTGGAGCAAGTCTGGGCCCAGAGAAAAAAGAAGAAAGAAAAATGAATCACACTGAGTTTGACAGGAAAATATCTCTTCAGTGTGTCACAAACACATACATATAATTCCTGCAGAGAATTTTTTCCAGTTTTCTGGCTTTCCTGAACAAGTGTCAAAGTGTATCATCTGTTTTCCCTGAACTTCATAATGGCAGGAAATGTCAGAGAACAGTCAGGGAGGACTTCCCACACGTCATATCAGGAGGGGAAACACAACTATGGGAGGGGGAAGAGGGAATAGGAAGGAACAAAAGAAAACAGGGCATCCCTTTCTCGTCTGTGTTTTAGCAAGGGAGTAGTCATGTGTAAGATTGGGGTGACTGATCCATGTCTGAAGGAGAGGAAAGTTGGGAGTATGGAGGCAGAGGGAGGGATGGAATGACCTCAGGCAGTGATGTTTAGTGGTCTATGAATCAGAGTATCTGGTGAGTTATGGGAGAAGGCATTTCAAGGAAGGATTCAAAGTGTAGCTTTGCTCCTCCATCAGAAAAGATTAGGGTTGAAGAAGGCTTCAGGTAATCTGGGAAACAAATGGGTCGATATCTCACTCTTCTAGGGAGACATTTTCTAAGCGGAAATCAGTCCAAGTTTTAGGGAAATGAAATTTCCCACTTCTTTTACAACCTCTTCTTAGCACCCCAACAGATGATCATACCCCCATTTCAGGCCAAAGCAGCCCTCTGATCCAAAGTGCTTGAGCATAAGTTTAAAGGGAAAGTTAAAGGGTATTATACATTCTAGTCAAGTTTTAAACTTCCATGGCTTTAAACAGACTTTCCTCTTAGTGTTAAATGTAAACATCTCAAAATTGCACTAAGACTTTTGTGATAGTATATATTTTATTTTAGCTCATTTGTAGATTGTTTCAAGAAGGATCAACAGAGTTAACATATATAAAGGATTATATAAATGCTAGTCATGGTGATGAGAATGATGATGCAAGAATGTCTTTGTCTTTATACCTACCACTCCTAGTAAATTTCCCATATTTGTCTTCCTCCTTTAGCCCTGGGGACCATAGAATAGACAGGCAACCCAGAGGGGAGGGACCCTCTCTAATGACAAGAGAGAATTACTTTAGGGGAGATCTGAGTTCCCTCAAGTGCCCTGCCCAAAAGCAGTCTACCTGTGTCGTTGGTAGGTTTTCCAATTCCTAGGACTAAGATCCCATTTTTCAGAAAGATCCGAGAGACTTCAAGATAAGTTGTGATAAGAAATCTGTCTCCAAAAGACTTTAGGTTAGGACATGGGGGTTTTTTTTGGGGGGGGGGTTGTTTTTGTTTTTCTGTTGTTGTTGGTTTTTTTAATAGACGTCTTTGTAGACCTGGGACAGAGAGGGAGAGAAAGAGAAGCTCAAAAGATCCATATTTCTGTGGTTGACTTTTAGAAATTTTTTGATTAAAAAATAATAAAATGCAAAACAGAAACTGAGATTCAGAATCCGGGACCCTGACCCCTTGGAGTGTACCTTCTTATACCACTTGTGTCCGTTTCTTTCTCCATCTTACACAGTAGCCATCTCGATTTCCCCGTTTTCCTAAAGCCTCATCCGAGTTCTCAGTTCTGATCATAGATGAACTCACTCTTCTGGGGAGAAAAGAACAAACCTCCCACTCTCTTGCCCCTTCCCTTACACACACACCCATTGCCTTCCTCTCCATAACTTCTGGTCTCTGTTGATATTCTCAACTCTGGGAAAGAAAGGAGGGGAAGAGAAGTGACACATCGTTCTGTCCCTGCCCCATGCTTCTGGGAATTGTTTTTGACTTAGGAGCCCCTTCCAGGGTCTGGCCACGCCTCTACCCATGTGGTTTCTGAGTCTTTGATTCCTTTCTTCCCTAAAATTATCTAAGAAGATAAGAGGTCTCTCAGACCCCAATCATGCAAAATATCAAAGTAGATGTATAAGCCAGATTGGAGTAGGGATAGCTAGTGTTTATAAAAATCTGCATCGATCTGAGATGGTGTCAAAGAGGTTTTTGAGATGCAAGAGGGGAGCAAAGTAGCTTCTGGAATACCCAGCTTGTAATTCTAAATCATCTGTGACTCCAAATTCTGTAACTGAGGATGTACGTTTTGTTATCTCTGACCAGGGGACTCTACTGTGCATGGGACTGTGTCCCAAGGGGGACTTGGAAGACATGTAGCTACATGTAGTCGTGTGTTTATCCATAGCGAGGCCAGCACTAGGAGACACATGTGGAGATTGGTTTGTGTTTCTTTCGTCCCAGCAATTTGTCTTCCAGAAACCATGGGCTGCTTACCCCTAAAGACACCCCCCCACCCCAAGCCTCCCAACTGGTGGGAAACAGTAACAGATGCCACTTTTTCCCCAACGATGTACCTCTGATTGTCTCTAAGGCACTAAGGCAAGATTGTGGAGCAATTCATTTGGGAAGTTGATCAAGATTACTTTGATGACCTCTGGCCTAATTAGATCCAAATGAACCCTAGAGCTAGTTCTAGATTCCCCCACCTTCAGAAGACAGGAGGATACTCTGGAAAAGCAGGAGAGGCTCCTTAGAGAAAGTTTAAAAAATAAACCTGGGGGGTGGCTAGGTGTCGTAGTGGATAGAGCACCTGCCCTGGAGTCAGGAGGACCCGAGTTCAAATCTGAACTGTGTGGCCTTGGGCAAGCCACTTAGCCCCATTGCCTTGCAAAAACCTAAAAAAAATAAAATAAACCTGGGAGAAAGGTTAAGGAAGTTTGATTTGTTCTGTTCAGAGAAGGTCATGGGAATGAGAATAAATTTTTAGAAGGAGACTACAACCAGAAACATTATGATTAGATACAAGAAGTAATTTCTTAACAATGAACCTTCAGTCTCAAAATGGGGTGGTACGTGGAAATTGTGGAGTATTTTCTTTAGAAGAGTCTCGTGTCTCTAGAACCTGTCAGATAGGGGCAGCATGGGAAGGGCAGTTCATTGCCAGGAGTGCTGGACTTGTTCCAGAAGACCTGGGATTTACCACTTCCCAGCCTATGACCTTTATTTAGCAGGTCACCTACGCTCTAAAGAGCTCAGAGGGACTAATAGTGCTTGCTACACCTACTGAACAGTGTCAGTATAAGGAAAACACCTTGTAAGCTGTAAAGTGGTGGGTTCATATTAGTCCTTATTAATAGGTGATTTTATAGGCTCAACAAGTCTAAGTTGAATTGACACAGGACTTTAAGGGTAGCCGGAAGTTGAGAAGAAGGGAAGCATTTGTAGTTTTTAGCCATTCTGAGCAAACTTTGCAGCATAGGGAGTGAACCTTCGTTGCTATGGCAAACTGGCTCCTGAAATACAAAAAGCAGATGAGTGTCTTTTATAAAAAGGTATAGTAAAGGCTGAGAAGGGACAGAGTGATTGTAACTGAAGTGGGAGGCTCCAAGTAGATCCTCCCTAGTCTTAATCTCTCTTACCCCCTTCCTTCTAAAATCATGGACTAATTCATTTGGAGAATTGATTAAGATTATTTCTGCTGACCTCTGATCTAATCAGATCCAAATGAACCCACCAGCCAGTTCCAGGTCCCCCAACTTCAGGAGACATGGGGGACATTCTAGAAAAGGATATAAGAAGTTCCTAAGAGAAAATTTTAAAAATGAACCTAGGGAGAAAGATTTAAAAGAATTTGGTTTGGGAGCCTCTGGAGGCTGTCCCTGCCTTCTCAGGCTAAGGGGATGAGCTTAGACACTTAAACCAGACCCTCTAAAGGATAAGGGAGAAGAGGGGGAAAGTGGGATTGAGTAAAATGTAAACTCTGTCCTCTAGCTAAGAGTTAACAAATGAGAACTCCCAATAGCTCCCTTCTCTGTGATACCTCTCAGACCCTCCTGACATGAGACCACCCCAGACTTGGTTGTTTTTGGTTTTTTTTCCTTCTCCCTGGGCTGGTTTGATCCAATGAGTTAATGGGGGAAAGGGCCAAATAATTCTTATCTCCCCCACACCAATTCACCCCGCCCCCCGCCCCCCTAGATAAAAGATGAGAAAAATGTCCAGGAAGTATTTGACCTGAGCGACTATGAGAAATGCGAGGAGCTTCGGAAATCCAAGAGCCGGAGCAAGAAGAATCACAGCAAGTTTACCCTGGCACACTCCAAACAGCCTGGGAACATGGTATGTGGTCCCTACCGCCTTGGTCCCCTGGACGCTCACTGCACTCTGCCGGGTTGAGAAGATCTCTCCTACACACATGCTCACTGTTGTTCTCAGTGAGTTCTCTTACCTCCCATGTCTAGAGTCCCCAGGCTCCCCTGTCAACCTTTTTTTGGAAAGCATTCATCCCCCAGCCTCTCCCAATCCCCCAGACTGCTCTTCTCTGCCCACTGATACCCATCCTATTTCCTTAAATTTGCCCAGAGAAGAAAGCCCTTTTACTTTTCTTGGGAGTGAATGCTTTCATTGTCCCTAAAAGTCTATTTCCTTTTGTTTAAGTGAACATACAGCAGCTACTCCCATTTCCTGGAAAATGTTCCTTCATACATGTAAAGACCTTTTTTTTTTCCTTGTCCTTCACTGCCCCCAACCACCAGCCTTCTCTCCTCCAGCCCCATAATCACCTATGACCCTCTCAATATTCTCTCCTTCACATCCATACTTCATTTGAGCTTAGGGCCCAGGACAGCAGAGCCCAAGACTCTATCCTGTACAAAATATGTTTCCCTTTTCAATTCATGATCATTTCCTAGACAGAGGGCCCAGTTGTGCATTTTGTAGGGGAGCCATAGTGGCATCCCTAAAGATGTGGTGTGGGTTTGTGGGAAGGGGGAAGAAAAAGGATGAGGATAGAAATAGAATCTCCCTTCTGGAAAAGGTGGGGCCAAAACTGATAAGATGTCATAGTGTTTTCACTCTGAAGTCTCCATGGTACCCTCAGGGATAGGGGCATTAACTGTAATCCCCAGGTTATAACAAAAAATCTTCACCACCACCCCCAACCAGGCACCCAACCTGATCTTCCTGGCAGTGAGTCCAGAGGAGAAGGAGTCTTGGATTAACGCCCTCAGTTCTGCCATCACCCGAGCCAAGAACCGAATCCTGGATGAGGTTGGTGAGGTTGGGATCAGTGTGGAGATGGGCAGGTCTAGCTAGCACCAAGAGGAAAGCCGAATTAACTAACTGGCCCCATGACCTGCTCCCCTCCAACTCCCTCTCTCTCTCAAACTCATGTTTACCTCCTTCTACCCCCATCCCAGCTTTCTCTTGCCCAGGTCTTCTATTCCCACTTTAGGATGTAGGGACCAGATTAGAGGTTCTTTCAAAACTAGATTCTGAAATCCAAAGGATGTATAGAAGGACAGCTCATGGAATCTGTGCCCCAGTGCAGGTCTTTTTCAGGGAAGCTGGGACAGAAGGAGGGAGACTCTGGGTTACACAAATCTTCTCGTCCCCAGGTCACTGTTGAAGAGGACAGCTACCTAGCCCATCCCACTCGTGACAGAGCAAAGATCCAGCACTCTCGACGTCCCCCAACCCGAGGACACTTAATGGCTGTGGTACGTAAGAATACCAAAATTTCCACACTAGCTGAGACCTTGCTTCCAGTCAGGTCAAGATTTTATCTTATAAAATATCAGCAGGGTACATCTTTGTAGATTGGTGTAATAGCCCTCCTTACCATTAGTTTCTAAAATTATATAATCTCCCACAACACCCTAGTTTCCCTTACTGCTTTATGGATCATTACCAAAACTCTTCACTTAATTTAAATACTTAAATACTACCTGTCTAGAAAGTGTTAGGTTGGAGAACCTGCAGAAAATTTTGACCCATAATATATAGTCTCTAGCCTCAAGATATACTGTCGACTGAAAAATCAATCATCAAGCATTTATTAAACCTCTACTAAATACTGAAAATACAAAGACAAATAAAAATTAAAAGTCCTGGAACTCAATTACTTACATTTTACCAGGGGAGAAAAGCTTGGTTACATTTAAGTACAAATAAAATAAACAGGGAGGATTAGGCACTAGCAACTAGGAACAGCAGTATTGGGCATCAGAATGTAAAGGCTCTATGTAAACTGAGTTTTAAAAAAAACAAAGGATTGAAATTAAAAGAAGTAAAGAGGAAGGACACTGTCTCTAGGTCCAGTGATGGTAGATGGAATGATGTATATGAGAATTAGCATAAGGTCAATTTACTAGACTAAAGAGAGAGAAATAATGTCTAGAAAATCCTCAATTGGGAGTTGGATTGGAAAGGGCTTTGCATGCCAGACAAGTTCATGTGTGATCCTAGTGGCAGGAGTGTGACATGGCCAGTCCTAGGAACGTCAGTTTGGTATTTCTATGAGAAAAGGATTAGAGATAGAAGACCCTTAAGTTAATGAAGGAGGGAAAAAAGATGAAAATTTAAGTAACACTACAAGAATTAAAAAAAAAAAAAACACTGCAAGCAATATCCCAAGGTAATATATAAAAAATGTCAACTAGATGGCTTATTACTAGGCTGTTGTTAGGCTCAAATGAGACAGTGTGTATTATATAGTCCCCAGTCATCCTCAGCCATACTGGTCACTGGACCCAGATGACTCCAAAGGAGAAAGTGAGACTGATGACTTTGTACAGCACCCTCCCTCACTCAAATCCAACTCACTTTCATGTCATGGCATCACCTCCCTGTTGTCATGGTCTTCTTTGAAAAAGAAAGATAAATAATTATTATGTAACTGTCAGTTTGCTAACCTGCTATATAGTTGTCCAAGTTTCAAAGTTTAGTATTCAGAATATTGCTGTTTTGCTTGGGTTTTTTTTTTAAGCTTCCAGTATGAGACGGGAGATCAGGATAGCTGAGGGAGCTGAAGTTTTGTCGCTAGGAAGAAGAGAATAAGAATTTATATAGTTCCTCTTATGTGTCAGACAAAAGTATTAAGCACTTTTTACAAGTGTCACCTCATTTGATCCTCACAACAGCCTTTTGAGGGAGACATTATTATCATCCCCATTTTACAACTGAGGAAACTGAGATAGATAGAAGATATGTGAATTGCACCAGGTTACCTCACTAGTAGAGTCTGAGGCCAGATCTGAATTCAAGTCTTCCTGATTCCAGGTCTATCAATCTATCTACAATACCACCAGAAGCCTTGGTAACCATTGCCCTCTTACCCCCTCCCACCCCAAAGGAATGAGCATTCTTTTTTTTTCTTTTTTATTAAAGATTTCTTTTGAGTTTTACAATTTTTCCCCCAATTTTACTTCCCTCCTCCACCAACCCCCACAGAAAGCAATTTGCCAGTCTTTACATTGTTTCCATTGTTGTACATTGATCCAAATTGAGTGTGATGAGAGAAAAATCATATCCTTAAGGAAGAAACGTAAAGTATAAGAGATAACAAAATCAGACAATAAGATATCAGGTTTTTTTTTTCTAAATTAAAGGAAATAGTCTTTGGACTTTGTTCAAACTCCATGGTTCTTTCTCTGGATATAGATGGTATTCTCCATTGCAGAGAGCCCCAAATTGTCCCTGATTGTTGCCCTGATGGAATAAGCAAGTCCATCAAGGTTGATCATCACCCCCATGTTGCTGTTGGGGTGTACAGTGTTTTTCTGGCTCTGCTCATCTCACTCAGCATCAGTTCATGCAAATCCCTCCAGGCTTCCCTCCCTGAATGGAATGAGCATTCTTAATATGAAATCTTACATTGGGTATATGGGGAGGAAAGAAAAATGGTAAATGCCTCCTTCCACATGAAAAATCAAGTATAAATTATCATCATGCAAATTAGGAAAGAACCTTGGAAGGCAGAGACTGCTTCCTCCCTGTCTTTAATTCCCTAGCACAAAGTAGGCATCTAAGAAATGCTTGTTGCATAGAATTTAATTGGAGGAGGCATCAACCAGGAAGAGTAATATTTGCCTAGAGAGTCATTCCCAACATCTCTCTTCATGACCATGATCATTGTACTTCCTGTCGTAGGCCTCAACTTCTACCTCGGATGGAATGTTGACCTTGGACCTGATCCAAGAGGAGGACCCCTCCCCTGAGGATCCCACTTCTTGTGCTGAGAACTTCCGTGTTGACCTGGACAAGTCCATGGCCCAGCTGGCAGAAGGCCGGCGACGGGCAGACTCAGACCGAATCCATCCACCCTTGGACCGGGGTCGTAGCTTTCCCCGGTCCTGGGAGAAGCCAGACAAGGGTGCCCCTTATACACCCCAAGCTCCCAAGAAGCAAACTTCCTCAGAGAAAAGCCGATGTGCTTCCATGGAAGAAATCTTGTCTCAGAGAGATGCTGCCCCAGCCCATGGCCTGCTACAGCCTGAGGATCACTCTACCCCAACCCCACCTCACCCTGGACAGCTGTCCCGGATCCAGGACTTGGTAGCAAGGAAACTGGAGAAGACTCAGGAGCTGCTGGCAGAGGTGCAGGGTCTGGGGGATGGGAAACGAAAGGCCAAGGACCCTCCACGTTCTCCTCCTGATTCCGAATCAGAACAGCTGCTGTTGGAGACAGAGCGACTACTTGGGGAGGCATCATCCAACTGGAGCCAGGCAAAGAAAGTACTACAGGAGGTGAGGGAGCTGAGGGACCTGTACAGACAGATGGACCTTCAGACCCCAGACTCCCAACTCAGACATACTGCTCAGCACAGCCAGTACCGGAAGAGCCTAATGTGAGGGGCAGGGAAGAAGGGGCTAGGACATGTTGGGGGGCAGATCTGCAGACACTGGGATAGGGCTGTTTTCTTTTATTTTGTTTTTTAATTTACCACAATCCAAAAAAGAAAAAAAAATCAACTCATGGCTCCTGCTGGTGCCTAATCATCTCTCGTTCCCTCTCCCTTTCCCTCCGGAGCCACAGACTGTGTTCAGATTTGAGGGAGAGATATTCCCTCCTGAATGTAAAGATCTGGACCCAAAGAGGAGAGAAGAGATGTTAGAGAGTAGAAAAACCCACTTTTCACTCTAATAAGAGAAATGTGGGAAGGAGTGATAAGAACTGGGCTTTCTGCAGTCCCCTACCCCAACACACAGGCAATGTGCTTATGTTTCAAATCTTATATTGATGAGATCAGAGGGAATAATCATTTTATCCCCCTACCCAGGATTGCCTTCTTAAAGTGAAATTTTAACCAGAAAGTCCAGACTCTGGGGAGGTAGGTTCCACATCAATCATTCTAAACCTTGGTATCAGTAAAGGGAAGGGGGCTAGGAGTGGGGAAAGGAGGATAGTCTATGGAATCCAAACAACAATCAAACATAAGCTTTCTAACATCGGTCCCCTCATTGCTATTTGGCTGCTCTTGCTCGCTCGCTCTCTCTCTCTCTCTCTCTCTCTCTCACTTTGGTGTTTACTTTTTCCTCCACCCTGAAACAAATTTAAAGACATGATGCTTATGGTTATGAAGAGATGGTTTAACATTCTCTTTGCTTCTCAAGGAGGGTGGGGTTTCTCTAGTTGGGAACAAGGGACAGCTGACCCCAAGGGAGAACTGATCTAAGACTGAAACTTGGTTGTGGAGCACATTGAGTAGGAGAGAGGGGGAAACCAAACACATGTTCATGTTCCTCTTTTAGCCAAGGCAGAGTTTCGAGTCCTTCCTCCTACCCTGCCTGTCCCTAAGCCTGCTTGTCCCTGTCTCAGTAAGGGAGGAGCTTATGTGTATATGCACACACACACACACACACACACACACAATATTCATTTGACTCAAATCTCTCTGATCCACCAATAGATGCCAGACGTCATTTCATTTTTGTTTATGAATGATCTTGTCCTCTGCCATTTGCAACAATGATGAGGGGAGGGGAGAGAAAAGAAGAGTCAGTGACTTCAAGAAAGAGACATGGAAAGAGAGAAAAGAGGAAGGAAGGAAGGAAGGTCTTTACATCATTAGTCTCTTGGTTATTTTCCCCAGGTGTCTTTCAATCTTTCAGGCTGGGATGTAGGTCTACAAAGGAGACAGAAATGTTTGTGTTTGGTAGATGGAAGCATCTGAGGGGTCATGACCAGCATGATAAACCAAACAGAACCATTCATTCCCATTTCATCATTGCTTCTCTTATTCCCTAATGCATCTGAAAATGAAGCAAGAGGGATAAAGGAAAGTAGTTCTTGGAGAAAGGCAAGTTTCTTGCCTCTTTAAGACCTCATAGATGCAAGTCTGGTTCCTAAGTTCATTCTATTTCTCCTAATGTCACTTCTGCCCCCCAACTCCCTCTCCCATATCCCTGCCAACCCAAGCAGGAAGATAACCCTACCACCTCCACCAAATCCTTCATTTATCTACTTTTTTAAAATCAGGAAATTCCCTCCAGACCTTTAGCAACTCACTTTAATGGGGAACAGAAGATGCTGCTTTAAGCCTTAAATTTCAAGACTAGTTTCCTTACAGCCCATGTCAGAGATCTTTTGGGATATTAGAAGAGGAAAATACAATTGTGGAGTGCTAAAGGTACGAGACCTTCAAAAACCTTTGGCCTAGCAAACAGAAGCAATTTTTTTGTGACTACCCCCTGTCTGAATTCAACCTACACTTTCTATTTCTAAATCTTCCATCTTATTTTATTTTCATTTGATTTTACCAGTATTTCCCCCTTTTCTCCCTTTTTTCTTCCTAGTCACTCCCACGTAGCAAAAGGAGAGACAAAGAGCAAGAATGACATGTATTCCTAAAACATGCCAATTAGTCTTAGTTCCCAAGGGACTGGAGAGGTGGGGGAGACACACAAGAAAGGGGAGTCAAAGAGAAAAGGGGAGAAAAGCAACACTCAACTCCCCAGTAAGAATAAGAGAAGCATTGAGTACTGAACTCTAAGGTATACTAATAAGGCCAGAGACCCTTCCATCTGATTTGCATCTAGAACCTCCTATTTGTGTTGTCTCCCCCATGAGAGCTTGAGCTCTTGGGAGCACAGATGTCTTAATTTTCTATTTGTATCCCAATGCTTTGCACATAGTAGGCACTTAATAAAGGCTTTTTTATTCACACATTCCTCAGGTGCCCAAGAAGTGAGTCTCCAGCTCCTTAACAAAATTTTAATCCATACTCCTATTATCCATAGACCTTTTAGCTCAGTTGGGTACCATATGGTGCTAATGAGGTCAAGTTCACAAACTCAATCCTGGCTTAACCTAGATTGTTTCCCTCTGTTTCAAGGCTAGAGTGTCTGCCCTTTTAATCTTTGTTGATCATTTTATAGTTATGATTGTGAGGATGAATTAGTACAAGTGTGCCATCATTGCTAGGAAAAAAGTTCAAAGTTTATGCTCTGCTGATGGCCAGTCAGGGGTATCATCTGCCTTAATAGATATGTTTTTGGATCAATAACTTAAGCCTCTTTTCCCCTATGCTGCTGTGGGACTCCATCATTTCCATTCCCTGCGGTATTATTGTTTATTCTTTTCAGTTGTGTCTGATTCTTTGTGGCCCCAATGGGGATTTTCTTGTCAAGAATATTGGAGAGGTTTGCCATTTCCTTCTCCAATTCATTTGACAGCTAAGGAAACTGAGATAAACAGGGTGAAATGACTTGCCCAGAGTCACATAACTAATAAAGGTCTGAGGTCACATTTGAACTCAGATCTTCCAGACTCTGAGTTCTGTCCACTGTCATCTAGCTGCCCCTAGAGTATTTCATCCCTTTCTCTCAAATAGCCCAAGCTCCTCTCCCCCATCACCCTCCATTATTCTTTGTCTTTTGTGGCTATGTGGATTGCTTAGGAACCTAACCAGCCAGCATAGATGGGAGAAGGGAGAGATGAGCAAGCAGGTGAGAGAAACTGGAGAGACTGTCAGAATGTAAGCTCATTTGCTATAAAAGGGGAGACAGAAGATTTGAGGCATAGTCCTAATTCTACCCAATTCTATCCTGGGAAAGTCTCTTAAACTTACGACTTTGTTCATCTGTTTTTTAAAAATAAGAGGGAAAGGAAGGAGTTAATCTCGAAGGGGTCTTCCAATTCTAAAATTTTGACCTGTCATTTTCCAGAAAATATTTAAACACACACACACACACCCCTTTCCCTACCTCCACTCCCTTCTTGCCAATGACAAATTTGTTGTCTCACCTTTGCAAAAAAAAAAATATTCTGAGATTGGGAGAGTAACTCCCAGAGTTCTCTGGAGAGGGGAAAGTGAGCAGTCTAAGACAAGGCAGTAGCTGCCAATATTTAGGGGAAGCAGTAGAAAGGGGAGAGTCACCCCCTGCTTCACCATCAGACATTGCCAGCATCTGCCTCTACTTCCAGCCTCCTCCCTCTATAGTGGCCTAGGGATAAGAGCCTAGAGCAGAAGGCTGGGGGTGGGGGGTTCCCCGAGGTGAAGCACTATTGTCTCCTGAAGTGGAAGAAAGTGTGGAGTTTGTTTTGTCTCATTTGTGTGCTCTTGGAGATATAGAAACCTCCCGATTGTCCCCACTCCCTCTACTTGTCCCCTCAAGGCTCTCTCCTGTTCTCCAATCAAACAGAAGCTGGGGACCCCCCCACCTCCACTCCAAGGAGCTAGACAGCATCAGCATCCCTCACTCTCTTCCCCCCTTCTTCACTCCCCAAAGCCAATGTTGGGGAGCCCCCTGATCCAACCCCCCAAGGAAGCAGAGTGCCTGGTTCCGCGCAGCCCGGATAGCCAGCTGCAGCGCCTGGCATGGGGCGCTCCTCTACCTCGCTGCCTTGGCTTTGCTCCTTTTCTATTTTTCTGCTCCCTTCCTACCTCCCGGTCTCCCAACTACAGCAGCCAATCCCCAGCCTGCTCCGAAGCAGCACCATATATGGAGAAGTTGGAAAGAAACCCAAATGAATGCGAGGACACACACACACACACACACACACACACACACACACACACGCAGACACACGCAGACACAGACACAGACACAGACACACAGACACACAGACACACACACACACACACACACACACACACAAACACATCTGTGTGTCTGTCCCTGTGACCATATTCTTGCGTCCATATGTACCATATTTTTTCCTAGTTCAACAACCTCCCTCTCCCCAGCACTCCTTGGGGAACCTATCTGTTGCCCACCCCCCACCCGCACCCCCTTGATCAACACTCCAACGGCTGTGACCTAGATTCCCCTGCACTAATTACAGGCCTAACTATATCCACCCATCACCCAACTTAGCGCAGCTGAGACCCTGGAGGTCAATTAGAGCAGCTCACAGCCCTGCTCTTCTCAGGAAATGAGTTGGAGCCAGAGACACCCCCCAGCCCCGCCCTGTGGAAATCATCAATATTTCTTTGAAGGTTGGATTTTTGAGATTGGGTAGGGTGCGGGGGAGGGTAAAGGGGGGGACACAGAGATGAAAGAGAACCGGGGCCTAGGAGAATGAATGGGGAAGGCAAATGGCATCTCCAATGGGAGGACCTAGGTGTGAGACTGTGCCGCTGCCCATTCTCACCGTATCCACTTCCCCAACTCATCCCCAGACTGGCTTAGGAGGGATCCAGGTTAGGACTTCTTATCCACAGACAAAAATGACCTTAGAGGAAAATAGGCAGCAATAGGAACTTGGGCTCTATACTGAAGGTAGTCTCTGGGCATCTCCTACCTTGGGGATTTCCATTTCTTTATTCCCTCCTCACCCCATCACCTTAGCTTCTTCTTCCTTAGAGAGAGAGAGAGAGAGTAAAAGAGAGAGAAAATGTGTACTTGTGTGTGTATGAAAAAGAAAGTGTGTGTGTGTTTGTATATATATGTTTGGCAGACAGAGACCGAGACAGAGAACAGAAAGTCATCCATCAAGTCATTCTGTCTAGTCAGGGACCTCTAAAAGACCACGTGATACTTTCAGAAACATTCTCAAAATCCCATCTCATTCTTACGTCCCCTTCTGGGCAACAAACTAATAAGGGTTCACATTTATCATAGGATTTTGTGGTTTACTAGACGCTCTATGTTATCTCATCTGATCTCACAACAACCTGATGAGGCTGTTATTATTATTATTATTCCCATTTTATAGATGAGCAAACTGAGACTGACAAAGGTTAAAAGCCCTGCCGAGTCGCACAAGTGGTCACACAAGTGGCCACACAGATAGAATACTCTGAGCGAGTATTCAGATGAATCTGACTCCACAGGCTCTCTTCCCAGCCGCCTGCAAAAGAACACAAAACTGGACTAACACATGCAAAGGCAACGAATAGAGAGAAGCTTGGCAGTGGGGAGAACAAAACAGAGAGAATAAAGAAGAGAGAACAAAGCAGAGTCTGCAGAGTTGTCTCAGAACCCAGCTCAACTGTAATCTAACAGAAGGTGGTACCATAGAGAGCTGGACCTGGAGACAGAATGATCTGAAGTTCAAATCTGGCCAACTATGTGACCCCGTGCAAGTCCTTTAAACCTGCCTGCCTCAGTTTCCTCATCAGTAAAATAAGAACAATAAAAGCACCTACACTTCATAGAGTTGTTATGAGGGTCAAATAGAGCAGTAGTAAAGCTCTTAGCTTGTCACAATGAGCATTCCAAAAGTGTTCATTATTATTTAAAGAGGAAATGATGTAAAATTGAAGGAATTGGGAACCTAGTTACATATGGACAAATGTTCTCTACACAAAGATTATAAAATATGAGGTGGAGAGAAGGTAATGCAAATAGTATCATCTCAATCTCTGTTTAACTTGTTATTTCTCTCTTCCTGGCTTCCCTTCAGTGCTTGAAGAGAGAAAACAGATGAGAAGTGGTGCCCTGCCACCATTTTGGACTTGGGGAGAGTTAGGAAAGAGGAAGTGAGAGTGAAACCAATGTGATTGGGAAGTAGATTTAAAACTACCAATAAAAGAGGATTATAGACCCCTTCTTCTTCCTCTCAAACCCCACAAATCTTCAGACTCCAGAATTCAACTTTTAACATTTGAGTAAGAGGAACAAAACATGGGAAAGGTGGGACTGGAAAAGGATGGTTTTGACAGCAGAATAAATTTTCCTGACCATGAAATGGGGGGAAAGAAGGTCTGGGTGTCTCCCTTTGGAAGATGTTATCATGGATCACAGCACATAGAGAGATATAGTGGGGGAAGAAGGAATCCTTTCTTTCACAAAGTTCTTTCTGTCTCTTGAGAGAAATATGCCTTCTCTCAAGCAGCTCCTGATCTAATTGGTTCCCAACAAGAGCTCTCTGGCAAAAGGATATTTGACAATATGAATATGGAAACTTGAAACATAAATAGCATGAAGGATTTGGCTCTGTATGCTTATTCTTCTCTGTATGCTTATTCTTTCTAAGCACTATGAACCAAAAATTTAAAATTCATCTGACTGTAGACAGAAATTTCATGTGCTCATTATAGTCAATGAACCTTTAGTCATGAGACGTAAAGGATTAGAGAGATTCCTAGTTCCTCCCATTTCCCAGATTTTCTCTTTTCCGCTGTCCCATTCTCTCCCTCACCCTATCCCTTATGTGCTCAGAGGAACCCTGGCTGTTCCAGCCAGAACTTCGTGGCTAGTGGGAACAGGACTCTAAACAGCTATTCAGAGGTAGTCTAGTTCATCAGAAGGAAGAGAAAGATGTGGACAAAGAGAGCATCAGAGGGATGAGAATTAGCCCCATGTGGAATGAGCTATGAAGACCAAAAAGTGTCAATCTAGCCCTGCCCAACCTCACTGATGGAGCTCAATCCAAGTCTGTATAGGCTGGACCATTATTTAAAGTTATTCATTCTAGAGAGACAAGGAATGAATTAGAACAGTACCAAAAAAGCACCTCTAAGACCATGAAGAATTCAGAGACACATGGGGAAATTTGTATAAACAGATACATATATTATATAAGCAGAACCAATCAATAGACATTTATTAAGCATCAGGCACAGTGCTGAATCCTGGACCCAAAGACAAATGAAATTGTGCCTGCCTTCAGGAAGCTTACATTTAATGGAGAAGATGCATATACATATATAGAGAATATATGACTCAACCAAGTCAAATCTAGCCACCTGTCTAGCTTCAGAAATTTCCTCGAGATCTCTGCTTCAGCCAGAGTATTCAGGTCACCCACTCTCTATTCTCAGTAGTCTCCCAAGGAGCCCTGTTTTAACCTTGAAACAGCCACTAGCTCCTTTCTACAGAATTCCCAGGGATCCCTACTTCGGCCCTGGAGCCAAGTCATCCAAGTCCTACCCTCTGTTTTCACTTCAGGGTCTCCACAAGGAGTCCTGCTTCAGCCCCGATCTAGGACACCCATTTCCCATCCTCCAGAGACTTCTCAGGAAAGTTTTCATCAACCTGGATTTTGGTCATTCCCTGGGGTCTCCTTGTTTCAGCAACCACTCTTGGTCTCCAGAGGTCTTTCCTAACCTGATTCACCTTGAACAGCCAGCTTCTACCTAACATGTGATAGGCCTACTGGTTCTCCTTGAGCAGACTTAACACCATCTGCTTAGAAGGATGAACCTCAGGAGAAGGACCTGAATAATCTAATTATCTGTCTCCTTCAATAGACGTGATGCTCTTTTTTTTTAAATTTCTTATTAAAGTTATTATTTGAGTTTTACAATTTTCCCCCAATCTTACTCCCCCCCCCCCCACGGAAAGCAATCTGTCAGTCTTTACCTTGTTTCTATGTTGTGCATTGATCCAAATTGAGTGTGATGGGAGAGAAATCATATCCTTAAGGAAGAGACAAGAAGTCTAAGAGGTAACAAGATCAGATAATAAGATATCTGGTTTTTTTCTAAATTAAAGGGAATAGTCCTTGAACTTTGTTGAAACTCCATGGCTCTTTATCTGGATACAGATGGCACTCTCCTTTGCAGACAGCCCAAAATTGTTCCCGATTGTTGCACTGATGGAATGAGCAAGTCCATCAGGGTTGAACATCACCCCTGTGTTGCTGTTAGGGTATACAGTGTCCTTCTGGTTCTGCTCATCTCACTCAGCATCAATTCATGCAATTCCCTTCAGGCTTCCCTGAAATCCCATCCCTCTTGGTTTCTAATAGAACAATAGTGTTCCATGACATACATACACCACAGTTTGCTAAGCCATTCCCCATTTGAAGGACATTTACTTGATTTCCAATTCTTTACCAACACAAACAGGGCTGCTATAAATATTTTTGTACAAGTGATGTTTTTACCCTTTTTCATCATCTCTTCAGGGTATAGACCCAGTAGTGGCATTGCTGGATCAAAGAGTGTGCACATTTTTGTTGCCCTTTGGGCGTAGTTCCAAATAGCCCTCCAGAAAGGTTGGATGAGTTCACAGCTCCACCAACAGTATAATAGTGTCCCAGATTTCCCACAACCCTTCCAACAATGATCATTGTCCTTTCTGGTCATATTGGCTAATCTGAGAGGTGTGAGGTGGTACCTCAGAGAATCTTTAATTTGCATTTCTCTAATAATTAATGATTTAGAGCAATTTTTCATATGGCTATGGCCATTGATGCTCTTACTCAACTCCTCAGTTGGTTGGTTCTTGTCCTTTGTTATCAAAGATCAAAATGACTTCACTATGAATCAAATTACAGTGTGTCTGACTGTGACTGATCAGCCCAATATGAGCTCAGAATGCTGATGTTGGGCATGAATAGTCCATGTGAACACCTAGTGTAGATAATCTAAAATTAGGTATGTCATTTTTCCTGTGAGCTGCGCTCCTCATAGAGCACAGCATCCTCACTGATATGGGCACTCCAAGCTGGGCAGTCCTGTGCCAGGGTCCCCCATGCTACACAATCAATTCTAAAGTTCTAAAGAGAAATTTTCAAGGTGTCCCAGTATCACTTCATCTGACCCCCTTGTGAGTACTTGCCCTGTGTGGGTTCTCCATAGAATAGCTTTTTTGGCAAGTGGGGTAAGTGCTGAGCTAGCTCTGGCAATGTGTGTGTCAGCCCCATTGTCAAGGTGTACCTCCCTGGAAAGGACACTGCCAAGGTAAGTGAACTTGTCCACAGTCCTCAAAACTTCTCCATTTGCTGTAATTGATGGTTCCACATATGAATGGGGTGGAGCACCTGTGTTTTCTTGGTGTTGATTGTTAAGGCAAAATTAGCACAAACAGCAGAGAATTGATCCATACTTTTGTTACATCTCGGCTTCAGAGGCTGCATTGATGCACAATCATTTACAAAAAGATCAAGCACCAGCACTCCCTCTACTTTGGTCTTGAATATAAAGAATTTGCCATCAATGCAGTAGATGACCTTGAGGCCATGCTCCTCCTCACTTATGAGAACAATAGTAACCAATAACCTCTCCATTCCAGTCATTCTGAATACACAGCTACAGAAGTACAAAATCCATTTCCCCATCTCTTAATTGACTACTCTCTCACTCCTATAACCCTAGCCCCCATCCTTCAGATCTACTGATTCCTTCTACTAAACTTTCTGGAATGCCTGCTCTTTTTTCTGTTAAAGATTTTATTTGAGTTTTACAATTTTTCTCCCAATCTTACCTCCCTCCCCCTGCACCCCCCCCAACAGAAAGCAATCTGTCAGTCTTTATTTTGTTTCCATGTTGTACATTGATCCAAATTGAGTGTGTTGAGAGAGCAATCATATTGTAGGATTCTGGTTTTTAATCCACTCTGCTATTCACTTACGTTTTAAGGGAGAGTTCATCCCATTCACATTCGAAGTTATGATAAAATATTCTTTATTGCCCTCCATGCTATCTTCCCTCTGTTTGTATTCCCCCCCTTCCCCTCCCTTTATCTGTATTCCCCAGTATTTTGTGTCTGAATATCACTCTCTTCAGTATGTTTGCCCTCCTATATCACTCTCTCCCCTTTCTTTCCCCTTTCCCTTTTTCCCTTTCCCCTTCCCTTTCTTTTTGTTATTTCCCCTTTTCCTCCCTCCCCCTCCCTTTCTCCATTCCCCACTCCCGTTTTCCCCTTTTAATACTTGAAATGTTAGATTTTTTTAAGCTAACTAAGTATGTGTAAATTGCCTTTAAGCCAAGTCTGAGGAGAAGAAGATTCAGGTATTTCTCATCTCCTCCCTTCTTCCCCTCTATTACCATAGGTATTTTGTACCTCTTAATGTAATGAGATTTACCCCATTCAATCCCCTCCCTCCTCCGGTCTCCTTCCTGTCCCCCTTTTTAAGGAGGTAGTGTTTTTAAAAATCTTTAAAAATCATGGAATGGGGGCAGCTAGGTGGTGCAGTGGATAAAGCAACGGCCCTGGAGTCAGGAGTACCTGGGTTCAAATCCGATCTCAGACACTTAATAATTACCTAGCCATGTGGCCTTGGGCAAGTCACTTAACCCCATTTACCTTGCAAAAACCTAAAAAAAAATCATGGAATGACTGCTCAAAAATGACAAACTTGTTTTTGTCTTAAATATTTTCCATTCTCATTCCTTTTTGCTAGTGCTCACTGAGACAAGGTTCCTCCCTGATTATCTGACTTTCTTGGTCATTCATTCCAAGTACTAACTGCACTTCCACTCACACACCTTCACTGGTCTTGATAAGGGAGCTGGAATATTCCTTTCTCCCCACAGCTAAATCCAGATACTACTTCTACAGTCATCACTCAACAAATCCCCCCTTTGGAATTCACACCATTCAAATTTATCACTGTCCAGATCCTGGTGGTTATCTAATGACCCAAGATACTCTCCTTCCTCAATGAAGTTCAGGGTCTGACTCTTGTTCTTATATTGATACTTTGACATAAATTATGATATTCCTCAAATACCCTGAGTTCACATTTTTTGATCTTCTCAATTCCATGACCTACTGCTTCACAATACCTTAGGTACACACAGAGAAGGTCATACCTTTAATTTTGCCAACATCATAGAAATGTTTCCTTTCCATGTTCATGAATTCTGAAATTCATTTATCTGATCGTAACCATGAGGTGATGGTAACCTGAGCCAGGGTGCTGCCCATGTGAGAGGAGAGGAGGTGTATATATAAAAGTCAAAGATGACACTGAGTTTGGGAGCCTGCATTACTGGAAGGATGATTGTGCCTTGGATAGTAATAGGTAAGATGTGAAGACGAAAAAGTTCTATTTTAGATCTATTGAATTTTTTCTTTTTCTTTTTAAGCATTTTTTATTAAAGATTTTATTTATTTTGAGTTTTACAATTTTTCTCCTAATCTTACTTCTCTCCCCCCACCCCCACAGAAGGCAATTTGCCAGTTTAGACCTATTGAGTTTAAGATACCTACAAGACCACCAGTTCAAGATATTCAAGAAGCAATTAAAGATATGAGATTAGAACCCAGGAGGAAGATTAGACTTGGATAAAATGATCTAGGAATCATCCCTAGAGAGAGAATTGAAACCATATAATCTGATGAGGTAACGAAGGGAGATAATATCGAGGAAGAAGAGAAGAGGACCTAGGACAGAGCCTTGGGGAACATTTATTGTTAGGGGACATGAACTGGATGAAGAAACAACAACAGACACTGGGAAGAAAAAAGCAAACATGTAGGAGGAGAATCAAAAAAAGAGTAGTGTCATGAAACCGAGAGAGGAGAGAGTATACAGAAGATGATCAACATTGTCCAAGGCTTTTGAGAGGTCAAGAAGGATAGATTGAGAAAAGGCCATTAGATTTGGCAATTAAGAGATCATTATTGTCTTAAGAGAACAAACAGTTCCAGTCACATGCTAAGCAGAAGACAAATTTCAGAGGTTCAATGAATAGAAAGGAAGGTGGAATTCCTAATTTTAGATGTTGTCTTAAAAAGTTAAGTTCCAAAGAGGAAGAGAGATTTAGGATAATAGCTAGCAGGAATGATATGATGAAGTCATCCGTTTTTAAGGGTGGGAAGACATAGGCAGGAGGGAAGGGATCAGTAGCCAGAGAATAAGGATTAGAGAGAGTGGAGATAATAGATAAGGTAATTTGCTGGAGAAGATGAGAAGAAATGACACCAAAAATGCATGTGAGAGATTTGCCTAGGCAAAGGGAGTCTTAATGAGAAATAGGAATGAAGGGGAAGATAGTGAAAGAAAATAGTTGAGTAAGTTGAGAAGAGGAAAGGAAGAGCTCTGGTCAAATGGGTTCAATTTTTCCAGTGAAATGAGTTAAGTTCTAAGAGAAGAGTAATGGGTAGGGGATGGTGTGCAAAGTCTGAGGAAAGAAGAGAAGTTTTGGAATAGGCTTTGTTGTTGACTGGTAATATAAGTTTTCTAGGGAGGTGTGAGAGCCTTGCTGCAGTAATGATCCAGTTAAGATTATATGACATAGGTTTGCAGTGGAGATCATCATTTTCCCTAACTCCATTCAGTAGTACATAAATGAAGATGGCAAATTGTGGGAGTGATTCATAATTGGGGTTTGATAAAGCATGATCAGTGATAAGTCTAGGTGGCAAATGATTAAAATATAGTGTGGCTAGAGTAGACTTGAATTAATTCACTGAAGCATCATGATAGGGAAGAGAAGAGAGTGTAGCCAGTGCAAGGGGTGATAGACTGGGAAAAAAATTAAGGGGTGAAGTCACTGAAGGTTATGATGAAGAATTCATGAATATGGAAAGGAAACATTTCTATGATGTTGGCAAGATTAAAGGTATGACCTTCTCTGTGTGTACCTAATGTATTGTGAAGCAGTAGGTCATGGAATTGAGAAGATCAAAAAATGTGAACTCAGGATATTTGAGGAATATCATAATTTATGTCAAAGTATCAATATAAGAACAAAAATAGCCAGTTTCCCTGACTCATATGTCTCCCACACAGTTGCCCAAATATTGTTCCAAAGTACTCATCTGATCTTGTCACACCCCTATTTGTCACACCCCTTGTCACAATCCTACTAAGCAAGCTGAATCTAATTGTTCCAGGATCAAATACAAAATCCTCTGCTTGACTTTTAAATTCCTTCAGAATCTGCCTCCTTTCTACTCTTTAGTCTTAAATTATACTCTCTACAATCCAATGATACCAGTCTTCTTCCTATTCCAAGAACTGGAGATGGAGCTCCATTTCCAGACTTTTAATCACCTTTAAACACTACTTTAGTCCAAGTCTCCCTTGAACCTTAACTTTCACTTCTTGTTGTTCAATCATTTTTATTCATATTCAACTTTTGCTGATCCCATTTGGAGTTTTCTTGGCATAGATTCTAGAGTGATTTGTCCATTCTTTCTCAAACTTATTTTATAGATGAGGAAACTAAAGCAAACAAGGTTAAGTGACTTGTCCAGGTTTGCACAACTAGTGTCTGAGGGAGAATTTGAACACAGGCCTTCCTGATTTTCACTTTCCAATTTTCACTTACTGATATGTTGTTTTTAAATGTTGGGGAGTAGCTAGGTGGCACAATGGATAGAGCACTAGCCCTGGAGTCAGGAGGATCTGAGCTCAAATGTGACCTCAGACACTTAATAATTACCTAGCTGTGTGACCTTGGTCAAGTCACTTACCCCATTGCCTTGCCAAAAAAAGAAACAATTATGTGTTGGGGGGGGAGGTTAGTGATTTCTTATGTCCCTGTGTCCTCAGAAAGCTTTTGGAGTTATCAAGGGATTAGATCTCTTTTTATATATATTTCAAACTAAAAGTCTTTAATACTTACCTCAATATTTCAATCTGTAATTTTTGCACTGCAAGTTAATACAATCCCTTTAATAACAAAAAAAATTGGGGGCAGCTAGGTGGTGCATTGGATAGAGCACTGGCCCTGGAGTCAGGAGGACCTGAGTTCAAATGTGACCTCAGATACTCAATAATTGCTTGGCTGTGTGACCTTGAGCAAGTTACTGTTAACCCCATTGCCTTAAATAAATGAAATTTAAAAAAAATTTCATGGATCTCCACATGATAGTAGCTATATTATTAGCAATTGACTAATATAAATACTAATTAGTATCTTCTAATTGAGAATACATGAAAACAAAAAACCATTATGGATGCAGTAATGATTTAATTTGTATTTTTCAGTCATAATAATACCAATGAAAGTTTAAATGCATATATATGAGGAAGTCATTTTTCAGTCTATGGAAAACATAGTCAGGTTGTACATTTTATAAGTTCTTTGTAATGATGAAAATGGCAATATAGCATGAATATATGAATTCCCAGGACCTTAGTAAAATTCTTCAGCTCCCTGGAATTCCTTAAATCACAGATTGAAAACCAATGTAGGAGGCAGCTAGGTGGTACAGGGGATAGAGCCCAGGCCCTGGAGTCAGGAAAACCAATGTCAATAAATGGTCTTTTAGAGCACCTAACAAGAAAAATGTTTTGTGAGGACATACTCCTAGTATATATGTATTTGCATTACTTCTAAACTTCTAGAGCACCTAACAAGAAAAAAAATTTTTTTAGAACATACTCCTAGTATATGTATTTGTTACTTCTAAAATAAATAACTTGTTCTACCATTCTAATATTATATATATAAAACTTGTAATAAAAATAGAAACTAGAAAGAAATGAGATAAAAATGAAATCATATTTGATTCTAGAATCAATAGAGAACTGGAAGAGATGAAGAATTTGCCTACAAAGTTGATTGGAAGTATATAGGTCATGGTTAGATTATAACCACCCTGAGGAACCAATGCCTGATTTAGATAAGGAAAGACAGAGCTGGGAGGGGTGGATTGGCAGATCATTGAGCAATAATAAAAGAAGAGGAATAGTTGTTTCAGGGGAAAAACAGTGTTATTGTTGGAAAGGTGTGATTTAATCCTTCCCACCCACTGGCTGATCTCACACCCTTTGGGATTATGCCAGGAACCCTGGGAATAGACAGTGCTCACTCTGGAAAACTGTTCTAAAGTATTCTCTAGGGGTGCATAATGCCAGTACAATAAAAAAAATGGAGGGCCCAGATGCCTCCTCTGGCATGAATAGTTTGTACATGCATATTTCCAAGTTACAAAATTTCCCTCCACCTTTCCTTCCCACCCCCTTCCCCTAGTAGGGAACAGAAAGGTTACATATTTTGTTAAACATATTTACACATTAGTAATTTTGGGCATGAGGAATTACGATTAAGGGAAAGAGATACCTAAGAGATACATCTTATAAAGTGTTCATCAGATTTGGTAGGAATTTTTTTTTATTCAGTGTGATTTTTTGTTTGTTTGTTTGTTTTCTTCCTCTGGCTGGGGACAATATAGTCCATAAGCAGTCTAATACAGTTGTCCAAGCTCTCTGGATTGTTGAGAGGAGTTGCTTCTATCAAGGTTATTCATCCCATAATATTGTTGATGTGTACATTGTTCTCTTGACTTTACTCCCTTTGCTCAGCATCAGATCCCATAAGTCATTCCATGCTTCTCTAGAGTCCAAACATTTATGGTTTCTTATAGAACAATAATATTCCATTAGTATTCATGTATCATAACTTTTTTAGCCTTACCCAATTGATGAGCATTCCCTCAATTTCTAGTTCTTTGCCACTACAAAAAGAGCTACTATGAATACTTTGGCACCTGTAGGACTTTTCCCATTTTTTTAGAATTTCTTCTGGATATAGTCCTAGAATTGGAATTGCTGGGTCAAAAGGTATAAACAGTTTTATTGCTCTTTGGGCATAGTTCCATATTGTTCTCTAGAAAGGTTGGATCCATTCACAACTCCACCAGCAATGCATCAATGTCCCAATCTTCCCACAATCTTTCCAACATTGATCATCTTCCCTTTTTCTCATCGAGGCTAATTAGGCATGAGATGATACCTCATTGTTGTTTGAATTTGCATTTCTCTAATCAATAGTAATTTGGAGCATTTTTTCATATGATTATGTATAGCTTTAATTGCTGCATTTGAAAACTGTCTGTTATTTCCTTTGACCATTTATCAACTGAGGAATGACTTCTGACCTAATAAATTTGATGCAATTCTCTATATATTTTAGAAATAAGACCTTTATCAGAACTCCTGGTTGTGAAGGTTGTTTCCCAGTTTTCTGCTTTTCTTCTAATTTTGGCAGCATTGATTTTATTAGAGAAAACCTTTTTAATTTAATACAGTCAAAATCATTCATTTTGCAGTTTATAGTGTGCTCTAATTCTTGTTTGGCCAGAAATTTATCCCTTTTCCATAGATCAGAAAGATAGAGTATTTTTTGATCCATTAATTTATCTATATCACTCTTTATGTTTAGATCCTGTACCCACTTTGACCTTATTTTGGTATAGGGTGTGAGATGTGGGTCTATGCTTAGTTTTTGCCATATTATTTTCCAGTTTTCCCAACAATTTTTGTGAAATAGTGAGTTCTTTTCCTAGAGGCTGATGTCTTTGGGTTTGTCAAATACTAGATCGCTGTAAGTCATTTACTGCAATTTCTTTTGAACCTGTCCTAATCCACTGATCCATTACTCTGTTTCTTAACTAGTACCAGGCAGTTTTGATGACTGCTGCTTTATAGTAGTTTTAGATCTTGTAGAGTCATACCACCTTCCTTTACATTCTTTTTCATCAGTCCCCTTGCTATTCTTGCCCTTTTTTTAATCCAGATGAATTTTGTTGCTATTTTTCCTACCTCGGTAAAGTAGTTATTTGTTAGTTTGATTGATATGGCACTGAATAAGTAACTTAATTTGGGTTGAATTGTCATTTTTATTATGTTAGCTCAACCTAACCATAAGCATTTGACATTTTTCCAATTATTTAGATCTGACTTTATTTGGATGATGAAAGTTTTATAATTGTGTTCATACAATTTCTGGGTTTTTCTTGGGAAGTAGATTCCCAAGTCTTTAATGTTGTCTACAGTTATTTTAAATGGAATTTCTCTTTCTATATCTTGTTCTTGGGCTTTGTTGTTCTTATACAGAAATGCTGATGATTTGTGTGGGTTTATTTTATATCCTGCCACTTTGCTGAATTTGTTAATTGTTTTAAGGAGTTTTTTAGATGATTTTCTCAGATTCTCAAGGTATTCCATCATATCATCTTCAAAGAGTGAAAGTTTTGCTTCATCATTGACAATTCTGATTCCTTCAATTTCTTTTTCTTCTCTTATTGCTACTGCTTGCATTTCCAATACTACATTGAATAGTAATGGTGATATGAGCATCCTTGTTTCACCCCTGAATTTATTGGAAATGCTCTGAGTTTATTCCCATTAAATATAATATTTGTTGATGGTTTTATATAGACACTATTGATTATTTTAAGGAAAACTCCATTTATTCCTAAACTTTCTAGTGTTTTTAATAGAACAGATGTATTTTATCAAAGGGTTTTTGGTTTTACTATTGATATGTTTAATTATGTTGAGCGTTTCCTAATGTTGAACCATCCCTGCCTGCCTGGTATAAATCCAAGCTGATCATGGTGAATTATCCTGGTAATAATTTGCTATAGTTTCATTGTTAAAATTTAATTTAAGATTTATGCATCAATATTCATTAGGGATATTGGTCTATAATTTTCTTTGTTTTGATTCTTCCTGGTTTAGGTATCAGCACCATATTGATGTCATGAAAGGAGTTTGGCAGGACTTCTTCCTCTCCTATTTTTTAAAAGTTTATGTAGAATAGGAATTAATTGTTCCTTAAATGTTTGGTAGAATTCACTTGTAAATCCATCTGGACCTGGAAGTTTTTTCTTAGGGAGTTTATTGATGGTTTCTTCAATTACTTTTTCTGAAATGGAATTACTTAAGTAATTTATTTCCTCTTCCATTAATCTGGGCAATTAGAATTTTTATAAATATTCATCCATTTCACTCAAGTTGTCCAATTTATTGGCATATAGTTTGGCAAAGTAGCTCCAAATTATCTCTTTAATTTCCTCCTCATTGGTGATTAGTTTACCCTTTTCATTTTTGATACTGGTAATTTGGTTATCTTCTTTTTCTAAATCAGATTAACCAGAAGTTTGTTTATTTTATTGACTTTTTCATAAAACCAACTCTTAGTTTTATTTATGAGATCAATGGATTTCTTACTTTCTATTTTATTAATCTCTCCCTTGATTTTTCAGAAGTTCTAATTTGGTATTTCATTGGGGTTATTTAATTTATTCTTTTTCTAGCTTTTTTTGAATTGCATACTCACTTCATTGATCTCCTCATTCTCTATTTTATTCATATAAGTATTTAGAGATATAAAGTTTCCCCTCAAAAGTGCCTTTGCTGCATCCCATAAATTTTGGTATGATGTCTCCTTATTATCATTTTCTTGGATATAATTTTTAATTATATCTATTATTTGTTGTTTGATCCACCCATTATTTAAGAGATTTGTTTAATTTCCAATTAGTTCTTGCTTTATTTTTCCCTGACCCTTTATTACAATTTATTTTCATTGCATCATGGTCTGAGAAGTGTGTGTTTATTATTTCTGCCTTTCTGCATTTGATTTTAAGGTTTTTGTGTCCTAGTACATGGTCAATTTTGGTGAAGGTGCTGTGTACTGCCAAGAAAAAGGTATATTCTTTTCTATCCCCATTAAATGTTCTCCAGAGGTCTATCATATGTAAGTTTTCTAAGATTTCATTCACCTTCTTAACTTCCTTCTTCTTTATTTTGTTGTTAGATTAATCTAGTTCTGAGAGAGGGAGATTGAGATTTTCCCATTATTAAAGTTTTGCTGTCTATGTCTCCTTGTAATTCACTCAGTTTTTCCTCTAGGAATCTGGATGCTTTACTACTAGGTGCAAACATGTTTAGTAATGATATAGCTTCATTACCAATGGTGGCATGGCTAGTTTCTGATGGAGGCCATGCTGTGGCACTGGCAGTAGGGTGGGCTCCTAGTTCCTCTCCCCTCCTTCCTCTCTCTTCCTCTTCCTTCTAAGGTCCAGGCAGCGATAACAGTAAGGACAGATGCAGGTTGAATGAAAAGCTAGAATCATATCCAACCCAGACTAAGACCTGGATAGACTGGATCATTCACTAGGGAGGAAGTGGCTGCAGATTTATGGAAAGTGACAATAAGCATTCATCTGTTGACCATCTGCTATGTACCAGGCACTGGAATACAAAAACAAAAATACTGTCATATAACTTTAGTTCATGCCCTTGAAAACCTTACATTCTTTCCAAGAAGGAATCATATACATTTATTCAAAGTAGATATAAGATAATTTGTGGAGGGAGGTGCTGGCAGCTGAGAGGGATCAGGAAAGGTTTCTATTGGAAGGTGCTGTATTAACTGAGCCTGAAAACTAGATATATTCTAAGAGTTAGAGTGCATTTCAGAGATGGAAGTCAACTGGTGCAAAAGCCTGGAAATGGGCAGTGAAGTATTGTGTATGAGGAACAGCAAGAAAACCAATTTGACTAAAAAATTTGAGAGATTAATTTTTAATAAGGTTAGAAGGTAGTTGGGGCCAGCTTGTGAAGAGCTTTAAATTATAAACAGGATAATGATACAGAAACCTATGAAGGAAAAAAAACAGTGAATGGAAAATTACTCCAAAGGAAATATTGTTACTAAGTAGGTGCCCATCACCTACTTGAGAAATAGCTTTAAAAAACTGTGGTGTGTCTTATGTAAGAAATGAAATGTTTAATGAAAACAGAAACAGAAAAACATGGAAAGATTTACATGAATTAATGCAGAGTGAGGGGCAGGTAGTGGTGCAGTGGATAGAGCACCAGCCCTGGAGTCAGGAGGACCTGAATTCCAATTTGACCTCAGACACTTAATTACCTAGCTGTGTGACCTTGGGCAAGTCACTTAATCCCATTGCCTTGCAAAATAAAAAAATATATAAAAATAAATGAAGTAATGCAGAATGAAGTAAGCAGAGTCAAGAAAATAATATATAATGATTACAACAATGTAAATAGAAAGCATAACCACAAATGATCAAAAATGAATATTGCAAAATTACATAGAATAAGCTTGGCCCCAAAGAAGAGACATGAAAAGACACCCTTCCCCCACTCCTTTGCAGAGGTAAAATATCCAGAAGTGTAGAATATGTATACATTTTCTAACTTTCTTTTTGATGAGCAGGTGGATTTTGCCAATTTTTTCCCTTTTTTTCCTTTGAAAATAGATACATTGGGGCAGCTAGGTGGTGCAGTGGATAGAGCACTAGCCTTGGAGTCAGGAGTACCTGAGTTCAAATACGACCTCAGACACTTAATAATTACCTAGCAGTGTGGCCTTGGGCAAGCCACTTAACCGCATTGACTTGAAAAATCTAAATGTATACATATATATATATATATATATATATATATATAATATGGGTGTCTGCCTTGGATTGGATGGGGAATAGATAAAGGCAGAAATCTAGCAATGTAAAAACAAAATATATCAATACAATTTAAAAAATAATTTTAATAGAATGGATATCAAGACATTGAGAATAAGGGAATAAAGTTGTTGGGGGTGGGGTTTAGTGAACAAATGAATGATTTATTATGAACCAAACACTGTACTAAGTATTAGAGAAGCAAAGAGAAAAGACTGGACAGTCCCTTCTCTCAAAGAGCTCACACCCAAATCAGGAGATATAAAATATATAGAAAAGTTCAGTTACAGGATGAATGGAAATACTTAAAATTCCTAATGTCCAGTGGCAACACAGACAGCAATGGCCAGGTATCCTTAGGTTGCATAACTAGGACCTAGGACAGCGCAAGAATCAGCAGGATATAGCTGAAGAGCAGAGGGAAAGGTAGAGGTCCACTACATCATGGAAACAAGAGTGACTCCCATCTCTCCAAACCATAAGATTAGGTTCTAGGTGGCCCCAGTTAGGAAAAGGAGAGGGAAGCAGGAGGGTGGACCCAATGCAGGGTTGCCAGCCATCATATGGGAGCATATTTCAGTGTCCTGCTTAAATCTTCAGGTAACCCTTCATAGTTTTATTTTTCAGAAGAAAAAGAGACGAATGCTGAAGTTTCATCTCTTAAATAATTTCAGACCTTTGTGTGACTATAAGACATTAGTCTGCGTTCTTCAAAAACTATATCATTCTGGATAAATGTGGGTGCTGAGTTAGTCCAGGTTATAACTCTCTACAACTCCTACAGATAAAATCAGACAAAATAAAAGACCTATTGGGAATACAGATGAGTTGACCTTTAGGGCCTTTTTCTGATTTTTGATCTTTCTCATTCAATATCCATAAATGAAGATGGACTTGGCTATAATCTTCAGAGATTTATCAGAAAATCATACCCCCAATTAGTAGTCCTAAAAATCAAACTATATTATTAAAAAAGTAATCTTCAAAAGTATCTGGTGCTGATTGAAAAATAGAAATGTGGAGATATAGAAGACATTAGGAAGAATTGTAAATATTGAATAATAAATCTGAAAACTGAAAACCTGGAAATGAAATCTCTTTTTTGACAAAAATTGCTAGAAAAACTGGCAAGAGACCTGTCAGAAATTAGGCTTAGACCAACAATTTACACCATATGCAACAATAAAAACAAAATGGATACATGACCTGAAGATTACCAATCTTACAAAAAAAAAATTAGAAGAGAATCAGTTAAAGTTCTTTTCAAAGGTGTGGCTAAGGAATATATTCTTTTTAAAAAATTATTTCCTTTTTATTATGAATATGACAAACATCATCAAGCAAAAACATTTTCTTATACAAAGAAAAGGAAAAGATAGTTTTGAAACTGTTAATCTCAATCATGAACTTTAAAAAAGTATATGTTAATTTCAACATAGCTCCAGTATTTCATTGATTTGCCTATATTGTTCTTTCTCTTCTAAACTTTCCTCTGAATTCTTTGTGGTATTTTTTTAAACATTTTAACATTTTATTTGTTTTCCAATTATATACAATAATAATATGTACCCATCATTTTTTGCAAGGCTCTGAATTCTACAATTTTCCCCTCTCCTCCCCTCCCACCCCCACCCTGACAGAAGGCCATCTGACAGTCTCTACAGTTTCTATGCCATACATTGATGTAAATTGAATGTTATAAGAGTAAACATAAACCCCCACCCCACCCCCAAGAAGATGGAAAACCTTAAGAATAGAGAGAGAGGAAAAAAAAATTGTACTTCAGTCTGTGTTCAGATTCCAATGGCTCTGTCTCTGGGATGAGTTGCCTTCTTTATTATCAGTCCACCAGAGAAGTTGCTTCAATATTTTTCCCTCAGTTGCTATCACGAGCTGTATTTCCCTCCACTCTATTCCTCCCCACTCTCATTTATTCTATTCTCTCTCTCCTTTCATCCTAGCCCTGTCCAAAAGTGTGTTGTAGCTGAGTACCCTCTCCCTCCATCTTCCCTCTCTTCTATCACCTATTCCCCTCTTCCCTCCCCCCATTCCCCCTTATCCCATCCCTTTCTTCTCATTTTTCTCTAGGGTAAGATAGATTTCTATACCCTATTAAGTGTATATGTTATTTCTTCTCTGAGTCATTTCTGATGAAAATTAAGGCTCACTCATTCCCCCTTGCCTCCCCGCCTCATTGAAAAAGGTTTTTCCTTGACCCTTGTGTGAAATCTCTCAGCTTCATCTTCATCTCCTTTTCATTCCTCCCAATACTTTCCCCCATCGCCCATTGACTCCATCCCTTTACCACACCATACCATTATAAGGAATAAATTCTTAATCAAACAAGGGATAGTGGGAAATATAAAAGAAAACAAATATTTTTCTTACCTACAATTGAAAAACTTTTGCATGGATGGTCAACTATAATTGACTTAGCCCTTCTCACCAATACAATAATCTAAGACAATTCCAAAAAGGCTCATACTGGAAAATTCTATCCATATCCAGACAAAGAATTGATGGAGTCTGAATGCAGATAGAAATATACTATTTTCACTCTTTTGGTGTTTTTTTCTTTTGTTCTATTTCTTCTTTTACAACATGATTAATTCTTTTTTTTTTTAGGTTTTTGAAAGGCAGTGGGGTTAAAGTGGCTTGCCCAAGGCCACACAGCTAGGTAATTATTAAGTGACTGAGGTCAGATTTGAACTCAGGTACTCCTGACTCCAGGGCTGGTGCTCTAACCACTGCGCCACCTAGCTGCCCCACGACATGATTAATTAATACAGAAATGTTTCACCTGATTGCACATATATAACCTATCAAATCGTTTACAAGCTTAGAGAAAGGAGAGGGGAAGAAGGAAGGGAGAAAATTTGGAACTCAAAACTTTATAAAAAACAAATGTCAACAATTGTCTTTATGTGTAATTGGAAAAATAAAATACTATTAAAATTGTTAAAAATAAAAGCTTTTCTATGAACAATATTCAAGAATGTAGGATAAGAAGAAAAGTGGTTGACTAGGAAAAATGTATCAATATCTCTGAAAAAGGTCTGATATGAAAAATTCATAGACAACTAACAGAAATATATGACCAAAAGTCATTTCAAAATAGTTAGGATATGAATAACAATTCTCAAAAGAAAAATTGTAAGCCACTTGCTATATAATTACCAAATCACTAAGTGAAATGCAAATCAGAATAACCCCAAGATTTTACTTCATGTCCGGCAAACGGGCAAAGATGACAAATGAGAACAATAATCAAGTTGGATGAATTGTAGAAAGACAGATGCCCTAGTACCCTGTTGGTGGAGCTATAATTGATCCAACTATTCTAGAATTATGAGAAAGAATTATCCAGATAGTCCCATGTCTAGGCATATATACTAAGGAAATGAATGAAAACAACAAAACCAGAAAGTTCCCATCTATGTTAAAATATTTATGGCATCACCTTTTGTGGTAGCAAATAACTAGAAACAAAGTTGATGGCCATCGATTGTTGTCTTCAGTCATGTAAAACTAGATTGAGATTTTCTTAGCAAAAATACTGGAGTTTGCCATTTCCTTCTTCAGTCCATTGACAGATAAGGAAACTGAGGTAAACAGAATAAGTGACTTGCCCAGGGTCACATAGCTAGTAAGTGTCTAATTAGGGCCAGATTTGAACATAGAATGAGGAGTCTTCCTTACTCGAAACCCAGCACTCTGTCCACTATGCTAATTAACAGTAGTTAATTGATTGGGCAAGGGCCAAAGAAATTGTGGCACAAGAATGTAATAGAATATTCTCATGCTGGAAGAAATAATGATTACAGTAACTACAGTGACTCAAGGGAAGACATACAACTGCTGCAGAGTACATCTTCCATCTCTTCATTTGCATTCACTTCCCCACCCCACCCGACCCACCTAGAATACTTCTCTCCTTCTAGACCTCTGCCTCTTAGTTTCCCAGAATTCTTTCAAATTCTGGTCAAATCCCACCTTCTGAAGTTTCACAATATCCTCCAACCACTTATACCTTCTATTACTCTGTGGATATCTTGTATATACTTCATTATTTACATGTTATCTCCCTTATTAGAATGTGAGCTCCTTGAGGGTAGAGACCATTTTTGCTTTTCCTTTATCCTCAAGGATTAACACAGTACCTGAGGGGCAACTAGGTGGTGCAATGGATAGAGTCTCAGACACTTATAATTACCTAGTTTATATGACCTTGGGCAAGTCACTTAATCCCATTGCCTTGCCAAAAAAAAAAACAGTACATGACCCAGTACATATCATATAAATACTTTTTGGGGAACTAACTGACTGCCCTTGGCTTCTTGCAGAGGTAGGTTCCCAGGTGCATATAATAGATTTTTTTTTAATAAATTGATTAGTTGGGGGTGGCTAGGTGGCACAGTGGATAAAGCAACGGCCCTGGAGTCAGGAGTACCTGGGTTCAAATCCAGTCTCAGACACTTAATAATGACCTAGCTGTGTGGCCTTGGACAAGCCACTTAACCCCATTTGCCTTTCAAAAAAAAAAAAAACCTAAAAAAAAAAATTGATTAGTTGGTTAATTTTTTCCTTTTTCTTATTCTTTATTATAAAGGATGGTTCCATGGGAGTGGAAGGGTTGGAAATACAGTGTGAAAACAAAAGATATCAATACAAATGTATTATTTTTTTTAAATTATCTCATTGTAGTCAGTTGTGGACTATCTGGATGAAGAACTAGATCTGCTAAATTTGTATATGCCTTTAACAGCTCAGACATCTCAGGACCCCCAAATACAAGAAAGACAGGAAGGTGATCTAAAAGAAGAATGTTCTTGTAAGACTTTTTTGAATTTGTAATCTCAACAACCCATCCTTTGTTGCATATCAGCTTCAGAGGCTCCATTGAGTGTACAATCTGCAAACAAAAAATCATGCACCAACTTTCCCTCCACTTTAAATAAATTTCATGACTGCCCATTATATTTATTATCTATACCATACATTATGACATTTTGTTATTCAATTCAACAAAAATTTATTGAACATCTGTTTTATGCTTGATGCTATAGAAAAAAGTTAAAATGCTTACAGTCTATTGGGGAAGGGGGTATAATAGATGTACAGTAAATAATTATTGTTCAAACCTGAGTATATTGTGTCATAGATATGATAAAAATGTCATGGAGTTCAAAGAAGAAAATATCAAAATTTAATACTTTATTGTGTACCATACTGTATCATTCTCAACTAGGTGGCACAGGAGATAGAGTACTGGTCTTGGAGTCAGGAGGGCTAGAGTTCAAATGTAACCTTAGACAACTGACACTAATTAGCTGGATAACCCTGGGAAAGTCACTTAACCCTGATTGCCTCATATCCAGAGACATTTCCAGTTGTCCTGATTCACATCTGGTCACTGGATCCAGATGATTCTCACTCAAATCCAGTTCACATGCTTATCATGGCATCACTTCCCTGATGTCATGGTCTTCAAGAATAAAGTACAAACATTATTATTATTGTTATTATTATTGCTTTACATTTAATTAATCTTATAATCTATTTATAAAGCATTCTCTACATATTATTTGAACCTTATGGTAGCCCTACCACTAGTTTTTTGCTATCAAAGAGGACACACACCAATCAAGTGATTGGTGGTGTGAGTTGCACAATTGTTTATTATAGTGAGGAGTCTGCTGTGCAAGGCATCCTTCTCACTTACCTTTACCAGAATCATTCCACACTATGGCCTCTCTAATAGGAAACAGAACTTTTTGTATTAATATTTTATTTGTTTTCCAAAGATATACAGTAGTAGTTTCCCCTTTTTTTATTTATTTAAGGCAGTGGATAAGTGACTTGCCCAAGATCACACAGCTAGGCAATTATTAAGTGTCTGAAGTTGGATTTGAACTTAGGTCCTCCTGACTCCAGGGCTGGTACTCTATCCACTGCACCATCTAGCTGCCCCAATAGTAGTTTCTACCTATCATTTTTTTGTAAGGTTTTTGAATTTTACAGTTTTTCCCCCACCCTCATTTCCTCCCCTCCCCCCGCCCCATAGAGGACAGTCTGATAGTCTTTACATTGTTTCCATGCTATACATTGATTGAAATTGAATGTGTTGAGAAATCATATCCTTGAGGAGAAAATAAAATATTAGAGATAGTAAAATTATGTAGTACATAAGACACTTTAAAAAAATATTGAAAGTAATAGACTTTGGTCTTAGTTTAAACTCCACAGTTCTTTCTTTGGATACAGATGGTATTCTGCATTGTAGGTGAGTATCTACATTGTAGGTGAGTACCTAAAATTGTCCCTGATTATTGCATTGATGGAATGAGCAAGTCTGTTAAGATTGATCATCACCCCCATTTTGCTGTTAGGGTGCACAATGTTCTTCTGGTTCTGCTCATCTTGCTCAGCATCAGTTCATGCAAATCCTTCCAGGTTTCTCTGAATTCCTATCCCCCCTGGTTTCTAATAGAACAATAGTGTTCTATTACATAGATATACCACAATTTGTTCAGCCATTCCCCACTTGATGGACATTTACTTAATTTCTAATTCTTTGCCACCACAAACAGAGCTGCTATGAATATTTTTGTACAAGTGATGTTTTTACCCTTTTTCATGATCTCTTCGGGGTATAGACCCAGTAGGAGTATTGCTGGATCAAAGGGAATGCATATTTATTTTATTTTATTTTATTTTAGATTTTTCAAGGCAATGGGGTTAAGTGACTTGCCCAAGGCCACACAGCTAGGTAATTATTAAGTGTCTGAGGCCAGATTTGAACCCAGGTACTCCTGACTCCAAGGCCAGTTGCTCTATCCACTATGCCACCTAGCTGACCCTGGGAATGCATATTTTTTGTTGTCCTTTGGGTATAATTCCCAATTGCTCTCCAGAAAGGTTGAATGAATTCATAGCTCCACCAGCAATGTATTAGTGTCCCAGATTTCCCACATCCCTTCCAAAATTAAGCATTGTCCTTTGTGGTCATATTAACCAATCTGATAAGTGTGTGAGATGGTACTTCAGCGATTCTTTAAATTGCATTTCTCTAATCAGTAATGATTTAGAGCAGTTTTTCATATGACTATGTATCACTTTGATTTCTTCATCTGTAAATTGCCTTTGCATATCCTTTGACCATTGTCAATTGAGGAGGAAACTGAACTTTTAGAGGTGGTCTGGCTATTGTAGGAGTCTCTTGACCTTAAGCTGGTTTTGCTTCCTCCCATATCAGTGAGGCACCATGCACATCATCAATGCCCAACAAGCACCAGCATGTGACATCTAGTGATAGAATCTGACTACCTGATAAATTCATATGTCTCTAAATGGACTAATTGTCAGTTCAGCCTTTCTTCTCAAGCTTTCCTTGGTTTCCTTAGTTTCCTCTTCCTTCCTTATTGATAAGGTACACAGGATATGGATATTAGTTCCATTTTCTTTTTTCTTCCTTACAACATTTTTAAAATTTTTTTAAGATCTTTTGCTTTTTATATCACCTTCAAATATCTCCCTATTTCTCTTCCTCAGGGAGTCATCCCTTGTAACAAAAAAAAAAAAGAGGGGAGGAAAAGAAAGCATTTCAGCAAAACTAACCAGCACATCAAAGGAGCCTGAGAGTATATGCAATAATCTTTCTGCCTCCAAAAGTTTGCCCACCTCTGCAAAAAAAGGAAAAGAATGGCCTTTTTTCACCTTAACTTCAGGGCCAAGCTTAGTCATTGTAATTATATATGAACATTTAATTAAGATTTTGGTTTATTGTTCTTTCCATCAGCATTCTTGCAGTCACTGTGTAAATTGTTTTTGATTCTACTTCCTTCATTTTGCATCAGCTTTGCTGAATTATTTTCCTGCTTTTAGAGCATAGTAAATATTTCTTTATATTCATGTGTAACAGGGAATGATTGGAACAGATCCAATGGATGATGAACCTGACAGGACTACCCCAAAGAACATACACTAAGCCTCCTAGGTACATGTAGCTTAATCTTGGAAACTTTGGAATACTATAGAAAACCCTGGATAAGGAATTCCATTATCTCCTCCTAATGTAGGGTAGGAGTGACTGACTGAATTAAACTACATCAGTAGTTTAGAGTTGGAGTGACTACCTGCTGGACTTGTCTTCTTCAGTTCTCCAGAACAAGAGGCAAGAAGCTTCTATTTCCATCTCCTTGGTCTATTAGAATTTTTTGAGCTTCTCTCCCTGTACCTCCAGTGAGGTAAGTGCTTCCTTCATCCACCCTGGCAGAAATAATGACATGTTTGCACATGGCAGTTAGAGACGGTATCGACCTAAATAAGCTTGAGTCAGAATCTCAAAATTGCAGTTGTCTCTTGCTATATGTATCTTTATTTTGCACAAGTGAACAAAGAGCAATCCTGAGATGGACATTTTCAGACTTGAGGCAACCTTGTAAGTTGGGGAAGTCCAAAACACCCAGGTACTTCAATCAATGCTGGTTACACTATGGGAGATGTTCTCTGCAATTACTACATTGTTTTTGACAAGAAGAAACAACCACCAACAGGAACAAAAGCCCAACTCCTGACTTGACTGCCAGAAAATTTTAACCTTGAGAAAAGTAATAAAGCCAAGTTGAAGGTGAAATGCAATTCTATATTCTCTCAAAATGCTTTTATGTATGGATATTTTAAGTATCCATCACCTGGGAAAGTATTACAATGGAGTTAAAAGCTGCCATTACAAAAATCTTTGTCAGTGAACAAACAAGAATTTTTGTTAAGCATGTCTTTTGTGAGGAGGAAATAAATAGTCCCAGAATTGATTTTGCGTTGTTTGTCAAGCACTTTTCTATTTTCTACTTTCTATTTTTTGGGAAGATAAAACTTAAGTTTTGAGTGACTTTTCCTGGAGCTCTGAGGTAGGGAGATAAAGAAATTGATAGTGCAAGAAGAAGATCCTTACCTGTTTCTTCAGAGAGCCTCTTCCCCCAGGCCCAAGAAGCGTCTAATTGCATGGATATAAAACTTGGGTCTCTTCAGTAGAAGAGGGGAAAGGAGAATATCTGACCGTCACTGGACCCAATAGTAGTTCTCTCCGTGTAATTATACACATACCACAATTTTTCCAGACATTCGATTGACATTTACTTTGCTTCTAGTTCTTTGCTACTGTAGAAAGTACTGCTATAAATATGTTGGTATATATAGGACCTATATATGACTTCCTTAGAATATATGTGTCTAGCAATGATATCTCTCTCATCTCTAAGTCTATGAATTTATTTGTCCTGGAATATTTAGTCACTCTCTTCACAATTACAAATTATTTCCCAGAGTAGTTGGACAAATTCAATGCCCTTCCAACTATATATCTATTTATCTGTCTGTCTATGTTGTTTCTAATTAGAGACAGGACTATAACCCAAGTTTTAAGGTACTTTTAGTCCAAGTTTTGCTACATGCCTACTTAGTTTCACTTGCATGATTGCTGAGTTCCCACTACATGGGTCTCCCCAATACTTAAATCTTAAAGGGAATGAGATAGTACAGTATAGTGTAAAGAGTGCTAAACCAGAGGAAGGGGGGACGCCAAATCCTAGTTGTGTGACCAGTCCAATTTACTAAACCTCTGTAAGTTTCAGAGTCCTTTTCTATAAAATAGAAAGGGTTGTGAGGCTCGAATGACAAGTGAAAAGTACTTTTAAATTTTAAGGTATTTTATGAATGTCAGGTTTAATTAAAAGTGAAATATTATGACTAAACTCTGCATCAGTGAGAGGATGGAACCACTTTCCAGGAGGGTCTATCTAATAATAGTGGAAATGATCATCTTTTTGATTTGGTGTACACAGGTTCTGGGTCAGGTGAATTGTTTAATTACTCAATCAACATTAATTAAATGCAATAAGTATCAACATCTATTTCACTTGTAAATGGTTGGTCTAGTGGTCAGTTGGTTTAGGGTCATGTCATACTCTGTCTTTGTATGAACTTAGAACCTAACTGTAGTCTAGGCTCCCTCTTTTTGGACTTTTTGAAAGCTGCCTTAGGTTCAAGACATATTTGAGGATTGTTGCTCACTGAAAAAAACAGCTCATGAATCTTTACCAATATATCTTTACTAGACTAATCAAAAGATACATTAGTTATTAAACATGAATTATAGTAAAATAAATGACAAGGAAAATTCATCCTATATTGTTTTCTCATAGGTTCCCACATCAACAGGGATGACAGAATACACTCAGTTCAGGAACATATCTGTTCCTAAAGTTGCATTCCCTCATCACCAATGCTGCTACTTACTTCCCCACAGAGCTACCAAGGTCATCTGCTGATCTAGTGAAGGCTGCAGGCCATGAGTTGTTTTCTCCACTGCTGCTTTCTTATTAATCTTCTATCGGATTACTTTCTCTGTAGAGCTGCCAAAGGCTAATGTCTCTTTTGGGCTACTTGGCAGGAATTCTACTGCTGCTATCTGTTAAATATTTCTGCTAAATTGAAGCTGCTATATACTGTGTGTGTGTGTGTGTGTGTGTGTGTGTTATAGCTCCAGGAGCTATTTCAGCTCTTTTCTAGTTCAGAACCTTAGCCAATCTACTCTGATTCAAAGTGCAAGAAAATCTTTCATTGTATATCATACTCCTGAAAGCTACCTGGAGTCTTTCAAATCACTTTGGGAATTTGATTTAGAAAGTCTAAAGTGAAGTTAGTGACCTTTTGTTTACATTCTGCCAAGGAAGAAAATTGCTGCTCACCCTACTTATCACAATACTGCACATAGTAAGTGCTTAATAAACATTTGTTCATTTAAAAAGATGTGTTCAGGGGGCGGCTAGGTGGCATAGTGGATAAAGCACCGGCCCTGGAGTCAGGAGTACCTGGGTTCAAATCCGATCTCAGACACTTAATAATTACCTAGCTGTGTGGCCTTGGGCAAGCCACTTCACTCCATTTGCCTTGCAAAAACCAAATAAATAAATAAATAAGTGAATGAATGAATGAATGAAAATAAAAAGATGCGTTCATTAACTGAATGAATGATTGAAGAAATTATCTGACATAATCCCCTTCTACAATAAGTGTTTCCTCCAAAATTTAGAGTCCTCCTGGAAGATAAATTCTACCACTTCAGTAAGATTTAACTCCTTTGGGAAGCTAGATGACACATTGACCCTGGAGTCAAGAGGACCTGAGTTCAAATCTGACCTCAGACACTTAATCATTACTTTGGGCAAGTCACTTAACCCTATTGCCTTGCCAAAAAAAAAAATGTAATTCCTTAAAAACATATAACATTGGTACAAAATGAATGATTTTGACTATATTAAATTAAAAGGTTTTGTACTAATAAAATCAATGCTGCCAAAATTATAAGGAAAGCAGAAAGCTAGGAAAAAATCTTCACAACTAGGAGTTCTGATAAAGGTCTCATTTCTAAAATATATAGAGAATTGCACCAAATTTATAAGGTTATAAGTCATTCCCCAATTGATAAATGGTCAAAGGATATGAATAGACAGTTTTCAAATGAAGAAATTAAAGCTATATATAATCATATAAAAAAACACTCCAAATCATTATTGATTAGAGAAATGTAAATGAAAACAACAATGGGATAGAGGATCAATGTTGGAGAGATTGTGGAAGGATGAGGACATTGATGCATTGCTGGTAGAGTTGTGAATGGATCTGACCATTCTGAAGAGCAATATGGAACTATGCCCAAAGAACAATAAAACTGTTCATACCCTTTTGACCCAGCAATTTCAATTCTAGGACTATATCCAGAAGAAATTCTAAAAAATGGGAAAAGTCCTACATGTTTCAAAATATTCATAGCAGTTCTTTTTGTAGTGGCAAAGAAGTGGAAATTGAGGGGATGTCCATCAATTGGGTAATGGCTAATGAAGTTACGGTACATGAATACTATGGAATATTATTGTTCTATAAGAACTCTAGAGAAGCATGGAATGAATTATAGGATCTGATGCTGAGCAAAGGGAGCAGAACCAAGAGAAAAATGTATACATTAACAACAACATTGTGAAATGATCAACCTTGATGGAAGTAGCTCCTCTTAGCAGTTCAAAGAGCTAGGACAACCATATTAGACCAGCTATGGACAATGTTATCTCCATCCAGAGGAAGAAAAACCAAACAAAATAAAACAAAAAAAACCCATCAGAATCTGATAAACACTTTATAAAAATTATCTCTTATGTGTCTCTTTACCATAATCTTAATTCTTCATACATAAAATGACTAATCTGTAAACATATTTATCAAAAATATATATATACAATGCTAACCTAATTGTTCACCACTGAGGGGAGGGGGTAGGAAGGGAGGGTGAAAGGAAATTTTGTAACTTAAAAATATATATGTGGATATGGATGAAAAAATTAATTAATTTTTAAAAAATAACATGTAACATTGGGAAACTATGGAAAAATCAATAATAATACCTTAGCTTCAAATCTGACTTTTCTCCCCACTTATTCTATTTTTTACTGCATCATTTGCTTTCTTAATATAGAGAACAAAAACTACTTCTGCTTAATCTATTTGTCCAGATAGCTATCCAAATATCACAACTTCCCTTCACCACTCCTAAAACTATGCCAAGTGACCTTCATGAAGTTCCACTTTAGCATATAAAAGCAAAAGGTCAAAAAGAAATTTTTAGGCATTATAGGAGACTAAGTATAAAAGCTAAAAAAAAAAAAATGCAAAAGTCCATCCTCAGCTTATTATCATTATTGTTGTTATTATTAATACTTATCTTTTTAGGGTACTAGAAGGAAAAGAAATCTAGAGAGCTAGTTTTAGAAAGACATGGCATACCAGACAATGTAGTACAAGAGCCTCCAGGCTGTTGTGTCAATGAAGTCTTTCAGTCACTGTACACTACCCCACTTGTTTCCTAAAGTAGTGCTTTCTGGTAGCTAAACTCTCAGCTGGTGAGAACAGGGGACTTAGTGCCATTTGTCTATCAATTTCTTTAAAAAGAAAAGCATCCTGTACAGCTGTCTTATTTTTCATTTTTATTCTGTTCTTCAGGATGGCAGTGATAAAGGAAGAAAATGTATCTAGCAGCCTGTACTGTTAATTATTAGACAGAAGTTTGCATCCCGCAGACACCAGTACTTTAAAAAAAATAGCCCTGAGTTTTGGGAAATAATTACAAGAGATTTTAATTCTGAAAAGAAGAATCTACCTTTTGCTTTCCTTTCCAAGGTAAATAAGAGGGGCAAGATAATGGTTTTCAAAATGCAGATTCATGTTTTCATATATAGTCAACTTCCAATTATTGGAATTAATGGAGGAAAACCATTTATCATGGATAATATAAAATACTGATATGCTTAAAATCATTTATCTCTGGAATATATTTTACAATTTTTCTCCCTAATTTTATTATCCTTGAAATGTATAACTGAGAATAAGATGAGAGAACTAGTTAACACAGAAAATTAGAAGGAAACAGTATAGCCCAGCTATTTCCTGTGACTACTCCAACAAACGTCAAATAAGAGCAACAGACCAGCAATTTGAAAATCCAAGAAAAAATCTCAATGGGTCATCTTTCCAGCCCAAATCATAGATTCACTCTGTAGGTAAGTGACCAGTGGTGGGTTGTGCAACTTCATTACTCTGACCCAGAGCAGGATCCCAAATTCATTCAAAGAGTACAGATTAGAGGTGGATTTGCACCTGAATTGTTCTGATCCCTAGAATGGTATCTCAGATTTGGCCCAGAGGTAAGTGAACAGAGTAGAGACTTTAAACCAGGGTTACCTCTGGAACTCTTCTCATTCTAGCCCTAGAGCAAAATTGGAGATTTAATCCACAAGTGAATGAGAGGGAGCACTGAAAACAGGATAAAACAACAATTCAGTCCTTGTACCTACTGAGCCTTCCAGCTAGCTGATAGGGGTTAAGGTCAGCAACTATCTACTGGAGTTCTAAGTAGAGAAAAGTCAGCAATTGTGTTTCCCAGACCCAAACAGGGATCCAAAGCCTACAAAGTTCAGACTAGGAGAGCAACAATCAGACAATGTCCTAGGACAGACAGGTTAAGTGCCACTAAAATTTGTAATTCCCTGGACTAGGTTGTCCCTAAGATCCTCAAAGAAGGCAGCACTCAATAGTCAGAGAATGCAGATAATATAAAGCAATACCATTCAAGGCTCTAACATTCCCTACAGGAGTACACAGAGCCTGGCCCAACACAGACCCAGTTCAAAAAGTAAGACTGGAAGAACAAGACAAACAAACCAAAAAACCACTGATAATAAAGTTTCAAGGACTCTCAAACTGAGAAGAAAATAACTCCAAAATATCTATAGGAAGAGCATCAAATAAAAATACAGTTTGTCCACAAAGTCAACCAGAAGTCCTGGAAGAAATGAAACAAGACATTAAAAGGGGTTAAAATGATACAATAGGAAGTTCTGGATCACATGGCCAACAATACAGATGTCTAAACATTTTTTCTAATCCTCATTAATACTCAAAAATTACCCAGAAGTGGAACTATGTACCAAAAGTGGAGCAATTACAGCTGCCTCCACAAACCAAGATACCAAGAAGCCTAATAAAGTAGCAGCTTTATGAATCAATAGCAGAGAATGCTAATCCCTAATGTTCCCACTCAGCAAACCCACCCCCATACTAGAGCAGGGCATGAACTGAATGTGTATTCTGAGAGCCATTCAATGATTTCTCTGATACTGCTCCAGTCCATGCCCAGTATTCCCTGCCATTGGCCTTACCCCACCCCTCTGTGATCACAAGCAGCAGATCACCCACTTTAGTAATAGAAAATATAGGAGAGTGTGCTAAGCCCTGTAGTTCTCTGGCATTGCTTGGCCAGAGAACTAAGGAGCTGAAGGAAATGAAGCAGTGTTGATGTTCATAAGGCATTGCATTGGGACTGAATAAAGGGGACTGACTGACAGCCAACTGGGGTTGGTCCCCACAGAAGGTATTTGGGGCAGGGTCCGAGAGAGGTCCCAAGTGAACTTCCCAAATTATGAGCTACTGAAGGTACTTCCATCGAAGGAGAAAGAGTTCGAAAGTGAGGAACACAAAATAAGGGAAAAAGACTAAAACCATCAAGGATCTGAGAAAAAAAGAAAATTCTGTTAAAAGTCCAGAGCACAAGCAGAAATATCAATAATGAAGACATTAAAACAGGAGATAAGGTGACTACCAAGATATTGAGATGACTACAATTTCTCTTAAACAAACATAGCAGGACAAAGAAAATTGAATCAACATTTTATTAAAGAACTCTATAGATTCTCAAGAGAGCAAGCTACTGCAGCAGGATGTCCAAGAATGACAAGAGAAGTTCAAGAGAAACTGAAATCCGGGCAGCTAGGTGGTACAGTGACAGAGTACCAGCCCTGGAGTCAGGAGGACCTGAGTTCAAATTTGACCTCAGACACTTAATAATTACTTAGCTGTGTGACCTTGAGCAAGTCACTTGACCCTATTTGCCTTGCAAAAAAAAATCCAAAAAAGAGAGAAATTGAAATATTAAGAAGTTAAAAGAGAACAAATGACAAATATGTATGACCTGCATAGAAGAAATAATTAACAGAATAGATAAACTTGAATCCACAGTGATGAGTCTCGCTAAAGAAAGAACTATAGTTTGGGGAATACAGATAGACTAAAGTGAAGGACAATCTGGTAAAATAGAAACAAACAATACTTTAAAAGATCACAAAATTTCTATATATAAGTAAAGCATTAAGCTCAATAATAGCATGTATACAGACAACTTAAGGATCATAGATCCACAGCAAGAAAATAAGAAGTCAAAAACCCTGAACATCAGAATTCAAGAAATAACACAAGAAACTGTCTAGACCTTCTGAAGACAGAAAACAAAGCATCAATCAAAATAATCCAAAAATTTTCTCTAGAGGAAAAATAACTTATGCTGTAAAGACATAGGGACACAGGGGCTACTAGATGATGTAGCAGATAGAGCACCAGCCCTGGAGTCAGGAGGACCTGGGTTCAGATCCTGCCTCAGACATTTACTAATTGCCTAGCTGTGTTGACCTTGGGCAAGTCATTCTTAACCCCATTACCTTAAATAAAAAAAAGGACATAGGGACACAAATTCTGCAAGCAAATTGGAGAAAGACTATTCTGAACCCACTAGAAACCACAGAAGAGAATAGAATAATATAATCTGAAAAGCAAAAGAAATTAAGATGCAGTCCAAATATGACATACCTTACAAATCTGAACCTAATCATCAATGAAAATAAAGAAGACATGCATTCAACAAAAGAGAGACATTTGAACATTTCTATCCCCATCCCCCAAAGAGAAAAAAATAGATTGGAGCAGGCTATTCAACTCACTAATAGCTCAAAAACAGAAACACAAGAAAGGTAAATAAATAAAATTACCAAGGAAAGTACAAATAAATTAATTACCAGATCTCTTGAGAGGTTTCAAGGGAAAAAATAAAAACAAGAAAGACAGAGACACCTCTGGAGTTTTTTGTCTCTTTATTTTTTAGAAATAGCAGAAGGCAGCTAGGTGACACAGTGGATAGAGCACGGGCCCTGGAGTCAGGAATACCTGAGTTCAAATCCCCATTGCCTTGCAAAAAAAAAAAAAAAGCTAAAAAAAAAAAGAAAGAACAGAGGACCCACTTAGGCGTTTCTTTCTAAAAGTACACAAAGGAAAAAATAATGAAAAGTGGAAGATGTGAGAGTAGAAGAAAAAGGTCTGAAATATTCGAAATTTCAAACTAACTATATCTCAAACCTTCTTTCCTCGTGGGTAAATAATGTATTTTGTAAGACTACCAGTATGGGTGGTCATATAAAAGGGAATAGGGGAAGTAAAGATAGAATAGAATGAGTGATGTATCCTAATCTAGTCAATGGTAAACAATGAAGGGAAAATAACTACTATAGTTTCTTAGCAACAAGAGAGGCTACAAGAGAATGAGTAATGTAATAAAAGGAGAGACTAAAATAGAGGGAAAGAAAGTGGTATATCACAAGTCATTGGCCAGAGAAGGGTCCCACTGAAAAACTTTCATGGTGTTAGAAATATATTCTGTAATCGGAGATGAAGGCTTTCACAATGCATATAATCTGCAGGAATTTGGTACTCAGAGAGACTATTTCCTCTTGCAAGTGTTGTGCCTCCATGAACAATATTCTACCTCATGCAAAGGGAGATCAGAGCTCCAGGAGCTAACAGACTTAAAGCTTGGGAAGTCATGGACCCAGAAGGAGATTCCAAGGCAAAAGGGGAAGGAAAAGGATCATGGGGGGGGGGAATGGAGATATAAAGGAAATCAGAAAAATTTCTACTATAGAGTAATAATTCTATGTTCACTGCAGGGAGAGGAAGGGAGATTTTGATTAATCGCTTAATACTGATAAAAATGGGGGAAAGAAGGGAATAATTAGATAACTAAATAAAAGGAAGAAAGAAAAATGAAACAATAAATTAAATAATATTAAATAAATTAATATATTCCAAATAAATTAAATATATTCCAAATAAACATATTCCAAATAAATTAAATAATATTCCAAAACTAGAGAAAAAGAAGGGTCAAAGAAAGAGAGCCTGTGAAAATAGAGTAGGCTTAAAGTAAAGTAAGCAAAAATAGCTGAAAGACAAAGTATTGTCTTTTAAAAATGAAGAAACACTAATTTTTTAAAGACTAGAAATTCAAATGAAAGAAAATATAAACCTATAATTTCTTTTTAAATTATTTATTATATTTAATTTTTGTACACATGACATTTTTATACATTACTAAAATATTCTTGTTTAAGAGTAAACAAAAAAATATAGACCCTCGAGCAATAAAGAGGAAAAGATTTAAATTTAAATTAAAAAATAATAATAATAGGGGCAGCTAGGTGGCGCACCTGAGCCCAATCCCAGCCCCAGACACCCAACAATCACCCAGCTGTGTGACCCTGGGCAAGCCACCCCAACCCCATTGCTCTGCAGAAACCAAAAAATAAAAATAACAATAATAATAGTAGGGCCAGCCAGGTGGTGCAGTGGACAGAGCACTGGCCCTGGAGCCAGAAGCACCCGATTTCAAATCCAGCCTCAGGCACCCAACAATCACCCAACCCCATTTGTCCCACAACCCCCCCTCCAAAAAATAAATCATAATAATAATAATAATACTGTGTTTCAGTCTGTGTTCCAACACCACCAGCTCTGTTGCGGGTGGATCACTATAATTTCGATATAAAACCCATAACTTTAAATGTTAATGGATTGGGGCGGCTAGGTGGTGCAGCAGATAGAGCACCAGCCCTGGAGTCAGGAGTACCTGAGTTCAAATCTGACCTCAGACACTTAATAATTACCTAGCTGTGTGGTCTTGGGCAAGCCACTTAACCCTGTTTGCCTTGCAAACACCCCCCAAAAAAAGTTAATGGATTAAACAATGTCATAAAATGAAAAAGAATGATCGGTTGTTTAAGAAAAACCCTAAAATCTATTTCTTACAAGAAATACAACTAAAAAGCAAAGGTATATACAGAATTAAAATAAGGGAGTGAACCAAAATGTACTGTGTTTGGTGAATCCAAACCAGCAGAAGTTGAAATAATACTAGCCAACAAAGCAAAAATAAAATTTCACAAAATAATGATAAACAAGGAAATTATATTTTGTTAAAAAGAACCCAGGCTCAACTAATATCAATGATATTATGCTCCAAATCTAAATTTATAAGAATATAAGAAATGAGGGCCACAAAAATGGAAAGATCTTCCAGTGTGAAAAGGCCACAAATGATGAGAGAACTTCAAGGGTGAGAAGGCTGTGAAAGCTCTAGTCTAGATGAAAGAACTGGATAAGAAATGAGAGCTCTGGTAGAAAGACTAGAAGAATTAACTAGTACAAGAGATATAAAACCTTATCTTTGAAAATTAGCATAAATAGAAAGTGTTTATTCCATAAGATAACAAGAAATAATAAAATCAAAAGAGTGAAAAATGAATAAAAGAAAATATAAGGCATCCCATTTCAAAAAGAAATAATCTTAAAAACAAATATAGGAGAGATAACTTTAGAATATTGGATTACTTTAAAGCTATGACCACCAAAAGAACCTGTATCATAAATCAAAACTTCTCAGATCTATTAGCAATATCCTTTTCCAGATCCCTAAAAAGTGGTGGTCCAGCCTCAACTGGATAACTGCCAGGAAGGGAAACCCACTACTTCCTGAGGCAATTGATTCCACTTATTACATACCTTTTTCTCTTTCGGAGGTCACAGAGGATACAAGGGCAATGATTCTACTTGATTAGGTGTTTGAGGGTATTTGGTCTATTCCAGGAGGGCTTGCAGAGCTCTTTTCAGGGCTACTCATCCATCTTTGGTATCCTTCTAGCTGCCATGTAGCTCTCACCTGTGGTTCCATGAAACTGTAGTATGCACAGTAAACACTAACCATTTCAGCAGATTGATTAAACCAGATTGAGGGGAATCAATAGGTCTTAAACCCATCTGAGATAGGGGGAGGGCTACTCTAAGCTATGAAAACTTACCCTGGTGGAACAGGCAGATAAGAACAATTTGTTCTAATAGCCATGAAGGTAACTGAAACAACCATTTTAAAGCACTTAGAGCTTGGTCAGACATCAAAATCAGCAAGGTCATCCACTGCCTCCAGATCTATCACCACTGGACTTCAATGATTATGGAAAAAAAGAGTGAGGCTGACAATTTTATGCAACTCTGCCTCACGTAAATCCAATTCACTCTCAAATCAGTATACCACCCTATGGTGTCATAGATCCCCTTTGAAACAAAGGACTAAACACCTAGAAGATTGGTTCTTGTTCTTCATTATCAAAGAAAACCAAAATGATAACCCTGGGTTTGAAACAAATTAGAGTCAGATCAGACTGTGACTGATCAGACCAACATGAGTTCAGAATGGTCTACCACAGGTTGAACACAAATAGTCCATGTGAACACCTGGGGTGGGTTCTCTAAACTTATGTATGTCATGTTTCCTTTGACCTGCTTCAATTCTACCTTCCTCATAGAGTGCAGTCCCCTCACTGATGAGGGCACACTATGCCGGGTGGTCCTGTGCTCATTTCTCCCTTGCTGTACAGTCAATTCCAAAGTCCTTAAAAGAGACCTTCAGGGTGTCCTGGTAGCGTTTCTTTTAATACCCCCCATGAGCACTTGCACTGTGTGAGTTCTCCATAAAATAGTCTTTTGCCAAGTATACTTCTGGCATTCTAACATGCCAAGTTCATCATAACTTCACTCTCTGTAGTGATGTTGCAATGCTTGACAATTTAGCTTGAGAAAGGACCTTAGTGTCTAGTCCTGTATCTTCTTCTGCCAGGTGATCTTCTGAATCTTCCTAAGACAATTTAAATGGAAATGATTCAATTTCCTGATATGGCTCTGGTAGACTGTCTAGGTTTTATAGGCATACAACAATGAGGTAAGTACTACGACTCTGGAGACCTTCAGTTTGGTAGTCAGTCTAACACCTCTTCTCTTCTATATTTTCTTTTTTTTTAATTTCATTTATTTAAGGCAGTGGGGTTAAGTGACTTGCCCAAGGTCACACAGCTAGGCAATTATTAAGTGTCTGAGGCTGCATTTGAACAGCACCAGGGCTGATGTTCTACCCAGTGCACCACCTAATTGCTCCACTCCCAATTTTCTTTCAGAAATACTGAGCAATATCTGTGTCAACCTCATTCAATGTGTACCTCCTGGGAAAGGATACCACCAAGGCAAGTGAACTTGTCCACAGTACCCAAAACTTCTCCATTTGCTGTAATCAATGGTTCCACATAAGGATGATGTGGGGCTGATTGATGGAGCACCTGTGTTTTCTTGATGTATTAGCACAAACAGCAGAGAATTAATTCATACTTTCTTGCATCTCAGCTTCCCAGGCTGCACTGAGGGCACAATCATCTGCAAACAGAAGATCCTGCACTAACATGCCCTCTACTTTAGTCTTGGCTTGTAGCCTTTGCAAGTTGAAGAATTTACCATCAGTGCATTAGCTGACCTTGATATCGTGTTCATCTTCAGTGGAGGTGTTTAATAACATGGCTGAAAACATCATGTAAAAAAGTATGGGAGGGGTGGCTAGGTGGCGCAGTGAATAGAGCACCAGCCCTGGAGTCAGGAGTACCTGAGTTCAAATGCGGCCTCAGACACTTAATAATTATATAGTTGTGTGGCCTTGGGCAAGCCACTTAACCCCATTGTCTTGCAAAAACCTAAAAAAAAAAAAGTATGGAAGAAGGACACATTCTTGTTTAACTCCATTGATGACTGGGAAATCTCAAGAGCATTATCCACTATCCAGAACCCAGGCATGCATGCCATCATGAGACTGACATACAATACTGATGAACTTCTCTGGGCAACCAAATTATGACGTAATTTTCCATACCTCATAACGGATGGTATAAAAGACCGTGGTCAGATCTACAAATGTAGTTCCAGCTTTCCTGGAGTTATCAGACAGTAAACACCATAATGACTGCTCCTTGACCCTTTCTGAAGCCACACTGGCTCTCAAGAAGGTAACATCTTCCAGGTGAAGAATCAACCTATTGAGAAGGACTCCAGAAAGAATCTTACCAGCGATGACTAAGAGAAAAATACCCCTGTAATTGTCACAACACAGTCTATTCTCTTTACCTTTATAGAGGTAGACAATCAAGGCATCCTTGAATTCCTGGAGGATAACCTCTTCATGCCATATAACATGGAAAATTTCAATCAATTTTTAGATATGCAATGGATCCTCTACCTTATGATCACACCTGTAATAGAATCAGCACCAAGTGCTTTGTCACTTGAAAGGAGCCTAATGGCATTCAAAGCCTCTTTTTTAAGTTGAAACTTCAGCTAAGGATTGATGGGTTTCAATGTGAGGTAAACAATCAATGGTTTCTGCCTATTAAGAGCACTATGGAACTATTCAATCCATCTCTCTAAGATCATGTCCCTATCATTAATCAATGTGGTTCCATCAGCACTGAATTGTTGAGATGCACCATAGGTCTTTGACCCATAAATAGCCTTCAGGGCATCATAAAAATCTTTGGTTTATTATCTGCATAACATTGAATTTTATCTGCCTGCTTACTGATCCAAGTCCTACTTCTAAACTTTGCACATACTTTTGATGGAATTAAATGCTGCCGTTTTAGAAATGGATAACTATCCTGCTGATAAACCTTGTGGAGTTCTCGATTTTCATTCATCATTTTCATCAAATCGGTCTTGATGAGTGTTCTGACCCAGAATGAGCAGATGCAGATCTCTGAAAGCTATCCACTGTTTTTCTGCTCCACTGTTGCCAACTGTGCCAACTGGGTTCAGTTTTCCCTCCAAGTTAGCAAGAAACTGTTCCCACTCAGAGAGACACTCGAATCTCTTAATATTAATTCTTCTGGTAGTTATTTTGCCTTGGGCCTGTCGCTTCAGTTGAATTGGATATTTAACCTGAAGAGGATGAGCCTGTGATAAGTCTAGCACTCTGCACCACACATTGCCTTTATTACTCTCACATCCTGTGTGACTTTTCCCCTTACAATCACATAATCTATTAGATGCCAATGTTTGCTATGAGGGTGCATCCAGAAAGCTTTATTGCATTAAGATAAACAGAAGACAGTCTTTGTGATGAGATCATGCTATATACAAGTGTTCAGTAGTAGGTGACCATTGCTGATGCTGTTTCCAACTCCATTCTCCCAAAGAATCCCCTGCCATGTTTGGTAATCTGAGACAACTCTAGCATTGAAGTCACCCAGAATTATAAGCTTGTCCTCTTTTGGTACATTGATGATAAGGGTCTCCAGGTCTTCATAAAATTTTTCTTTGACTTCATCAGGTTTTGAAATGGTGAGAACTTAGGCACTGATGGTAATGGCATGGTGTTTTTCTAGAAGTAGCAATCTCATTGTCATGAGCCTCTCCTTTTGGTAGGTATTCAAGTTTGTGGACTATTTTAGTTTTGATTGCAAAACCTACCCCAGCTTTGCAGTGCTCCCCTTCACTGCAGCCATTCCAGAATTAGGATATAATACCTCCTGTGTTCTCTTGCACCAAGAACTATTCATCTTTCAGGTCTATTGGATTTTGTGTTGTCTTTGAGTGTACATACATCCCATGCTTCTTTGAAGAAGTTTTTGTAAATTTTTTTGTGTCTCAATCATATTGTGGGATCACTGCCTGCTGCAGTAATCAGACCAAGGTTAGGAACACAGGCAATTTTTTTAGGTCACCTTTTCTAGCCCCTTTCTTACACCAGGAGTTGAGTAGTGAGATCCTTAAAAAGGTTACTCAGGTACCCAGGGGGCTGCCAAATCCCACTCTGCTTTCAGTGGGAAAATGACCCTTTGGCCTGGACCATCTGTGTGCAGGGTTATGACTCCAGCTCCCATTGTATCTGCACCTGATGCTTTGTCATTTGCCTGTTGCCCCAGAACTTTGAGGAATGGAAAAGCAGTAAAGCTAATGTTTTTTGAAGTATTCTTAAAGTGGATTTAAGTGAGGGAAGAGTTGTATGAAGTCACTCTCTCTTCTAAATTCATCAAGATCCAATGGCAAGACAGAGTCAAGACAACTGGTGATAGCTCTAGATGCAGTGGACAAACATGGCATTTTCCATGTTTAACCGAGCTCTAAGTCCTCCACAGGACCTGCTTCAGCTGCCTTCATGGTCATTGGAACAAAGTATTCTCATCCACCCATTCTATCAGTGGAAGACTTCACATGCTTGGGATAGACACCTCCATCAATTCACGGATGAGTATGAGACTCACTCAGTTACCCTCAGCCTGATTTAGCCCACCTGTTTACTGGGGTGTGGTTGCTGTACATGCTAAAACTTCTTGGAGCCACAAGTGTTAAGTGTCTCAGGTGGAGATCAAAGGTGGAAAGTAGCTTGTAAAGGGCTTAGTAACCCTCACACCAGATGTTCTTGTCTTCCTATACCCCAAGTAGAAGATTGTACAAATAAGGAAGAAAGAGTTAAGAGGAGCAGGCATCATTTGAATGTCATTTCATCTGAATTGTACATAGAACACAGACCCACAATTTGCTGTAGAAAGACAGTCAACTCAATAGGGAAACAGGAGTGAATATAAAAGCAAGAGGAAAATAGGAGGATAGATTCAAGGAGGCTAAACAAACTAAGATCTTGGAAAGTAGATCATAAAAGTTTTAAAAGTAAAGAAAGAGTAACTGTGATTGGAGTCTAAATGAGGGGTGATAAGAACAGGGGAGTGGATATAGATTGAATAGAGCAAGGGTACTGGTATCAAGCATATTCCTCTCACAGCTCCCTATTCTGTACTAAAAAAAAAATAAGAAAAGAGTAGGATGGAGATGACAAAGAAAGGAGCAAGTATAAAAGAATATGATAAAGAGAAACACTATTAGTGATCATAGCAGTGAATATGATATGCTGAACTTAAAAAACAGAAAAGGATAGTGGAATAGGTTAGAAGCAGAATCCAACTATACGTCGTTTACAAGAACCACACTTAAAAATTCACACAAGAAGAAAAACATTATGTTTCAGATGAACTCAAAAGAGCAAGAGAAGCAACATGATCTCAGACAAGCAAAAACAGATGATTAAAAGAGATAATAGGCAAACTCCATTATACTGGAAAATATCACAGAAACAGATGAATTAATATCAAGACTTAACATTTATGCACCAAATGATATAGCATCTAAATACCTAAAGGAAAAGCTAAAAGTGTTACAGAAATAGATAGCAAAACTATGTTAGAAGCTTCAGTACATCCTCTTCAGAACTAAATATAGCAAACACACACATGAAAGAAGTAAATAGAACTTTTAAAACTTTAGATCTGATATCATTCTGGTGAATACTTAGGGAAAATAGAAATAACTTCACACAGAGGTACTTTTAGTGGTAGAGGGGACTGTTGAACATGGAACTTTAGTTGACTTCTGAAGGAAGCTGAGGATTCTCATAGGCAGAGAAGAAGAGAGAGGAATTGAAGACATGGTCGGCAAGCCTGGGCAAAGGCTCAGAGATAGGAGTTAGACTGTCATGTGAGGAACAGCAAACAGGACTGTTAGGCTGGACTCCAAAGTATGAAAAGGGAGGCCACATATAATGAGTCTGGAAAGATTGGAAGCAGAGTGTGAAGGGCTTTAAATGCCAACAGAGGAGTCTATAGCTATTCTGAGGGAACTAGGAACCAAAGAAGTTTATTGAGCTGGAGTGACGTGATCAGACTTGCTCTGGAAAATCACTTTGACAGCTCTGTGAAGGATGGATTGTATGGGGAAGATCAGAGGTAAGGAGAACAAATAAGAGGCTGTTAGAATAGAATTGAAGCACTTTACTATATTCCAAGCATGCCTCATGCTATCATCGAGGTGAACATATCACTCCATTAAAGAGAATTTTCCTTGAGGAAATTGTATGGTATCCTATCCTTCTATTCCCAGTATATATGATTCTTCCTTTTGGTACAAACTTGTGATTTCATCTGTATAAGAAACTCTCTCTACACATTCTGATCAGAAATGTATTAGTCTCAGAGAGCTGCCTAAGGCAAAGGTATCAAATATACCCATCAACCTGTTACAAAATAAAAATAAAACAAAAATAAGGTGGTTTTTTAGAATTCAATATGTGGCCCACAAGGATTCTTACATAGGATTTATTGACCCCATTTCGATTTGAGTTAGACACCACAGTGGTAGGGTACCAAGAGGATAAGTTACTTTCCCAACTGTTATGTGTCAGAAAAATGATTTGAATGCAAGTCTTTCAGGGCTGCCCCTCTATCCATTAATATTTTGTTTACTCTTGGGCTTTTTTAAAACATAGAAAGCATTTAACGGAAACTTGTGATCTATTTTGTGAGTCATTTCCCAATTGATGAGATATGAACAGGCACATTGAATAGAAAAAAATCAAAGTTATCTATAGGCATATAAAAATTCTTTTATTTAAAGCTATTAATTAATATCAATACTTAACATTTATGCACCAAATGATATAGCATCTAATACCTAAAGGAAAAACTAAAAGTGTTACAGAAATAGATAGCAAAACTGTTAGAAGCTTCAGTACATCCTTATTAAAGCTAATTTATTTAAAATGCTATTATTTGAATAAATGTAAATTAAAAACAATTCTGAGATACCACTTTACACCTATTAGATTAATAAGATAGAAAAGGAAAATGTCAAATGGTGGAGGGGATGTGGAAAAATTGGGATAAAAATACACTATTGGTAGATTTGTTAACTGATTAAACCATTCTGGAGAACAATTTGGAACTATGACCAAGGGGTTATAAAGCTGCATACCCTTAGACCCAGCAATATCACTACTTAGTGTGTATCCCAAAGAGACAAAAGAAAAAGGAAAAGGGCCTATATGCATAAAAATATTTATAGCAGCTTTTTTGTGGAGAGGAAGAATTGGAAATTGAGGGATGACTAAAGAACTTAAAAAGGATGATTTGTTTTTTTATCAGACAGTGGGATTAAGTGGCTTGCCCAAGGTCACACAGCTAGGTAATTATTAAGTATCTTAAGTCATATTTGAACTCAGGTCCTCCTGATTCCAGGACCAGTGCTCAATCCACTGTACCACCTACCTGCCCGTGTTTATCCATTCTTGAAGAAGATTATGACATCAGGGAGATGATGCCATGACATGCATGTGAATTGGATTTGAGTAAGAGAGTACTGTGCAAAGTCACCAGCCTCACTTTCTTCTCCAGAGTGGATGACTGGAGATTGCCTAGATATGAGGAAATCAGTGTTAATTGACTTGCCCAAGATCACATGACTAGTTAAGTGTCAAATGTCTGAAGTTGGATTTGAACTCAGGTCCTCTTAACTCCAGGATCAGTGCTTCTGTGCCACCTAGCTGTCTCTAATTATGAATGTCAGCTATTCTGAGCAATATACTATGATCCAATTTCAGAGGATTTATGATAAAAAATGCTATCCTCCCTCAGAGAAACAAGTTATGGAGCCTGAATGCAAATAGACCAGAGCAAGAGCATTTGCCAAGAATGTTTTCATTAATCAAGAATGAAAGTTGGAGGTTTGGAAGATGTCAGATACCATAGTAGCTCTGAATATAAACAATGCTGACTAGCCATCTGATGGTGTTACTTCCATGACCCATCAGGCAGTTTCTGGGAAACCAAAGTCTTTGGGTTTGCGGGGCAGTTTGGTTGCTGACCTGAAAGGAAAAGGCTATACTGATGATTAGACCATAGTGAGACAGTTTTGAATATACTGTGTTGTTGCCAGTTTGTCAAAGAAAATCACATTCGGGTGCTTTTGCCTGATATTACTGGAGTTCTGTGGGATTACTCATACAGGAGGAAATCATATACATAACGTCAAAGACTCCCACATCATCCAGACCCTTCACCAGAAGTCCTATTTCCTATCAAATCAGGTCAAGGGTGAAACAGATCTAGAAAAGGCAATGAGTAGAATGTCTCTATAATAAACAATGCGCAAGTGATGCTATCATTCAATGTCATGATCTTTTTCGATTATGAGGGACAACTACAAACATTGACGCATAATTTTCTACCTTTTCTTTTCTTTTTTTGCATCGTGGCTAGCATGAAAATGTTTTGCATGATTTCATATCTCATTGATATCATATTTCTTGTCCTCACAATGGGTGGAGAAGGGATATAAGGGAGAAAAAATTCAGAATTCAGTTTTTAAAAAATGAATGTCAAAAATAATAAATTTGAAAAAACATTGTTTTTATACTACTGCCCTAAATGCTACTCCTCCTGAGCAAGTAGGAAAATAGCTACGGACATAAAAATTGCCCAAGAATACATTGACTACTATCAGTCATCGTTCTCAACTCAAAAAAAGAAGCAGATGATTATATGCTCAGCAGAGACCCACAGAATACCAAAGCCCGTGGTCCCTAAGTAGCCGTTTTAAGCAAGAAATTATTTCTAATATTCTGAGTTTGCTTCTATTTGACAATTTGAAACTTAGATGAACACTGATCTTGGCTAAATTAGTATACTAGTTACTGGTTTTCTCTTTTCTTGTATTCAGTTTATAATTAAATAAAAATTCAATATATGGATCAACCAACTTAGTTTTCCTTGTTTTGTTTTTATTAGTTGACAGGGTTTATTTAAATTTCTGACATAAATACCAAAAAGAAACTATTTTTAGTGTTGGTTCTTAGCAATCGGCAGAAGAAGGGTAAATCTCGAACCTTGTTTCTTTTGGAGGTTCAAGGTGTGCCAAAAAAAAATTCGAAATAGAATTTACTGGTTGTGGCCAAAGAAATGTTACTGGAATTAATCCGCTTCAGAAAATCAAAGTGCTGCATAAGCAACTGGCTCTGGGGTCTTAATTGATTCAAATGTGATGCCTTGTTTGCCTGCTATTTTCCTGGACACCTCTCCTAAATGTTGCAAAAATACAGGTCCCTGGGAATAGCAACCTTCCTATCACCTGCCTAGAGAGAGCAAATAGAACTGTAAGTGGCAATGACGTTAGTATTTTAAGTGTGAAAAGTTAAGTGGGGATTTTTTTTAACTCTCTGACAAAAACTCTCAGGTATAATTACAGACAAAAACAGATGCTTCATGCTCCGCTGCATTTCACTGCTTTCTGGAAGCAATGGTTATTGAAGCTTTCTTTTGGATTAGCATACCTAAAGAATCACTTAACCATTTTTACCAGATCAATTTTATTGTCAACAGTCTTCAAATTGACCATTCTTAATTTTCCTTCTTTCTCCAAGCCCCCAAAGTGAAATACTATTTGTTACTTTTGTGCAACTACTGCCCTCTAGTGCTTATATTGAAGCCAAATACCTTTTCCTAAAGAATTCTGAAACTTTTTATTTATTTTTATTAAAGATATTATTTGAGTTTTACAATTTTCCTCCAATTTTGCTTCTCTCCCCCACCCCCACCCCCCACAGATAGCACTCTGTCAGTCTTTACTTTGTGAAACATTTTTTTAACAGGCAATTTCAAACTAAAGAAAGTCAATGTCAAAGGCACTCTGTTAAAATTAAGTGACTTGACTGGCATCCAAAAATTTCATGTTGTTCCTAGAAATTATACAAAAGTAAAGTCTATGATGGTAGGGGGTAGAAGGCTTGAGATCTGTTGCAAGAAAAAGTAGATGTATTCTAAGTTCTTTCCATAGGAATTGAAATGTTAATAAGAGAAATTCATCATTGCCAGGCTTCCCCTAGAGGGCAATCTTTTATCAGTGACATTTTTTGGCTTTGCCTCTGCACCCATGACCTGCTTTTTTCTCTTAGAATTCTTTTGAAGTATACTAGCAGCAAAATTCACCTTTCAAGAAGAATTCTTTGCATTTTGAAAAAAGTCATAAGTAAGCACAAAAGGATACTGGTCACAAAAACCTTTCAATAGGCAATGTAGTTTTGAACAAAATACCTTTCTCTTTTTTTTAGGTTTCTGCAAGGCAACGGGGTTAAATGGCTTGCCCAAGGCCATACAGCTAGGTAATTAAGTGTCTGAGGCCGGATTTGAACTCAGGTACTCCTAACACCAGGACCCGTGCTCTATCCACTGTGCCACCTAGCTGCCCCCAAAACACCTTTCTTGCAAATATCTCTAAAATCTTGTGCTTTAAGAAAAAAAGCCCAAAGCAGCTTTATTTTCTGGAAGTGACTTACCTAAAAGAGCCAATTTAAATAATATTCCAATCATGACTATTCATTGATATAATTTTTAAACTTCAAATAGTGATAACTGGGATATAGTAAACAAAATATGGGCTACCATGGATCAAATTTGTATTTCCAATTTGGAAATCCCTCATCAAATTACAGTATAGGATGCATTTTGAATTTGGACATCAGAGAACCTAAATCTGAATCTTTCCTCTTCCAAAGACCTTGTCACCTTGGACAACCTCTCTGGGCCTCAGTTTCCTCAATTATAAAATTAAGATGCTTGACTAGATAACTTTTTTTTGAAATTTATTTATTTAAGGCAATGCGGGGTGGCTAGGTGGCATAGTGGATAAAGCACCGGCCTTGGAGTCAGGAGTACCTGGGTTCAAACCTAGTCTCAGACACTAGCTGCCTCTGACTTAGATAACTTCTAAGAATCCTTGCAACTCTAAATCTTGAAATGGAAAAAAAGTTAAACTTTAATAGGATTATACAATGAAAATATTTTTATTTATGCTTTTCTATAAGGGTAAACATTTTATAATTTAAAATTATGCTTTTTGTTTAGGACAAAAAAAACTAGAAAATTCAGATCAAGTTTAGCTCAGTATTGCAGAGCAAACAATGTAGTTTGATAATTTTTCAGTTCAGGCCAATAGGCATATCTACAATTACTTAATAAATAACAATAATCTCTACACACATTTAGATGTTCCTACTAGAATGGCTATTATTTTTTTTTATTTCACTAATTTAGTTCAATTCAATTCAACAAATGTTTATTCTGTAGTTTGTGCTAGGTGAGAAGCAACCAGACCAAATGGACAGAAAAAGCCAACTTTGAAGTCAACTAGGATCAATTCCTATCTCTGATATAAACAAATTGTATGACCTTGGGCATCTAATACCCCCTGGTGTCTCCAAGGCTGGTAGAGGTGGTGCTGACTTCCACAGTGAAGGGAGTTTACACATAAAGATGTCCCTACACTATTACCCTCCCAAAACAATGTGCAAGGCATTATATTCCATCACCTCTTAAAAAAGATTTCAGCATAGTTGGAAACTTTTCTAATTGTATTGTAAAATAGAAAATATTTTGTAGAAAATTTTGTACTTTGATTTTTTAAAAGAAATTTAACAGCTTAAAATTTATCTTTTAAAACCTATAAAAATCTGTTTGAAAATAGATGGAAAAGGAGTTTCTTAACATCAGATTTTTTAAAAAGGTATTGCCAAGATTAGAAAAAGAGGGGGAACACATGCCACCCAGTGGTTTTTAACAGAATTTTTTTGGTTATGCAGATTTCAAATTGTACATATTGTGAATGTACAATTATTTAAAATCATACAAAACACAAATTACTATAGAAATCAAAAGCAGGTTTGTAATACTCAAGTTGCCTTAAGTGAGACAATATGCAATTTTAGTTTATTTCTTGTTTAACCAATATTTAAATAATTATTTTGGTTCATTTCTCATTATAAAATGCTTTTTCCAGAGTAGAATAGTCAATGTTTATCTAATATATCCATTATTATAAGAAGTTGTAAGAAAGTTTTTTGAAAATAAAATACGCTGACACAGACTATGGGAAGTTTGTATTCAATTATGCTCAACAGGGAACACCACCCCCTCTTACTAAGAGATAAATTTAGTGGGCATGACACATGTAACACAAATATGTAGTGAATTCTAAATAGCTACCTATCAAATCTCAAGGGATATAACTAACCCAAGGCTAACTGCACTTGAACATCTCTTATTAAATGAACTGTAATTTGATTCAGAAGATAGAATCTTACCTCAGAAGAGAACATAGCAAATGTCTACAAAGGCATTTTAGAATGGACTTTTTGTCATAGCATTTTTTGAAGTTTAAGAATACAGGAGATCAGTAGCTGGGATAAATAGTGAAAATGCAACATATTGTATAAATTTGAAATGGAATTGCATGATAGTTTTCATCTTATTTTAATTAATTTCTTAAGAATAAAATGTCACTGTGAAGCCTCACAAATGCCTATTGTGAATCATTTCCCCATATTACAGTTCCCAATAATCACTTCAAAAAAAAAGTCTCCAGTAATCACTTCAGTCTTGGAAGCATTCATACAATTTTCTTCCTCCAGTAAAAATAATGGCTTTCTATAAAAGGTACAATTCTTAGCAACAATTAAAGCATTGATAGCACAATTTCAAATATAAAATTCAGTTTTCCTTCACTTACTAACATTTATTTTGTTGATGTCTTGTTGGACATCTAGATGTCACAGTGGATAGAGTGCCCGTCCTAGGGTCTTTCTGACTCAGCACCCTGACTCCCCACCTAGAGCACATCCCAGTAAAGCAAGGCTGCCACTCAACCCTCCAAAAACCATTCCCTAGGGCAGTGGTGACAATTCAAATAGAAACTGATCCCTAAGGACTATGTATTGACTTAGAAGCCTACAAATTAACATTCTCTAGGTTGTATTGTATTTGTACTTATTTTGTTAAACATGTCCAAATGACATTTTAAGTGGTTCCAGCAATCCCAGGGAGTTTTGAGGAACTGTTTGAGGCTCTGCTTTGAGAATTTAACCCACTTCTAAGTCTGGCCCTGGAGCTAAGCTACCCTGGTTGTTGAGTGACTACAATTCACTTGGAACCCTATTTAGCATCAAACTGGAGATGCTTCAGAGCCTGTCTTCTTGCCATCTGTCCTGCCACCTGTGTCTACCTCATTCCCCACCCCCAATGCCCCTGCTTTCCTGGCTCTGCAAATTGTAATGAAATCAAGAGTTCTCCCGCAGCTCCATTTACCATCCCTCTGATTTCTCACCCTTCCCTCTGATTTCTCACCCTTCCCTGACCACCATCCCCTTGTACGTGCTGTCTTCCCCTTTAGAATGGAAGCTCCTTGAGGGTAAAGACAGTCTCTTGCTTTTGTATCCCTGGAATATAACACTTAGAAGAATACTAAATCTATAGTACTCTATAAGTTTTTCATTCATTTATTATTTCTACTTGTCACAAGGCTCTAGCCAATGGAACACCATCCTCTGCCTCTTACTAACTGAGGAGACTGCTTCCAGAAAGCAGAAATGTCAACCTTCCAGATATTGTAATAATAGTTATAAGTTGTAACTGGATCCTGTTTAAAGTCTTTCCATCAATTCATGCTGCAAGTCTTTTATGTCCTTTTGTATTTCTTCTGTGGGTAGAAAATAAATGACTGACCCACTTCAGGGTAACCTAAACATGAGACAAAATCTACTTTAAATAATTTGTTCCTGCAGTGGGGGCTTGATGAACTGGGGCAAGAAAAGTGATTCTAGGTCTCACCCTTCCAGAGCAGAGCAATCCCTTAGAGAGGAAGCAGAGGGTATAACATTCCAATTTGATGGGAAATAATACTTAAATCTTATCAAAACATGAAAAACCTCATTCCTGCCCCTTCCTCCTGTGTTTTGTCCTTCATTCTTTTTTTTTTTAATGTTTTTGCAGGGCAAATGGAGTTAAGTGGCTTGCTCAAGGCCACACAGCTAGGTAATTATTAAGTGTCTGAGATTTGAACTCAGGCACTCCTGGCTCCAGGGCCAGTGCTTTATCCACTGTGCCACCTAGCTGCCCCTGTCCTTCATTCTTGACAGCAAGGTAATGCCCTGACAAGCACATGAATTGGATTTAAGTTAGGGGATCTGGGCTAAGTCCCCAAAGCCATCTGGATCCAGTGACCAGAAATGAATCAGGATGACTGAAGATGGCCCTGGATGTGAGGAAATCAGGGTTAAGTGACTTAATCAAGGTCACACAGCTAGTAAGTGGCAAATGTCTGAGCCTAGATTCAAACTTCTGATTCTTAGGCTAGTGTTCTATCCTCTGTGCCACCTAGCTGCTCTCCCTTCCTCCTAGCATTTTAAGCAGAGAACTCAGTCTCTTTGAAGAGGTGGTCTCTAAGCATTCATTCCCAGGTCCTGAACTAAAAATTAAGAGTATTTTGTGCAGGGCAGTTAGGTGGAGCAATGGATAAAGCACTGGCCCTGGAGTTAGGAGTACCTGGGTTCAAATCCGGCCTCAGATACTTAATAATTATCCAGCTGTGTGGCCTTGGGCAAGTCCCATTGCCTAGCAAAAACCTAAAATAAAGAGAGAGTAATAATATGTGCTAAAGAGTCTTATTTTGGTAAATTTTCCTGAAATCAACATTTTCAAAGTAGTAGTTGCTTTTTCTGCTAGTGTTAAAAAGTAACAAACTATTACAGTCAAAACTTCCAAGATAAGAAGAGGACCAGGAGAAGCTAATGCAGATTTCAAACCTACATTTACTGAATTCCTTCTTATTGCCAATTAAAATTGTATGAGTGAAGGGGACTGTTACAGGCTTATACCATATATATGTCACATTAACACATTATATCTTTAATCTCCCTGTCAAGGAACCTTCCACAGACATCTCTTCCAATCTTCTTGGCCACCAGAATATCCAGTACTTTGCACCTAACTTATTTTGAGGCTCACGGTATTCTCAGGGAATCCAGTTATCCTGGAAAATCAGCCACATGCCAGTGATTTCAACATCATTGCTTGCTGATCAGGACAAACAACTTCCCTTCTGAAGATCAATGATTATCCAAACTTGTATTACAAACAACTCATGACTGAAATTGTAACAAGACCAGGCAATGAGATTACCATAGAGATGTTGCTGAAGATGGTCACTGACCCGAAGTATTTCTTGAGTTTCAGACAATTTAACATCAAAGCTCCCAGGAACTACTGAGTAGGAACAATAAATTTCTTTTTCTCTTAAAAAATGAAGAAAATAAAAAATGCAGTTTTTCAGACTGTTAATTAGGCATTTTACATTTCATCTTGTCTCTATACTGTCTCCCTCAAAGTCAAAGAGCCTGGGTTCCTGCTTTTGGTAGTGGCTGACTTCTCTGATGCAAGTTTCTTTTGCTGTCAGATATAGCCAATCATTGAACCCCCAGCCACCACCCTCTCAAACAATGTTGATTCCAAAGTCTGGATGCCTCTACCTAGAGAATGATATTGATAACTTGCTCAGTTAAGAAAATAAGTCAATGCCTTGCAAAAACCAATAAAAAGAAAAAAGAAAAGAAAAGAAGTCAGAAAAGGAAGCCAAGGGGCCAGGTACTGCATTTGGGAGCAGCCCAGCTTTTCATTTCCTTTACCAAGGAATCTAGAGAGAGAATGTATTATTTATTCCAGGGGAAAGAAAGTCAAAGCAAGGACCAAACAGGAAGCAGTCTTTTCTTTTTAAAGGTCCACAAAGTCATTGGTTCCTCCCTCTCAGCAGCCAATGATGAGATCATCACTTCATTATTTCAAAGTACCCACCATTCAGCACTAAGCCACCTACATGTCCAGAAATAGTCAGGGAATTCATCATCTTCCGAATCCAACTGCTGAGTGAGCATACTTGGCCAGAACTATCAAGGACAATCCTGAATATGCTCCATGGAATAGGAATGGTTGTAATTATACCTTGGAAATTTTGCTCAAGAATCACTTTCACATTCTACATTCATTCACTTTCTACACTTTCTTGATTCTCCCACCTGCTAGTCCCCCCATTTTTAGCTTCATATTTATATTTTACATGTTTATTCAAATACATTTTTTCTGCAGTAGATTCTATGCTCCTTGACAGGAAAGCTATATATTATTTTTATTGTTGTATCCCCTGTACCTAGCATGCAGTTTAATAAATGCCTATTGATTGGATTTCCTCAGACAGGTTTTTTTAAACCTTTAAGAAAAATACTTTCATTCACTGTTCTAAGTTTCTCAAAATCTTTGCATCATATCTATTTTTTTCATTGTTTCTGGACCCATAATTAATGAACATTTCAAATCTATCAAAAAAAAAAGAAACTAGGGATCATTTAATGACCATACAATGTTAAGCATTTCTTTTTTTTTTTTTTTTTGGTTTTGTAAGGCAAATGGGGTTATAAGTGGCTTGCCCCAGGCCACACAGCTAGGTAATTATTAAGTGTCTGAGACAGGATTTGAACCCAGGTACTCCTGACTCCAGGGCCTGTGCTCTATCCACTGTGCCACCTAGCCACCCCTAAGCATTTCTTAAAAATATAAATTTTATTTTAAGGCTAGACAATGAATAAAAGTGGTCATCTGACCATTGTTGTCAAGAATTAACATGAATCCATTAGACAATTATGATTCATTAAAATGAGGCTAAATCATAACTTTGAAAGTATTTTCATTTTCATTTCATATTGAAGTCATATACTTCTTTAAAAATCCTAAATTATCCTTAAGAAATGTATTTTTATAAAATGCCTAAAATGATAGCTACTGATGCACAGTATTCTAATTTAAAATCGTGGAAACCTATTATAACTGGTTCCCTAATTTGGTTTCAATCCTTAAGTGTAAATTTGCATATCTTATAGTGCATTTCTCCTTTAAAAAGTATGAATTTGGAGCAGCTAGGTGGCGCAGTGGATAGAGCACCGGCCCTGGAGTCAGGAGTACCTGAGTTCAAATCCAGCCTCAGACACTTAATAATTACCTAGCTGTGTGGCCTGGGGCAAGCCACTTAACCCCATTGCCTTGCCAAAAAAAAAAAATAATAAACCCTAAAAAGTATGAATTTAGGGACAGCTAGTCCCTGAATTCAGAAGGACCTGTGTTCAAATTCAACCTCAGACACTTAATACTTATTTGGCTGTGTGACCTTGGGTAAATCCTTAAGCCCCATTGTCTTGCAACCCCCCCCCCCAAAAGAGTATGAATTGAGGTGTGCTTCTATATAGCTTGATACCATATAGATATAAGAAGTCCACACTGTATAGGTACAGACAATGAAGATTGTAGAGTGTCAGCATTGATTGGGACATAACCTGTACAAAGTACCAATAAACAAGTAGTGAGTAGATAGTCTGACAATTCAAGCCTCCTATACAGAAACTGAGATGTATAACTGGGAGTGACTTACTGAGAACCAGTCCCTGGAATATGAGTAAATATTTCCTACCTGGATCTAGTCTAAATGGTCACATAGAAGTTTGGGGTGAACTTCAGTCATGATGATTAAGTATTTTCTGACTAATAATTGAGCCAGAATTGATTGGCTGTTCAAAGGAACTCTGTGTTGTACTCATTTTACATACATTTTCCATCCATCCATCAACAACCCTTTAGAAAATTTTCAGTATCAGAAAATACAAGCACCAGAGAGCTACCATGTCTGGAAGTAAACTTCCCCAAATTTTTCACTTGTATGCTGATATTGGACCCAAATAGGGAATATCTGCACATTCTTCCAAGACTGGTAGGAGAGGCCAATTCATACCTATTACACTATATAAAAATTTAATACCTTTAAAAGAGTAGCAGTTAATAGTGAAGTAAAACACTGAAATACTGATTGAATCCTCTACCTCCAGCAAATTTGGAGACATTCCAGTTAACTGACTCTCTTCTTCCTGAAGAATGGCTAACTTTGAGGAACAAACAGTGTCTATGTTTTGGGAGAAATTGCTGTTGCCAATGAAGATTGAGCACTCTCGAAGGTGAAGAATTCACAAATAGCTCTGTATTTGAAATAGCTCGGGATTTTTATTTTACAAGTCTGAAAGTTCACAGATTACAATTTATTTTCTGGAGACAATAAACTGTTCCTAAACAGCTGGAGGACAGGATGAATAACATAAGTCTAGGGGAGATGCTCCAGAGAAAGAACCAAAAGACCAGATTGGGTTGAGACTTGAATGAGTCCTCACTTCCATGGGAATTCAGGCCAGACTTGCCCACTTCCTGGGCAGAATTTGGACAAAGAGGGAAAATTGTTCTTTGTGACTGAGTTGACTGGGTTCAGGTGAAGGCTAGAAATGGGGGGGAGATGGTGAAATGGCTCTTGTCTTGGAGAATTTACATTTAACAATAAAGTTACACTGAACAATAGGAGGCAATTTACATCTAATTAGGCCCAAGCAGCCAAGAGCAGCCCTCAGAAAAAGCACAAATAACATTTTCTTAATATTAAAACTAGACATATTTCTCCTATAGTAAGAGCTGGCCTGCATAAAAAGATCTCTATCTGGGTAAGCACAGACTCTTTGGACTGTGTACTCCACAAATTATGAAAAGAAGATAAAGCAGGAACTCCATAAAGGCACTATTTTTCCCTTTTTGCCTTTATATTCCCAAACACTCAAATATCTAGTGTACAGTAGGCACCTAATGCTTGTTAAATTGAATTGTGCCCCCCAAAAAAGGTATATAAATTGAATTGTGCCTCATTTTTTTATATTTTTCATTATTAATTTGTTTTCCAATTATATATAATAGTAGTTTCTACCTATCATTTTTGTAAGGTTTTGAATTTTACAATTATTCCTCCACCCTCCCTTCCCTCCTCCTAACCCCCCACAGAAGGTAGTCTGATAATCTTTACATTGTTTCCATGCTATACATTGATTGAATTTGAATGTGTTGAGAGAGAAATCATATCCTGGAGGAGAAAATAAAATATTAGAGATAGCAAAATTATGTAGAACATAAGATACTTTCTAAAAAAAAAAAATTGAAAGTAATAGACTGGTCTTTGTTGAAACTCCACAGCTTTCTCTAGATACAGATGGTATTCTCCATTGCAGGTATTCTAAAATTGTCCATAATTATTGCATTGATGGAATGAGCAAAGTCCATTTAGGTTGATCATCACCCCCATGTTGCTGTTAAGGTGTACAATGTTCTTCTGGTTCTGCTTATCTCACTCACCATCAGTTCATGCAAGTCTTTCCAGGCTTCTCTGAAATCCTATCCCTCTTGGTTTCTAATAGAACAATAGTGTTCCATAACATACATATTCCACAATTTATTTGGCCACTCCCTACTTAATGGACATTCACTCAATTTCCAATTCTTTGCTACCACAAACTGCTATGGATATTTTTGTACAAGTGATGTTTTTACCCTTTTTCATAACCTCTTCAGGGCATAGACCCAGTAGTGGTATTGCTGGATCAAAGGGTATGCACATTTTTATTGCCCTTTCTGCATAAAAGTTGTGCCACTTAAGGATTGTTTCCTCATCAGCAAATCGAGGAGTTTGGATTAGAACTAAAAATGTAAATGGGAAAATAAAGGATATAATCAAAGGAAGGGATTTCTACCTACCTAGAGATGGGTATCACCAATTGTACTCAGAGGTGAGAAGGACCTGAGAAGTTCTTTAGTGCATCCCAAAACCAATCAGGAATTCCCTGTGAAAACCCAACTTTTTTGGACTCTTAGAAGCTTGGAAGGAATTACATGATCTGATGCTAAGTTAAGGGAGAAGAACCAAGGAAATAAGGTACACATAACAACATTGTGAGATGATCCACCCTGACGGATATAGCTGCTCTCCGCAGTCCAGAGCTAGGATAAGCCTTGAAGATTGGTTATGGACAGTGCTATTCCCATCCAGAGGAAGAAAAATAAAACAAAAAAATCTTTCAGAATCTGAGGAAAACTACATTCATTGTTTAAAAAAAATCTATTTTTCCCTTAATCCTAATTCCTCATACCAAAAATGCCTAACCTGTAAACATGCTTAACATGTGTAAGTGCAATATTAACCTGACTGTTCACCACTGAAAGGAGGATGGAAGGAAATTTTGTAACTTAGAAATATGCATAGGCATGTGGATGTTTAAAAAAAACCTTTCATAATATGTATTTGGAAAAGCAAAAAAATCCAATCAATAAAAAATTAAATTAAAAAAATTTTAAAAACCAACTTTATTTTCTTCCCACAATGTAAAAGCAGGCATTTAGAACTCCATGAAAAAAAAAAGTAAAGTCCAACATTTATTCTTCAATCATTGATTCAACAGCTATGGTGCTCATTTCTAGCACATAACTCCTAAGTCTTCCCAAACCACATGTGAAAAGAACTTACCATTGAGAAGACTTCCCCAAAATGTGGAGGGTTCTCACCAGCAATTTTGGATTGTTGGAATAAACGTTAACCTTTCCAGAGTTTGTCCTAATTAGGGACAACATTACTAGAGGTTTTGGTCTTAAGTGCCAAATGCTTACCAACACGTTTATTAATATTTCTCTAAAATGGGGTTCTACTAATATAATATGAATGAGGGATTCTAAATGGGTAGCTAGTCTTGTCCTTAAATAACCTTGTCCATGGGGAGGTTTGATTTGAAAGGTTACCTCAGCTTTGTGCAATCCAAAAAGGGTAGGATGGGGCTGGGCAAGGTGAGGAAGAGGCAGAAGGAACTCAGAAAGAAGGAGCAGGAGGATGAGGGAGGAAGAGATAAAGGTGGAGAGGGGAGGGGTCGGGTTTAAAGACCTTCTAGACAAAAGTATACCTGAAGGACCTATTGATTGTTTGGACTAGAAGGCCAGCCTTTGTTTTGTTTTACTATAAAGAGAATAACCTCCAAGTACCCTTTTCAATTGCTAAATTGATTTGAGGCCTACTTTGCTATTTTGTTTGGAAGTTGCACCTCCCCGCTCAATTCTTTAATCTGTTATCACTATCAATAAAACAATGGATCCTAGTCTTAAAATGAAAGGATTAAGTTTGGAAGCTCCCACCCCTTAGTTGCATATTCTGAATAACTTCATATTTGCTTTTGAGCTACAGCTCCTCATAATCATATCTCTCTCCCCGCCCTCCAAACCTACATCTTCCTATATATATCCTCTTTAAAAGCTTTAGTCACTCCATTGGAGTACTCATCCTCCTGGTACTCTGGGCAAAGCATCATATCCCAACTCTTTTTACTCCATGCCCTTTTTCTACTACCCAACTTGTCTATTACTTAATCTGCTGTATCATCCCCCAAACTCTCCTCTCTATGTCCTTCTCTACTATTTATCTTGTCTACTATTTATGCTGCTTGTCTTACTGTGAAGCTAACCTGATCTGGAAGAGTGTGATCCTCCATTCAACTTCTTATGCTCTTTCCTCCCTGTTGGTTGTTCTTGATGTTCTCTCTAGCCCAGCTTGTGGCTGTTTTTTCTTTCCTTAAGTCCACTACTTCTACTGAAACTCAACTATCCTGCTGCTTCTCCAAAAAACAACCTGTGAACTTTATGTAGCAACTTGTGAACCTTTTACAGAAACCTGTGAATTAAAATTTTAGCCTTTTCTTACCTTCCTGAATTGGAGAGTCTGGTGAATTCTTCACCAAAGGAACTCACATAAATCCTAAAGTCTTCTCCCTGAAATCCATTTCTCCTGGCTACATCCTTAAGCCCCCTCTCACCTAGTCCCCCTTTCTCCCTTACTCATAAAGAAAGGAAATGCTAAGAGGAAAAATGTTCTATAATTAATCTGTTCCCTCTATACTGACCATGTACTTTACATTAACACTGGGCTTCCCAGTTATCAAGATGGGGTTGATTTTGAGTGTTAGTATTAAATAAAAAATACTGTATTGTAGATGTTGCTTAAGAACATATAAGATTTTTCTGAGCTTTGTTTTGAAACTAATTTTATTTTGCCAAAATCAAATCAACATTAATATTTTTGGATTATAGAATGATTAATCTGGAATTTAAACACTGTAAAGTTTGAAGACCATAACTGAAAATGTATTCAACTGAAGCAATGAAAGACTATTGTGAAACTTCCCTTTAAATGTCATGGAACATTTCTACAATGCAAGGCTGTTTTCTTCAATAGTCTTCCCCACAGCTCTCAGGAAGTTAGTGAAATCAACATACATGTAAGCAGAACAACTTGTATGAAAACTGATAATAAAAATTAGACCATGAATTTAATGAATGTGAAAGTCACTGAAAGATTAACTAACTATATAATCATTCTTCCTTTTGAAAATGAAAAGAATTTTTAAACTGAAACAACCACTAACTCTGAAGATGAGAGTTAAAAACCCAGCTTATTTACATCATTTCTGGTAAGAGGAATTCTGTGATATGAATTTAATTAACAATGCTGACAATACACACAAGTCAGAAGACAAATAGTCATTCGACTTTCCTTGGGTAAGTATTAGGTGTAAATAGTATTGATTGCTGTAAACATTCTATTTGGGCCTTGGTGCCAAAAATAAAAAAAACTTCCCAAACTACCAAATAGGCTTAACAGATAGAAGAGTAATAGCATTTTCATAAACTTTAAGTAAGACCAAAGTACAAAAAAAAAAATTATCAGATCTTTATTTGCTAGGCAAATTAATTTACTATTCTAACTGCTGTAAAAACATCAAATAAGATCAATTTTAGTGTTATCTTGATGAAAATGCTAATAATTTTGATTAGACAATTCAGCTTTTTTTTTTAAAAATAGCTGAAATCTGCACTGTGCACTGTGACACAATCCACTATACTATGGTAACTTTACATTCATTTATTCAATTGAATTGCATAATGATGATGATATTGGATTGACATGGCAAGGAAAGATGGTGGGTCTATAAAGTGAGCACAATAAGAATTCTTAGAAGTATATAGTTCTGGGGCGGCTAGGTGGATAAAGCACTGGCCTGGGAGTCAGGAGTACCTGGGTTCCGGACACTTAATAATTACCTAGCTGTGCGGCCTTGGGCAAGCCATTTAACCCCATTTGCCTTACAAAAAAAAAATAAACCTAAAAAAAAAAGTATATAGTTCAAACCCCTCATTTTATAGATGGGCGAAATGAGATCCAAAAAGGTTAAATGACTTCCCCAAGATTTCAGAGGTATATAAGAAACAAAGTAGGATTCAAATCCAGGTCCCTCAATTGCAAATCCAACAAGCACTAAGCATTTATTAAGAACTTACTATGAATAGACAGTTTGCATCTCCAAAGGCAAAAAAATGATACAAACCAACACCAGTAATCACTGAAGCACACTAAAAAAATGTTGGAAGACCTTTAGTTTCCCTCTGACTTGATTCAACTGTCAATTATGTTAATGGTGTCCTTGCCAAAACCCAGTCCTCTAATTCAGAAAGATCTTTTACAACCAATCATTTTCACTGCAACCTTCCCATTTCAAACCTTCATCTCTTCACACATGGAAAATTGTAATTACTCATATTCTCAAAGGTATATAAATGTCTGAACAAGAATCCCCTCTAAAACACCCCAGAAAGCTTTTCATACATCTTTTTCAACCCACTCCTCATTTAGATAATTCTGTTTGGGACTGGGTTGGGGATTTTTAAATCTATTTTTTAAGTTTATTTATATTCTACTATTATCCTTCCCACACATTATCCCTACTGAACCACCCCTTAAAACAAAGAAAAGCAGTTGGGTGAAAACTGTTTACAATGACTTCAATAACATCCTGCACCTGTCAACAGTTTTTTCTTCTCCTTTCTAGACCCAATATTGCACTTTGCAATTAAACTGAGTTCAGAGTTTTTTTGGTGTTCTTTTTTTTTTTTTATTACTATTACAGTAGTTGTATATATTTTTCTCCTGGTTATTCTTATTTCACTCTTATTGGTTCATGTAAGACATTCTATTTTCTTTAAACTTATCTTTTCTCACAAAACTATTTTCTTTAAACTATCTTTTCTCTATTACATTCAACTACCAAGTCAAGTTCAGCCATTCCTCAAATGGTGAACATTGTTTCTAGTATTTTTCACTATAATAAAAAACTGATAGCTTTAAAGTGTTAGGAAATTGTTTTCCTTACATCAAGTTTTTCATTAGCATCAGAAAAGAGGACTTGAGTTTTCCTGCTTCTTTTTCTCTTCTAATTTTTCATTTTATGAGCCAAATATCTTTCCTAATACCCTGCTGATACTAGTCCTCTACTAAAAAAATTCCAAAGTTTTCCACTACCTAACTAATAACATTTCCATTTTGAAAAGGAAAAAAAAATACATTGTTCATTTACCTTCTGTATTCACTAAGAAATTTTTACCATCTTGTGTTTCAATGAACTGTTAAAGGCTATGCAGTAAAGGCAAGGTACTGAAGCATTCAGAGGATTCATAATAAGAAAATTCCTATGGAAAGAAAGATCCTCTATAGTCTTTTGTAAACCAATGTAGGGAGTAGCCTATATCTCCCTCTTTTACTTGACTAGCCCCTATAATTACAAAGGTTAGGTGAGGTTAAGTGATAGAAATAGAGCTTACATAAAAAAGGAAAAGTTTTGTGCTTTTTTTCCTCCTCATGGAGTTAATGTTCTCAGAGAGGCACAAGGTAAAATTGATTAGACTCTTTCTACTCAATTTCAAATAGATTGTGATCACAACGACTTTTAAAATATTGTTTTGAAAACTACCTTGAAATCACAATAGAGGAAAATCCTTTTCTAAATGCAAGCTCCTATACGCAATAACAAAAGATCCTGACTTTTCCTTAGATATTGGTTAAAACATTTATTCTTGTAGACATTTATTTCATGTTAGGAACTTCCTTTTTTGGCCTAATTAAAAGGGCCAGAGGGACAATTATCTCCTATTAAATTGTGATTTTTTTTCTTTGACCTTGGTAAAAACCTGAAAAATCCCAAACTGAACCTGTTGTTGGCATTAGTTTAATAATTTCCAATCTCTCTTGAAAACCAATCCTATAAAATGTGCATTGTATGTACGAAAGAGCTCAGTGTAATTCTCACTACAATTATGTCTAGAGGCATATTACTGATGCAAATGAAAAAAATGAAGAAATTATGATTCTCAATTGAATCACTGAATCGAATTAAAATTTATGAAAAAAATAGAGAAATCATGATTCTCAATTGAGTCACTGAATCGAATTAAAATTTATGAAAAAAATGAAGCTATCATGAATCTTAATGGAGCCACTGACGAATTAAAATTTAAAACAGCACATTATGGAAAGTTTTTCTTCCATAAACCGAGACATTTTTACAAACAGACATCCTTTCCTACAAGTAGGAACAACTCCTCTATAGAAACAGCAAATATCCCCAAATGGAAAACACTCTTTAATTTGCTAATTTAGAAGGATCCTTGGTTCACAAAGAAAGTCTCTTCTTACACACAGTGGATTTTGTTTTCAGTGAAACCTTCATTCAGAGGCTAATTAGGTCTTGTGGGAGAATGAAGGACAGACATCATCCTCGTCATCCTCCTCATCACCAGGCTTATGAAGGTTTCATTTTGCTTGGCCCGTCTCCAGACTGGCGGGATGGTCAGGCTATTACTAATTCTAAATCAGAGTCCAGGAGGGACTTTGAAGACCTAGCCCCAGGGGAGGTTGCAGGGTCCTGGTCCCGGCCCAGTTTACCGGGGCTGGCGCCAGAAAGGTGGCAAGCCGCCGCCCCCAGCCCCAAAGATTTAATCATGGTGGGGGGAGAAAAATAGCGCCTTACTGGCCATCCGACCCCATTTTCAAAGGGTGAGGGGGGAGGGGATTCATGACGTAACTCATACCCTGAGAATGAACCCGGAATTCTCACTTAGGGGAGCGCGGGGTTAGCTCGGGCGGGAGTTTTAATCATTCTTAAGCTAAATTTAAGTCAATATCGTGCTGCGGCCCAAGGTGGGGGGAGGATTAAAAAAAAAAGCCTGAAACCGCGGCCTCAGATGACTGACAGGTAACTGCAAGGCCCGAAGGGGGGCCGGGGGACCCCGCGCAGGAAGCGGTGCGCGGCCCTCCGAGACCTTTGGGCGCGCCTTTGAATAGGCCTTCTGCGCGTGCGCGCGCTCTGCGAGCGCCGGGGGCGGCTAAGCGCGGGGAGCGGGACCCGGAGGACACGTGACGGGGATGCGGCATTTCTGGACCAATCAGGGACGCCGGGGACGAGGGCCCGTGCCGGGAGGACTGGGCGACCCCGCTCCGCCGCGGCGGCCTCTACTGTTCCCGTCGACGCTCTCGCGGGCCCCAGGGTTTAGGGGTGAAGGGGATTATGCGTTCCTGGGGGCGCCCAGTTATCCGCCGCTTCCTCTCCCCCTTCCCCGTGGCCCCCGCCCTTTTCTCCTTTCTCTCACCAGACACCCCCCCCTCCAGAAAACCTCCTCCATTCATTCAGTTTTTTGGTTGCTTAGAAACGCCGCACCAAAAAAGGAACTTGTAACCCGAAGAAATGCATGTTGGGTGACGTACAACCATCCTGAGAAAACAGCCGTGGCTTTTCAGGTTTTTTTATTTAAAGAGTTTGAGTTTTACAAAAATTAGTTGTTTTTAAAAAAAAAAGGCTAAAAAGCGACGAGTGAAATAATTTACAATGTTCATGCCAACAAGGAGCCGCAGCCTTTCCGGCAGGCGGCGGGGCTTGAAGTGGGCGCCCACCTTCCCAGGGGCGGGAACAACCCCTCTTGTCACTCACGTGTCCCCATCACGCGCTTTTTAAAAGTTTAAGTTCTGTACCATTTAAAAATTACATTTTATATCAATCCTATTTAAACATTTTAAGTTTCTATAGCATGACTCAAAACTGAAAAAAAAATCCCTTCCTTCACTTCTTCCATGAAGGACACGGTCGTGTTCCTCTCGGACAGGCCGAGAAAGTGGCAGAGTGCTGGTGGAGCAGAAGCAGCCGGGCCAGGGTCCCTTGCAGCCCGGCCCCGGGGGCTGGCCCGGGCCTCCGCAGCCCCCGGCGGGCCGGGCTGGCCCGGCGCTGCTGATTAGCACATGAAAGAGGCTTGGAAAGGGGGAAGGCGATTACTAATCCGCAGCTGCCCAATACCTCGCCTCCAGTTCCAGGAAATTTTTCAGCTGCTGGGAAGCTAAGGATTGTTAGGTCACATTCTCCGAGGCCATTTTGAAGTGGCTACATGTAGAAGAGAGTAATTACTACTAATATATGAAAGAAAGTGCAGTATCCTGAATGAGTAATGCAAAGTTTGAACATGGGCACCAAAATAGACCATGCCTTAAAAATGCTTCTTTGGGAATTGGCAAAACTGCTGGGAAGCTTAGTGCTTTACTTATTTTTGTAACTGTCCTAAGACCTGTCCTAAGGTAAGTGGAGAGAGCCTCAGCCCTGGAGTCAGGAGGACCCGAGTTCTAATATTTATTGTATGACCTTGGGCGAGTCACTTAACCCTGACTGCCTGCATCTCCAGTCATCCTGATTCATATCTAGCCACTGATGACAAACCGAAGAGAAATTGAGGCTGGTGACTTAGCCATTCAGTATTTTTTCAACAGGCACCTAATGTCTGTAGAATGAAAGAACACATAGGAGTGTGATCAAATTGAGGCTGGTGACTTAGCCCTCAAATCCTATTCACTTGCTTATCATGGTATTCAAAGGGCAAAGAACATCATCACCATCATCATCATGACCTAGCAGTGCCTATATTTTCAATAGGCACTTAATATCTGTAGAATAAAAGAATACATATGTATAAATATACATAACAGTACCTTAGAATTTTCAGCAGGAAAACAAAAAACGAGGGAAAAAATCACTTATTATTGAAAATTTAGAATTCCAGAAGAATCATAAGTATGTTAGAAGTGGAAGATCTAGTCCAACTCCATCATTTTTAAGATGAGAAACACAGGCAACTTAACGAAAATAACATAGGATTTAGTGTCAAAGATCAGTAGGAAAAACCCGGCCTCCAAAGACTCCCAGTTCAAGTTGTTTCCACCACATCCAGTGGCCTCCAGGATGGCTCAATATTTTCCTTTTACAATGGGCAAAGCTGTATAGGTAAACCATTTTGGACTCTAAACCATTGCCACAGCTATAAAAATATCTAAAATTAATAACTAATTTATATTTACAAAATAGGTGTTCTGACTTGTTGGTATTCTCTCTGATCCTGCCATTATTTTTTATTCACATTGTATATAAATTGCAGTCACCTAATTGTATGCATGCTGCATTCCAACACAACCAACAGCATTTCCTGAAAGTCATTTCTTTGACAGCCAGAACTAGTTTAAGGTTTCAGGTTTATTTGTTTTGGTATTTACAGTCAAAGCACAATGCTTTGTACACAAATAGTAGGTATTTAATAAATGCCTTTTGGAGTTAATTGCAAAATAGATGTCTTATTGGCCTCTCCCTGCCTTTTCCCATTATTTTATACTTAAATTGTATATACTATTATATTCATTTATTTTCATGCATATTTCCTCCACCAACCACTTACTCTACCTACCAGAATGTAAGAGATTTTAAGGAGTTTTTTCTTTAGATCCATTGATAGTGGAATGATTTATACATAGGTGCTTAATAAATGCTTGTCAAATTGAATTATATAATAAATATTAGTGAGTTTTGTATAAATTAAAATAAAAAGTTTTAAATTTGCTAGGAGTACTTGCTATTTGTACCTTTCATATTTGAAAAGAGGTTTATTTAATTTTATTTAAATTACTCTTATAAAAGCAGTACATCTTATGGTAAAACTAAAAACCCACAATTTATCTCTGAAGTAAACAAGAATTTTCATATTTCATATTAAGATAGTTTACTCTTGTTTAAGAAAATATTTATATTTCTGTGTAAGTAAACAGTAATGTTTAAATTAGAATACTATTTAGTTTGCTGAATAGATTAGAGAGCTATAACAAATACCATCCTGTAAGAATAGTGTTAGGATTGCTAAAGCTCAAAGTGACCTGAGACTGTCAAAGAAAGATAAAGACAATAAAAAATAATATTGAGAGAAAGAGGACAAAAAGAATAGGAAGCCTGTTTGGGATAAATGGGACATTAAGAATGGACCGTAGACAGAAGGTAACTAAGATGAACTACCTGCTCAATTTTAATTTCAATTATTTATTTATTTATTTTTTGCTAAAAAGAATGATCTTTGGCCTGGAAAGAACAGGACAAAAATGGCTAATAGGATGGTAGATCTAAGGAGGTGATATCCAAGATAAGTAGGGAGATAGCAAGAGAGCACCTGGCTGCTTTTAATGAGTTCAAATCACTAGACCCAAAAAAATGACATTGCAAAGTATTAAAAGAGCAAGGAGATGTGATTACTGAAACACTATCAATGATCTTTGAAAGATGCTGGAGAATGGGAGGTGTACTGAAGGATGAGAGAAGGGCAAATATTCTTATTTTCAAAGAGAAGAACAAATGAATTCTGCAAACTTTAAAAAGTGTTAAGTTTGACTACAATTCCTAGCAAAATTCTAGTAGTATAAGTCAAAGTGCAATAAAGTTTTTCTAAACTATATTCCTAGTCAAAAGTTGATTTCTTAGCTATTATGAAGATTGAAGTGTTATCTTTCCATATGTTAATTGCAAATCAGAAAGGCATGATATAGGGGTGGCTAGGTGGCGAAGTGGATAAAGCACCAGCCTTGGAGTCAGGAGGACCTGAGTTCAAATCCAACCTCAGACACTTAATAATGACCTAGCTGTGTGTCCTTGAGCAAGCCACTTAATCCCATTGCCTTGCAAAAAAACTTAAAAAAAAAAAGACATGGTTTGGAAAGGAAAACTTGTCTTGCTCTCCTAAAATCAGGAAAGGAAGAATACACAAGAAAGCATTCTATAAGAATGATACTCTCTGAAGAGTATCAACCTAATAGAAAGACCTCCAAGGTAGCTTTTTGTCTGTTTTTATGTATAAAAAAATATTGATGGGGGGAGAGAGGGGTCTCCCTCTGCTTGAGGTAGTCATAGATGGCTTCCACTTAAATCCTAGAGAATAAATGTCTAATTTATTTTCTGTCATTTTATTTTAACCCTAAACGTTAAGGTTTACAGTATTATTAAAGGGATTATTAGGAAACATTCCCTGTTGGGGTTCTAGGGTATCCTTCAAGGAATGTCTTTCTTTACTATTATCAACTCCAACTCCCATTCTAATGTTTCCCCCTCTGTTGGGTGCCAATGATTAATCTCCCAGTTCTGATGAACATCAATGAATATTTACAAAAGGATATTTACTTCAATGATAGTAAGAACAAAAGTACAAATATTTCTCCCCGATTCTTAGAGGACAGACTTTCCTGTAGTTTGATCTCTGGGGAGAGTGAGAATGGGTTCAGAACTTAATTCAGTTCTTTGTAGTAACAGCCTCACCACTTCCAAGTTCTATCAATAGTTTAGCTACCATTGGGATAGGTGCCAAAGGTCACGTTTTGGAAACTGATGCTGCTAGATTGGATGGATGCAAAACCCAACATGAACTCCATTCCAACCCTTCCTGTTGACTTGGATCTCCTGATCTCTCAAAGTGCACAGGATCATCTCCATCTCCTTTACCTAAAATAAGAACACACTGAAGCATGTTGGTCATATTGTCTCTTCTCTTACCAGAACACAGTCAAGTAGAAGGTAGTCAGACCAAAAGAACTGACCCTGACCGACATTGATGGCTTTTGAATATACCCCACTTCCAACCAGACAGTCTAGGAGCCAAGGCTCCTCTTCATTGTAGTTGGCAGACCAAAACCAGTGACAGAAAGTCTGCAATATGCTCCTAATCTCTTCCAGTCACTTCCATTACAAACTTTATGCCTTTCTGGCATAAAGGCACCTTCCTGGAAGGATGTTCCCCAGTGTCTTTCATGAGGGGGCTTGCATTAGCTGAGCATACTAATACCTGCTCAGGAGACACTCATCTTTTAATCTTCTCCCTTCCTTACCTATAATCCTAAATTTTGCTAACAAAGTCTATCATGTTATTCTTGTGGACAAGAGGGAAATGAGACCTTGAATTGTAGGGACTTGAGTTCAAATTTTGATTCTATTCCTTACAACATAAGTGATATTGTGCAAGCTCCTAATCTCTGTAAAATGGGGGGGGGGGGAGGTGCAGCTTGGTAGCACAGTAGAGCACTGGCCCTGGAGTCAGAAGACCTGAGTTCAAATCCAGCCTAATATTACCTAGCTGTGTGACCTTAGGCAAGTCACTTTACCCCATCACCTTGCAACATGTTTTAAGGTTAGATGGGGGAGGTTGGGCTAGATGACGACAGAGATGTTTTCCACCTCTAAATATATAATCCTTTACTATTATCTGCCCTCTTTTTTACTTGTACCACATTTCCCCATACAACAGTTACATGGATTTAGAACTATTTGATAGACCAATTGAATGATTGGTTGTCAACTTCCATTTTTGGGGGGAGTGAAGGATCAGAGAATGACACGTGCTGTTAAAATATTTTTTTGTATTTGTGTTCTATTTTATTTTCTGCAATTAATTTAATCAAAGTAGAAATAATACATTGATCAAATGGCACCAAAGTTACAAGTATAGCACATTAGATGACAGATTCAGAATTCATAATGATGTTTAGGGAATAGAACACAGCTAAATCTAATATAATAGGTTGAAGTATTAAATCTTACATTAGGCTCAAACAGAAAAAAAAAGACACACCTAGACAAAGAGTTTGTTGGGGGAAACATCTGGAGGGTTTTAATAAACTTCAAATTCAAAGAGTTACCTGCAATGTAGTGGGACTGGAAAATGAGTCCCACTATAGTCTACACTGATCAAAGCACATTTGGAATATTATGCTAAGATTTGGAGAACACGTTTTAGTAAAAACATAGGAGGGTATATAGAGAAAAAAAGCTGAAGTCTTGAAATTGTATGATCATTTAAAGAAAACAGATGTTTAGTTGTCAAGAAATCTTAGAGAATATACTGTTTTTCATGTATTTAAATATCACTTATGGATTATATTGGTTCAGTCTAATTGCAGTCCTTTCAGTCATGTCCAATTCTTCAAGATTTCATTTGGGTTTTCTTGGTAAAGCTACTGGAGTGATTAGCCATTTCCTTCTCCGTTTCATTTTACAGATAAGGAAACTGAGGCAAGCAGGATTTAATGACTTGCCCAGGGTCACAGTTAGTATCCTAGGGTATTTTCTACTAAGAGATAGCTGATGATTGAATAAGCTTGGAGTCAGAAAAACCTGGATTCAAATATGGACTCAGCTACTTTTTGGCTACATAATCCGGAACAAGCTACTTAACCTTAATGATTCAATTTCCTCACCTGTAAATGGAGGTAATAGCCCCTACCTCCCAGGGTTGAAGTGAGGATGAAATGAGATATATATGTAAAGTGATCTACAAATCTTATAAAGTGATATCATGATCTATGACCTTGGGAGAGTGACAATGTTTGTTGCTTAGTTGTTTTCATGTCTGATTCTGCATGACCCTATTTGGGGTTTTCTTGGCAGAGTACTGGACTAGTTTGCCATTTCCTTTCCCAATTCATTTGACAGTAGGGGAAACTGAGGCATGGGGTGCCATGACTTGCCTGGGATCACATAATAAGTGTTAGAGATCAGATTTGAATACAGTAAGATGTGTGTTCTTGACTCCAGGTCCACCTAGCTATCCTAGGTCTGTTTTACTTATCTATAAAATGAGGGGAGTTACATAAGTTAAATGTGACCTTTTGATCAATTATGCTATTAGACCTATATTCCAAAGGAGAAAAAGATATATATTGGTTGTCATTGAAGTCTTAAGCCTTTTATATAATATATACAAAAATATTTATAGCAGCTCTTGATGGTAGCCAAAAAACTAAGATAAATGAAACAATATTATTGTGCTATGATTAAATGGACCTTTGAAGGAAAATGGAATGACTTATGAATTGATACAGAAGGGTTAAGGACAAGATCCATTTAGAATAACTGACAACACAATAACACCTACCACTTATTAGCTCAAGAGGGGAACAGAAAATGCCCAGAAATATATACATATATTAGTTAATGTGGCATTGTGTCTAGCTCTGTTATGGTGTTTTAAGTTATTTTCTTGGGGAGGGAGAATAAGACATATTAATATTTGCTACTTGAAATAAAACTAGCAAATAAATTTTTTGAAACGAATGAGCAAATAATCTTTAAGAATTCCCTAAATCTATACTATCAATCACCTTGCCCCAAGCATTTATCATCAAGATATGAACTAAGACTCCCTGACTTCAAATCCTGTATTCCTCCCACTGTCATCTTGCCTGCTCTAATCTTATGTATATAGAATTTCAATTAATGCTGGACCACTACAGAGCAAATTAATTTAAGACATGTGTTTCATTCATGCTTGCTTTGCCAATTGTTGACAAGGGACATCTACCATTTCCCTCATCTCCAAGGTTTCTAACAAACAATGCAATCTGAACACTGAACTGAAGGTTCTAGGCAAACTTTCTAAAATTTAAGTTTTGACTTGCACTTTTAAGAGATGTCATCTTATATGGTTCAGATTTTAAGATTGTTTTCAAGGGCTAAGAAATTTTTGATTAGCAGAAAAAATATAAAAAACAAAGTAGTAATTCATTTGACTTTTGACTCCATATCTTAACATTTTAGCTCAGAAACTTTTGCATTACTCTACTACTTAGTCTGCTTACAGAGAACTTAAGAGTTTAAAAATCCCAAGGGGCAGCTAGGTGGCTCAGTGGATAGAGCACAGGCCTTGGGAGTTAGGATTACCTGTGTTCAAATTCGGCCTCAGACAGTAATTACCTAGCTGTGTGGCCTTGGGCAAGCTACTTAAAACTCATTGCCATGAAAAACCTTAAAAAAAAAAATCCCACCAGGTACTACAATGTTCCATACAAAATTAATCCATAAATCCATAAAACAATAACAAGGCATCTTCCATGGAGTTGAAACAATTCTATTTCAGAAATAATTGCTGGCAAATGAAAATAAAGAAACAATGAATGCTACAGCTAAGAATGAAGAATGCTGCACTTTTTATTTAACACTGTCATGGCTTTATTCAAAACACAGTTGCACAAAAGTAATAACTTCAAAGTTTTTTAGGAGAGAAATTCTTAGAGGACTTAACACACTATATACATACTGCCTTACAAAGAGCATTTTAAAATAGGACAAAAACCTCTACAAAATATAAAACCCCTCCCCTACATATTTGCATGAAAATACCACCCACCAAGCAAAACAAGTTTTAGAAGTTATTCGGAGGCTCTAGGTATTACCTTTTAAAATAAAACAACTGTTCTAATTCTGATTGCACAATAAGATGATCATCAATTTTTTAAAAAAAAATGTAGATTAAATTTTAAAACAGGTATTTTGAAAGTCAAAAGTAATATATGGAACTTAAGAATGCAAAGTGCCTGAAATGCTGCATTTTAGCTGTTAAAAATGAGTAAACTGTTAGTCAAGCATCCCATCACTCCACCAACCCTGTCCTAAGAATTTGATTTCATTTAACCAGTCAAGCTTTTTGTTAATTGGGTTTCTCTACATATTACTTGTAATTATACTCCTAATGGGAAGCCCAGAGTTGCTAGTAACATTCTTTGAGCCCCACTGGAAAAAGAAAAAATGTGTTCTGTCTTAATTTAAATGTGGCCCAAAAGAGAAAAAGAAAAAATATGAGTTCAGTTCAAAGAGACATGGTCACTATTTGTTGATGCTGATTTTTTTTTAAAGTTACAAATATTCAAAACTTATGAGAAAAGTTCTTGAGATAGTCAATAACAAAAAGCAATTGTCTGGAAAACTGAGCCTCCATGATAAAAAACAGGGAATATATTTCTTTTTTTTTAATTTGGAATTCATATAAAATATGAACATTTAATAGGAAAACCACACATAAGTACACACATACAATTGCAAAGTTTCCCCAAATCCTTTTCTTCATGGATATCAATTTAAAACAATTTTTTTTAACTTAAAACGAATCCAGTTTCAAATACTTTTGCCAAATGCCGAATACATGCTATTCAAATGTCTTAAAGCTGGTTATGCTTCATAATGATGGGAAGAATAATTTAAGGTTCTATTCAGGAAAATAAAATATGCTTTGCAGCTCTGTCTGCAGCGTCCAAATCTTGATTCAGGAATCAAACGTTCAATGTTAAGTCTATCCATGCCTCATTAAACATTCACAGGCAATTATCTGACATCTAGGAGACTCTGATAGTGGTTCAGGAATCCCCTCTGACTTCACTCTGATATAATTAATTCACAATATCAACCAGGAAAGATTCAGGCTAAGCATAATCATGTCTGTTTCACAACAATTTTAGTCAATCCTCTCATTCAAAGGTACCCTGTGAGAAATCCAAGCAAAGCAAGAAAAGGTGGTTGAAGGAAGGGCCTAAAGTTTTTGCTAGATTTCCTCAAATGGAAAGCAACCTGTCTTCCAGACAGGAAAGGATAGAAATCAGAAAGAGAAAGGAAACTGCTAAAAAGAAGAGCAAAATGTTTATTGAAAAACCCTTGTCATGCCATAACTTATAGCCAAAACAAGAAAGGGTTCAACACATATGCTCAGAATTTGGAATACATGAAATTTTCTTTAACACAAAGATGTTTGATTTGAGACAGGTTTCAAGGAGCCTCTCCAACAATAAACTATAAAAATGCTATTTCTCATCAGAACCCTCATCATTCTGTTTCTGATTTAATTATGTAACCTTAAAAAAAAAACATTAGCATCAAAAAAATCACTATCTTCTAACTAGACCTCTGGCCAGCTCTAAAAGAATATAACCAACTTTTTCATCTCAAAGAGAGACTGTTGACTTCTCATATTACAGCAACTTTGATTTCAACTAATTTATAAATAACTTTTAAACCTTATGAATGAAATGCACCATACTACACCTGTGGAAAACCTGCTGTATGAAACTGTGAACTAATTAGGACCAAAACATTGAGCTTGAATAAGAAAATTAAGATTCCAAATGAATTTCTAAGGAATTTGATAAGGGGGTCAATCATATAGGACTGATTTTTTTTTTCTATATACTGTATGTGATCACTAATAGGCTAACAAATCTTATTTGGAATGATAAAAAGGCAAAAATAGTAAAACCACACCTTTCCTATAAAAAGTTACATGTTATCTTCTGTAGGGACAGCATGGTACATAAAGAAACAGATCAACAAGATCACTCTATTGCAAATTCTAGAATAATGGAGCCTGGTCCATTTAATCATCTTCTTCTTCTCCTTCATCTTCAATATCTCGTTTCCTCTTTTCTCCTTGAACATTTTCTTCTTCTACGAAAAGGAGAATTTTTTTAATATTCAAAGTTTTACAAAAAGACTCAAGGTATAATAACTTGGTTTTTTTAAGATCAAAAGGAATCTATATGTTATTTCTGATGTTATTGCAATTCAGATTTATTACAAAATAATTGTTTCTGAAATAATCAACTCAGCTTATTATGCACCCTTGTGGTCAAATCATGTAAGACATTTTTAAAAAGTCTCATTGAAATTGTTGCGACTTTGAAAACACCCAAGTTTAACAAATTTCTTATAGAGCCACATGAGGTCCAAAGATACTATAAGGTTAGTGACAGGTTTTATTGATTTAACTATTTTGTTTTATAAACCTAATAGAAAGAAATGAAAAATAAACTCAAATAGATGTAGAACCAGTTTTCTAACAGAACAGTACCCTTCTTTTAATCTAGTACTTAAATACATAATCTAATTTCAACTAAATCAGGAGAATAATTCCCCCTAAAAGGAAAAAAATTAACATCAAGATTCCTTCTATCTTCTTATCAATTTTTAAAACTCCTGAATAAAATTATCGTTAATTATATTTGAAAAAAATGCTTTTAAAATGACATGTCTTTTAAGATTTTTAAAAGTAAGCATTTAAGCTAAAGATGGAATAAGTAAAGTTTTTCCACATAAGAAAATTTTTTGAATAGTTACATCTAAATATTTTAAAGTTGTTAATAAACTTTACCTTCCTCTTCCTCTTCTTCTCCTCCTTCTTCAACATAGTCATCATCATCATCATCATCCTTAAAATGCAAAACAATCAGTAAATCATCCCAATACAAGTAACTAATTAGTAAGCATCTATTAAACACCTTCTGGATACTAAATCCTAATAATATAAAGGGAAAAAGAAACAGTCCCTGCCTTCAATAGGAGATAACATATATCCCAAGTTTATAAAATATAAACAAAAATTAAACAGGGGAAGGGGAAAGGAGTTCAGAAAAAGCTTCATGTAAAAAACAAGAAAATAGTATTGTGCATGTTATTTTGAAGACCACCTATACCTGACTAACCCTTATAACTCAAATCAAACTTCTAATTCCTTTAAATCAGAACTGAAATTGATCCTGGCTATCCAGTCACACAGACTTTTTTCTATAGTAGGAATAATCTTGTCATCATAAAAGATAAATTTATATAAGGTATTTTGTAAAGTAATTTAATAATCACACAGGAAAACATATTACAAGAATCATATAGTCAATATTAGGGGCGGCTAGGTGGCATAGTGGATAGAGCACGGGCCCTGGAGTCAGGAGTACCTGGGTTCAAATCCGGTCTCAGACACTTAATAATGACCTAGCTGTGTGGCCTTGGGCAAGCCACTTAACCCCATTTGCCTTGCAGAAACCTAAAAAAGAATCATAGTCACTAAAAATAGAATGAGTAAAGAATGGAAAGTTATCCTGAAAGCTAAGGCATTTGATTTTTTAAAGTACCAAATTTTATTTCCACTTTTTCTTACCTTTTTTTTTTTAATTTTTGCAAGGCAAAGGGTTTGTAAGTGGCTTGCCCAAGGCCACACAGCTAGGTCATTAATAAGTGTCTGAGGCCGGATTTGAACCCAGGTACTCCTGACTCCAGGGCCGGTGCTCTATCCACTTCGCCACCTAGCTGTCCCCCTTCCTTGCCTTCTTAAACAATGAAGTAAGATTTATCTGATCATCCCAGATTATAAATATCAACCAAACTGCTGTGCTGAAATAATGGGATATTCATAGGACCCATGTTCTCAGGCTATGATATTTTCCCTCGTATTTTCTCATGTTGTTCACTTCTTAACCCTGATGATCTTCTAAAATGCTGGGGACCTGAATCACGGAAGTACCATAAAGTAAAATCTGGCTGAGCCAATCTGTGGATGGCTTCTCCAATAAATAAAGTATATGACATTCAGGCATGGTCCTATAATAATTGTTTGGCATCTAGGAAAGCAGTTGGGGAGCGTAATAGAAAGACTGAGCTGGAGTTAGACCAGAGGTTCAAATCCTGCCAGACACCAGCCCAGCTGTTGGACCCTAAGCCAAGTATCATTTAAGATTGTTTGCCTCAGTTTCCTCTCTATCAAGTGGAAATAATAACACTAATACCCATCTCCCAGGCTTGTTGTGACTATAAGTGAAAGATCTGTAAAGTGCTTTGCAAATCTTAAAAGAACTGTGTAAATGTATTGATTGTGATTATAGGATATTTGGGGGGGGGTCTGAAAGTCTTTTCTAAAATAACAGAGTTGAAAATAGGAAATTCATCCTGTCACCAACCCCTAAAGTAGCAAGTAATATTATGATCTAAGAAATACTGATTGAAAGGAAGATTCAGACTATTTTCAAAAGCCTCTTACTACTTCACCAAGAAAAATAACTTAGTGAACAAAACTTTAGGTTAAGGTAGAGATTACAGAAGACCATCTCAATTTTCTGCCATTCAGAGGGCCCTCCCAAGCTAAATTACTTAATTCACATTTCAGCAGTTTTCTACTCCATTAAAAACCAATCTTCAGAAAATAGGAATCTACTTATACCTAGTAAAAGAATACACCATTCAGACACAATCCTGGAGATTTAACCTTAAGGTCTGGGAGCAAACTAAAAACAAAAGTTTTTTCCCTTCTATTTTATCTACTTCAAAGATACATAGAAAGGACTGAAGCATGTTGCCCTGAACTGTAACTTAATGTTTTCTTGAGTGGCTATATTTTCCAGAAACATGGTGTGATTCAACCTGTTTGAATTGGGTCAGTAGAACTGATATCTAATTTTATGTTGATTTTAGCAAACTAGTTAATTTATTTGAATCCAGAATGGACACAATGCCTTGACCATGCCAAGGGTGAAATCAGCACAAGGGAGCATTCTCTCCGATGCAGGAACACAGATAAAGACACACAGACCCTTGCAACCAATATAAAGACATGGCCCAATTAAGACCATTTCAAATATTCTCTGGCATTTGAATTAAATAGCATACAAAAGTGCAGTTAAGGGACACACACCTAATTGCTGAGTTTATAAAGGCAGTATTTGCAATTCAAAGAGTCTTTGGAATCAGAGATTCTGAACTCAAATCACAGCTATCTACTCAGAACTGAGGAAACTTGGGGTACTGAATAGCTGTATTTACTGTATATGGAAAATGAAAATGTATTTGGCTTGACTATGTATGTTTCAAGGTCTGGTTTTTCTTCTCTCCTTGCCCCTTCTACCACCCACCACAGTGAGGATGGGAGGGAACATAGATTTTTATAAAAACATTTTTAAAAATGTTTTTAAGGAGTCCAATAAAGTCTGCTTGGTGCTACAATGGTTAAAGCACTGGACCTGCAATTAGGAAGACCAGAGGTTCAATTCCAGTCTCAGACACTTGCTAGCTCTATGAACCTAGGAAAGTTCCTTAACCCATTTAACTCAGTTTCCCTATATGTAATATGGAGATATAATAGCTTCTACTTCCCAGGGTGGTATGAGAGAGAATCAAATGTGATAATATCTATAAAGGGCTTCTTAACACAGCGCCTGGCAGAGAAGGGGCTTAATAAATGCTGCTTCCTTCCCCTTCAGTCAAAGTAGTTCTCTTTCTGAAACTGAGTTAAACATTATAATTAGGTCAGTTCAGTCAAGTCTCTACATCTTCAAAATCTTAGCTACAAAACTATAGCTTTCAACAAAACCTAGGTTTTCTTCAAAAACCTAAGTGATGAGCTACAGTCGGTCAGCTCCTCATCAGCAGAAAACAAAATGCTTCCTTGTGGATACATGTGTGTAACATCATGTTCCAACTCTCCTGTATCTTATGAGCAGCAGAAAGAGAATGGAATGAGAAAATGCTCTCAGAGAAGAGCTATCTAGAAGTCAAGACAACCTAGCACAGCCTCTGAAGCTTCCGTGCTTCTGCTTGAGAATCAGACTTCATTTTTTATTTTATTTTATTTTTTAGGTTTTTGCAAGGCAAATGAGGTTAAGTGGCTTGCCCAAGGCCACACAGCTAGGTAATTATTAAGTGTCTGAGACCAGATTTGAACCCAGGTACTCCTGACTCCAAGGCCGGTGCTTTATCCACTACTTATCCTCTATGCCACCTAGCCGCCCCCAGACTTCATTTTAACCAGAAATAAAAAGCTCTTCTGGCTCATGCTATTCTTAGGCTGCACTTACAAGTACTGATCAAAAAGTTGCAACTATTCATTCTATCTCAGATTTGGTTTACACTTGTTTAAAAATGTCCTTTTCCTCTAGAGCTTTTTAAAAACAATAGAACTCAGGTTCAGTATACAATGGAACAATTTTAGTGGCTAGAAAGGCGATTTTCTAGAAAACTTATAAATCTGAAAAGCACTACTTGCCAAGATAAAATTTAGAAAATAAGCAACCATCTCCCCCAAAATAAATACTAGGTATGGAATGAAAGCTTAGGAAAAGAGAAATTATCAATGCTAATGTAAACTGAGATATTTTTCACTGCAAAGGAATGGTTATAATTCAACTTAGTCAAGAATGACAAATACCTAAAATGTCGAGGTCTCATTTTCTACTACAACATACCACCTAATTCACTCCAAAATCTCAAGTAAATAAAATCTGTATTTTTCGGCCACCTGTTTCTCCATTTACATTGTTCCTTCAGACAGACACAGACACACACACAAAACAGCATGCAAGCAATTGTAAGTTCCAATTATTAACATAGTTTTAATTTTAATGTTCACGTTAATTAATTGTGGAATACACTATTAAGGGTCTACACAGGACAGAAAAAGAAGCATCTTGAAATGCATCAAAAATGAGAACGTACGACCTAAATGTTTCACTGGTTCACAAAGGATTTAAAAGAACCAGATAAAGGCCTACATGTTAGATGGGTCCCTTACAAGATTCTTGGAAATAAATGGTCAAGAATTGAGAAGTGTAAATGTGTTGGGAACCTTCCCTAACAATGAGATCACTAATTTATTTTAGTGTAGTATTATTTTTATTTTTTATCTTTATGGGGCAATGGGGTCAAGTGACTTGCCCAAGGTCACATAGCTAGTAAGTGTCTGAGGCCAGATTTGGATTCAGGGTCCTCTTGACTCCAGGGCTGGTGCTCTATCATTTCACCACCTAGTTGCCTTTGGACTATATTTTTAATTTAAAAAAATGAACTGTGGATTCTAAAACTGAAGTAAATTCACAAAAGCCAGGGACCCTGTCTACATAACTCCCTTCTGTTTTGTGGTGATGGTGAAAAGTGTGTGTTTACCTGAATTTCTTCCTTCATTAGGTATGAGAGACCCACCTCCTCTTCTTCTCCCTCTAAATCTGAACCTGCTTCATCTTCATCCTCCTCTTCCTCCTCATATGCTCCAGGTGGACCTGCTTCATCCTCTTCTTCATCTTCATCTTCTTCATCATCATCTTAAAGTAAAAAACCAGAGGATAACTGACTGCTATTTGCCAGTATCACCTTTTTACCCCTGCCTGATCAACCTAATTATTTTTTTTAACTTTTTTTTTTATGCAAGGCAAATGGGGTTAAGTAGCTTGCCCAAGCCCCACACATCCAGGTAATTATTAAGTGTCTGAGGCTGGATTTGAACCCAGGTACTCGCGACTCCAGGGCCAATGCTCTATCCACTGCGCCACCTAGCTGCCCCTCAACCTAATTATCTAAGCTTTTTTTGTATGTTAGAAATGGTATTTAACATTTTCTTTCCAAAATTCACTACTTGAAAAAAAATCTAATTCCAAAACACCTATTCAAGCTAATGTTAGTAGTGAGATAGTAATTATACAAGTTCCTGACTTTTATCACATTAAATGTTTCTGCTACCATCAAGATTCTTGTTCTAAAACAAAAACTATCTCACCATTAGCAATAAAAAAAATTCCCTCAAAATGATCTGGTTAATATTCCAACCTTTTAAAACATTTTCATTTTAAAGTTAAAATTTTATTTTTAAAATCACTACTGCATTAAAAAAAAACTTTAAAAAGTCAGCATATTTTTACCAGTATTTGGTGCCATAGCAATACAATAGTATGTTATTTATTAAGGAATTTGGAAGACTCAAGTCTAATACATTGGTTTCCCATTTTTTTTTCAAGTTTTTATTTTACTAGTCCGTTAGTATTTACACCCAAGCCTCCAAAGCAAATACTAATTTGCATGGTTACAGTGAACTCTCTATTTAATACTACTTTATGAATGCTTTTGAATAAGATTACCATCTTCATCTTCTTCCTCCTCTTCAGAATCTGGTGCTTCATTATCTTCCTGATCGAATCCATCTAGATAGGTGATTTGTTGAAGCAGTTCAAAAATACTTTCTCTGTAATCTTGTAGGTTTGTGATCTCACAGTTAAACAAGTCAAGGCTTTTCAAGCTTTTAAGATTTTGCTGAAAAGGCAAAGTTAAAAATTTATATTCAAAATTTTAACATCGTTTTAAAATATTGCTGAGCTAAGGGATAAGTTCAGAATTATTAGAAAGAACACAACTAGGAGTCAGGAGATCTGATTCTAACTTTCAACAAGTCGCTTAAATGCTCCGTGCCTCGGTTTCCTCATTTGCAAAACAGGAATATTAATATTTGCAAAGCCTATATCATGGTTCTACAAATGTTATCAGTTAGAGTTCTTATAAATAATAATAGTAACTGATTTATTTAGCATTTAGGGGTTTTCAAAGTAGCTTGGTTTGGTACCTGAGCAATAAATCTTGGAAATAGGTACTATTATTATTAATACCTCATTTTACAGATCAGGAAACTGAGCCTGAGTTGGTTTAAGTGATCATTTAAGAGTTGGGTTAAGGATCATTAACAGCTAACAACTGTCTGAAGCAGGATTTGAACTCAGGTCTAGAGTCTAATGATCTCTATTTCCACCCTCACTGCCTCAGCACTAGTGTCTGGTTTGATTATCTTCCAAATATACATGTACATATAAAACCTGCCTTTCTCTTTACCTATCTAGACGGGTACACAGTTAGCTGGCAAAAAGGAGAGATCATAGGAGGTATGACTGAAAGATCAAAAAAGATAAAAGTCAAGTGCTTTGAAAACTTTTAAGGACTGGTCCAGATAACTATATGCTTGAGTAAGGGAACTTGTCTTATACAAATGCTTTAAGGTGGAGAATTTTATTCATAAATAGTTCAACACTGATTCTATTGTTCAAATGAGTTAAAATATCATTTTTCTATTTACAAACTCATAGCCAACCCTTATGATTTAGTGAAATCTAACTTAATTTTTTTTTAAAAAAAAACCAGATCACTAGCCAGCAACATCAGTATTTTTCACCATTTCCCCTCCCCTTCTCTGATATCCCCAAATCAGCAAATCATGAAAAAATGGTTTGGGATGGCAAGACGAAGAAAATCGAAATTAAATCCTCAGATCTAAGAGTTGACCTAAATCTTTCTACTAAATTATGTTTTTATTGGGAGGTTTTCTTTTAAGAAATCCAAGAACTGTTCCTATTTGAACATAAGAAATTCAGAAATTACAAAAGAAGAACAAATTTGGGGCAGCTAGGTTGTGAAGTGGATAGAGCAAAGGGCCCTGGAGTCAAGAGGACCTGAAAAATCTGCCACAGACATTTAATAATTGCCTAGCTGTATGACCTTGGGTAAGTCAGTTAACCCCATTGCCTTAAACAAAATTAAAAAAAAAAAGAACAAGTGGCAATTATCAAGCTTCTGATACTGGGTTAATAAAAGCTCAAGGAAATAATGTATGCAAAGCACTTTACACGTTTTAAGGGTATTAAAAAAAAACCCATCATCCATTCTGATCCTATACAACTCCATGCACAAAAACATCAACTGAGGCAAACACTTGTACAACCCTTACTCACCAGAGCTTCCACTGTGCTGAGATCTTTGATTTTGTTGCCACTCAGATTGAGGTAGGTGAGATTTGGACATTTTTCTGCCAGGACCTCCAGGCCCCCAGAAATAATATTATCACTAAGTTCCAACTACACAGAAGGAAAAAAAAAAAAAAAGAATGGCTATGACTAAGAATATAGCTAAAGCAAAATATTTGAACAATTAAAATAAAAAAAAGATGTTAAGATAAGTACTTTCCATACTTGTTAGATTTCTCCAGAAAACAGCACCTTGCAGTAACAGGTGTTTAAAAAAATGTCGCCTAAATGAATAATGCCAAACCCTTTGATAATGGCTGGCAGCTCAAAGTCTCAACTGGTATGCATGTTTCATAGAATCAATTTAGACAGTTCAGAGAAGATTTGTCACATTTTCAAATTCGTTCACAGGGTTCTAGAGACTTAAAAAAGCTTTCTTACAAAGCCCCAAACTCATACCACATTATACACAGACAGGGAACCCTTTTTTGAGTTTAAATTCCAATCAATGGATAGACCAGTAATCCAATTTAGTTAAAGTTACTAGAATGTTTGGCTCTCCACACTGCTTTCCAGGGGCACATCTTCAATAGGAACTTACCTTTCGGAGTTTACTCAAGCTGGGGAGCTGAGCCAGGGAGGTGAGAGCCACGTTAACCATGCTCAGAAATTCTAACTCTTTGAAAGTATCGTTGAGGCCTTCAATTTCCCCATTGACAGATGGACAGTTATCGAGGACTAACTCTGTCACCTGTAAGAGAAAACATTAAGGATCCTTCAGCTGTTTTGCAAATAAAACACTCAGCAACAGAATTCCTGAATCCAAAGGGTTTCAAACCACCGCCTGTCCCGCTTAAGTCCTTTTCGTTCAGCCGGGCACGTTAAAGTCGCTTTTGTTTTTTAGGTTTTGGCAAGGCAGGGGGGTTAGGTGGCTTGCCCAAGGCCACACTGCTGGGTCAGGATGACGCGTCTGAGATTTGAACTCGGGTCCTCCTGACTCCCGGGCCGCCCCCATATCGCCTTTGAAGATCATGTGAATCTAGGGTCGCCCCTGCTCTGAAGTCCTAGATCTGAAAAGTCAATTCTCTGCAAAAAAGAGACGGAGCCAGGTCCCGTCCACTGGGAGGTCGTCACTGTCGGGCCACGGGCTGCAGCCTCGGACCGGGGGGCACCGGAGGGGGCCCGGGCTCCGCCAAGCCCAAGGGGGTCCGGAGGGCGGCGCCGGGGGCCCGGGCTCCGCCAAGCCCAAGGGGGTCCGGAGGGCGGCGCCGGGGGCCGCTGCGCTCCTTTGGCCCCAGTCGCACGTCGGGCCGGAGCCCGGCTTTCCCTTTGCCCGCGGGGCTGGGAGCGAGCCGGCGTGGCAGAAGCGGGGCCGGGGAGCAGCAGCGCGGGGCAGTCCGTCTGTCCGTCCGAGGGGGCTCGGGCCGTGAGCGCGGCGCTGGCCGGGCTGGAGCCTCCGGGGCGGCCCGGCCGGGCTCCCTTCCGGAGCCTGCGCCAACTTTGCCGGGGCCGGGCAGCCCGGGCCGGGCGGCGGCGGCCCAGGTCCGCGGCTCTGCCCGCGCCGGGGGCGGCAGGCTCCGAGCGCTCGCGCCCCGGGGGTCCGGCCGTGCTCGGGGCAGCCCCTGGCAAGGAGGAGCCGCGCCGTGCCGGGGCGCGCCGGGGCGGCTCTGGAAGCCGGGCCTGGGCCGGCTCTCCCGGGGCGCGCGGGGCTGCCCGCCGCAGGGACGGCCGCGGGGGCCGCTAGCCGCGGGCGGCATGGCGGGCGCCGCGTGTCTCCGTGACCTCCGGGCCCGGCCTCCGGGGAGCCCCCCAAGCGCGGGCGCGGCGCCGGGACCCCGAAAGTTGGAGGAGCGCGCGGCGGCCGGCGGCGGCTCCCCCAACTTGGCGGGGCTCGGGGGGCGCGGGGACGCCCCGGGCGCCCCGCGGGAGGGGCGCGCTGACAGGCGCGGCGCCCCCCGCCAACTCCCCCCAGAGTCGGCCGGAGTAGTTGCACAACTTCTGCGGGGCGCCGGGGCGGGGGCGGGGGACCCCGGCCCGCCGGGCAGCAGCCCTCCCCCCGGCCGCACGCGCTGGGGCCGCTCGCGCCCTCCGCCCCCGAAGCCGTGCCCCCGGCGCGGGGCCGCTCACCTCCTCCGGGGCTCTGTTCCGCAACTCCAGGCTGATCTTCTGCTTCAGGTCCATGTCCTCCGCCGCTCCGCGCCCGCCCGCCTGCCCCTTCCTCCGCGCCTTCCCTGCCCACCACCCCCAACCTCCAAGTCGGGAAGGTTAGGAAATGAATGGAGAGCGGGGGGCAAGAGGGCGCCCACCGCCGCCACAGGCGTGGGGGAATGAGCAGCAAATGGAGTCGGAGGAGTTGGGACTCAAACTCGGATGCCCCCGCCGCCCTCTCCGCACACTCGCACACACGCACACACACGCAGTTCCTTCCCTTTCAATGGCTGCTCGGCTACTGAGCCTCCATGACACAGCGCAGCCAACCCCCTACCTGAAGCCCCTCCCAGCGCCCCCAGCGATTGGGCGACACTCCGGGGCCTCTGCAGCCCAGTGGACGACGGACATGTCGGTCAGGCTCCCGGGCGGGACGAAACGCGACATCCCGCGGCCATTGGCCACAGGCGAGCGCGCAGTTAACTCGGATAGGAGCACGGGAGTGTCGATCTAAGGGACACTATTTTGAATTCCGGTCGCCCCCCTCCTTTTCTTTGTGTGCTTGGCGCGCTTTCCCCAGGCACCCTGATACTTTTTTTTCTTTCAGAGGAAAAGCCGGGGAGAGCGTCCTTCTGACCGAGTTTCCCAAGTTTTGCCCCATCTTCAAGTTTACTAGTCCAAGAGACTCGAACTAGGCTGTTTTTGTTACCCAAACCTTTGCCCCCCGGCATGCAGCGCGGAAGGCGAGGGGGGAGGGGTGTGGAGCGAGGATGCAAACATGTTACAGTCGTTATTTGCATTTATTTTTGCATCCCCCCCCTTCGACCTCCCTCTGAGGAGCAAAGATGCGGCGCCGTGTTTGCCTTAAAAAATATTTACAGAAAGAATTTAACGGAAAATATGAAAATACGTCCGGCTTTGGGGACAATTGTAGCTTTCTCGTACACAGGCTGGCAGAAGCGATGGGAAAAAGAAATAAAATCCCTAGCCGGGACTAAAAGAAACTTCCTCCTGCTGGTGAGGTTTCCTTTGGGTCCGGAGTGGGCTGGGGGGGCGGGCCAGGAGGGTCTCCCGGAGGCTGATGCTAGGACAGACCCTGCATCCAGAACGTGGCCAGGACGGTGAGAAAAAGGGGATCCAGGAGCACGTGAAGTGGGAACCGGGGGGCTACGCATCCAGAAGCTAAAGCCGGCTTGAGAAACAGCATCTCTTTTGTTAAGTGGCTTTCTGATGAGCAAAATTCTTCCTATCGAATTTCCCCCACACTTTACATTCTCGCCTATGATGGCCAGTTTTGAAAACATCTCATCGTAATTGCAATTTTCCTACGTTGTATATAATTTATATGTAATCCTGTCTAGTGTAATTTAGTTTTCCTAAATCCTAATAAATTTGTTCAAAAAAAAACTCAACATCTCCAAAACTGAAGAAGTCATCATGTTCCCCAAAATACCTTTAACTCCGGATTTTCCTTTTATGTTAATCCATAATATAAACAGATTTAGACTTATTACAGGTCAATCCAAGAAACACACATCTCACGATAGCTGCTCAGTCTCTGCAACGCACACGGAGCTACCATAATTGTTACTGGGAAGATGAAAGGGAGAGAAAGTCATCCTCCTCCTCTTCTGAGACCCAGGCCATGTGATTAACAAATTGGGGAAGACATGGTTGCAAAGATTTTTCCTCTTAATCTGAATGAATAATCCCCTTTGAAGAAGTTCCCCTGCCCTCCATCATGGGTAGCAGAGGATCAGCAAAAAACTCTGATTGCAGGTGCCATTTAGCAAGAGCTCAATAGATCAGCTGATCAGCTCATTCACTATTACACTACATAAATATTTACCTTAATTACATTATGTTGATTTGCATTATTTTGTGAATTACATTACATTAATTTGATCATCTATTACATTAGATAACCACCATTCCCCCCAGTTACTCAGACCTTGTTACCTGCCTGACCTTTGGCTTTCACATCCCTTTCTACATCTGGAAAATTCTACCTTTGATATATCTTCTTTCATTTTTCACTGCCACCAACCTAGTTCAAAACCTTAAAAGTTTTTTTTAGGTTTTTTTGCAAAGCAAATGGGGTTAAGTGGCCACACAACTAGGTAATTATCAAGTGTCTGAAGCCCGCCCCAACCATGTTTTTTAATGTGAGCTAAGGCATCAACCACTAAGAGAGAAGTTCCCTTCTCTCTTTTTTCAATTTCTTTATACAATAATACCAAATTAACCTTAATGCATAACTTTTGTTACTTCAAAGGACTACATTTAGACAAACCGATCACTCTGGACTGTTGTGGATCAGAAAATAACTTCATCAGGGAAGGTGCATCAAGCCTCAACCTGGAAATTCTATATTTCTATAGAGGAGCTTGAAGGGAGGGCCCATTGAATAGTCAGAGAAACTGGAAGGAATCCTTCAGTCAAGAGAGGCCAAGTAATTTGCAAGGCTAATTGCCTATTGCCAACCCAATCAAATCTAAATTCCTCAAGATTAGCATTCAATACCCTCAATTATTTAACTGTCAATGGAAGAAGCAGATGACTGCTATGTGAAACAGTTTTAATCAGAAATTCAGTTAAATCCTATAGATATTTATTTTTTTAGTTGGGTAAAATAATATATTAGGAACTTGGGATTTTATTGTTGTTCAGTTGTGACCCCGTATGGGATTTTCTTGGTAAAGATAATGAAATTTTGTAGGATTTTTTTTTTTTTTGCCATTTCCTCTTCATTTGAGAGATGAAGAACTGAGGATTAGGTGATTGGCCCAAGGTCCTCCAGCTAGTCCTGACTCCAAAATAAAAAGACAAAATCAAAATAGCCCTGCCATCAAGAAGTTTACATTCTACTGGAAAGAAATACAAGGTACACAGATAAAGACAGTGGTTACTGCAATGGGACAATGGATCTTTGATTTTATTGATCTAGGATTTTCCTCCAGTGGTTCAAATATATCCCTACCTAGCCACACTTAAATTGGAAGAATCTGGAAAGAGCTTGAAGCAGCACCTGAGCTAAGTTTTAAAGGCAGGTAAGTATTCTGAGACAGAAGAGGAGGAAAAGCATTTCAGTCATGAAAGATGGAGTATATGAATTCAAAGAGGTAGAAGACAGACCATTAAGTTCAGGGGTAAAAAATTAATAGTATATTTGGATAGATCATGTATATGAAAGGTAATTATGTGAAATAAGGCTAGGAAAGATAGAATGAAGCTAGATTGTGAAAGGTGTCAAACACTTGACTGTGGATTTTGTATTTTATACTCAAAGCAACAGGGAATCACTGATAATTTTTAAGCAGAGACATGATATATACATTTGAGTCAAAGAAGAAAGAACAATCCAAATCAGAGGATTGAAGCTGAAGAAGTAACATAATTTCTGTTAGAAATCATGACTAGTATTTATAGAGCACTTTAAGGTTTGCAAAGTGCTTTCCAAGTACAATATCATCACCACAACTATCATGGAAAGGAGGCTTTCCACTCTACAGATGAGCAAACTGAGGCAGACAGAGGTTAAGGAACTTGCTAAAAAAGGATCTGATGTAGTATTTGAAATCCTGACCCTAGACACAGCTTCATCTAGCTTGTGTTTATACTTCTGCATTTCCCACTGTGATCTCAAACAATTCATTTCACCCCTGGACCTCCAATTCCCTTTTGAAGAAAATGAGCTAGATGAGACAGCTCTTTCCATTCTAATAGTTATTCTAAACCTCTCTGCCTTGGACATTGTCAATCACTCTTTTCTTTCTTTTTTTTTTTTTTTTTTGCAAGGCAAATGGAGTTAAGTGGCTTGCCCAAGGCCACACAGCTAAGTAAGTATTATATGTCTGGGGTCAAATTTGAACTCAGATCCTCCTGTTCTATCCACTGCCCCACCTAGCTGCCCCCCTTAATCCTTTCTTAAGTTTTATGGATATTACTCTCTCCAAGTCCTTCTACCTGACTGCTCCAGCTCTCTCTTTTTTTTTTTTTGCAGAGTCCTCATCCAAATCACAGCCTCTAATCCTAAGTGTTCCTCATATTCTGTCCTGGGACTCTGCTCTTCTTCCTCTGTCCTACTTCACTTGGAGATCTCCATAAATTCTATGGATAATGATGATTTTCAGACCTTCCTATCCTGTTAACATCTCTACTGACCTCCAGTCTTGCAACTCCAACTACCTTTCAGGTATCTGAACTGGCTGTCCAGTAAACTTCTTAATCTAAATATATCCAAAAAAGGAACTCATAAACTTTTCCCCCTAAAACTTCCCACACTCAAAAGTCTTGGTGAACCCGTTTGATAATTTCTTGGCAAAGATACTGGAGTGGTTCATCATGTCTTTCTCTAGCTCATTTGACAGATGAGGAAACTGAAGTGAAAAGGATGAAGACTTGCCCAGGATCACCACAGCTAGTAAGTGTCTGGGGTTGGATTTGATCTCAGGGATGAATTGTCATTCTATCCACTGTACCACCTAGTTGCCCTTTATCTCTTACCTTCCTGTAATCAATTTATTGACAAGGTTTGTCGATATTACTTTTGCAGCATTTCTCAAACATGGCACTTTCTCTCCTCTGATAATACCACCATCCTGGCATGAGCCTTCATCCCCTGCTGCCAAGATTATCAAAATAGCTTCCTGCTAGGTCTGTCAGACTCAAGTCTCTTTACTTCATTCCATCCTTTCAGCCACTAAAGTGATTTTCCTAAAGTGCAGATCTGAGCATGGCACCCTTGCATTTAACAGACTCCAGGATCTCCCTATCATTTCAGTATCGAATATAAAATTCTCTCTTATTCAAAATTCTTCATACTAAAACTAGCTCCCTTCTTCCCTTTCCTGTCATCTTATACCTTAATGAGGAACTCTTCAACACAGTGGCACTGGCCTTCTCTCTGTTCCATGAACAAAACACTTCACCTCTCTGCTCCAACTACTCTGTCCTTCATGGGTATTCTCTCCCTCTTCATCTCCACCTATTGACCACCCTGATTTCCTTCAAGTGCCAGCCAGCTAAAATCTTGTCTTCTCTACAGGAAGCCTTTCCCAACCCCTCTTAAATCTAATACCTTCTCTATTTTTTATATTTTTCCTATTTATGGCTGTTTTGTCTGCATTTGTGTCTCCAGTTAGATTGTGAATTTCTTGAGGGCAGAGACTGTCATTTGCCTCTTTTTGTTACCCCCCCTGTGCTGGAAACATAGTTACTTAATACACTTTTATTGACTGATGGATAGAACAAAACAATTGAAAATAAATAGTCCAAAATTATAAAGAACAAGATTGATCCCAAAAAAGAAATATGAGGAGGAGGTGGCAATGAGGTGGTACACTAGATAGAGTACCAGCCCTGGAGTCAAGAAGACCTGGGTTCAAATTTTATCTCAAACACCTACTAGCTGTGTGACCCTGGGCAAATCACTTAACCTTGAGTGCTGGGAAAAAAGAAAGAAATATGAAAAGATGCTTCTCAACTCCTTTGTAGAGGTGGGAGGAGCATGGTATGGAACTTTATTTATCTTTTTAGATTTTTTTTTCAATATTTGATCAGTTTTCTGATTGTCTTTCTTTTTCTCATCTTTTTCTTTTAAAATTATTTGTTATATGGGGTGGCTAGGTGGTACAGTGAGTGGATAGAGCACTGGCCCTGGAGTCAGGAGTATCTGAGTTCAAATCTTACCTCAGACACTGAATAATTACCTAGCTGTGTGGCCTTGGGCAAGTCACTTAACCCCATTACTTTACAAAAAAAAAATCCTAAAAAAAATTATTTGTTATAAACATGGCTCTCTGGGAGAGTGGAGAAGAGGGAAATGGGAAAATTTAGGTGGAGTAAAAGCAAAAGATATCAGTACAATATATTTCAAAATGAGTGTTATAATGTTTTTTAACTACAATGCAAAGAAGAGACATGAAAAGGCTTCTTTTCAGACAAGATAAGGGAGCTGAATGTGAGGGCTATTGATGTGGAACGTGGTATGCAAACTCAGATTTTTAAAAATTCATTATTCAGCTTGCTGTATTTTTCCCTCATCTTTTTTTCTTTGCTATTACTTTAAAAATTATTTGTTATGGAGAATGGATCTCTGAGAGGAGAAGAGAGAAACCTATGCAGCAGAAAAACACAAGATATGAATCTATCAATTTTAAGAATCATCACTTATTTTAACCCTACCAGCAGCTGAATGTGAACTTGAGATCTATCAACAAGAAAAAAGGGAATCTCAGAGAATCAATTAGCAAATTAATCAAGAAGATAAATAGCAAAATAGAAGGATGGAAAATAAATGCACAAAAATCATAACATTTCTATACTATATTAAGAAAAATAAAGAGAAAAAGACAAATGAATTCTACTAAACCAACTATAAAATGTATAAAATATCTTGAAATCTAAACAAGATATAGTCAATAATCTTATGAATACAATTATAAAATACCAGAAATTTAAAAAAATAGTTGGAGAATTCATTGTTCAATGGACCATGCCAACATAATATATATGATGATTCTATGTAAAATAATCTACAGAAATAGTGCTATGATGATAAAATTGCTAAGATATAACTTTATAGGACTAGATAAATTAAAATTCGTTTGAAGAAGCAAGAAGTCTAGGATTTTAAGGTAAATCATGATTTAAAAAAGGAGGAATGAGCAGAACATAGCTTTAATAGTTCTCAAATAATATTATAAAATGGTAGTCATCTAAACCATTTGGTTCTAGTTTTTAGAAAAACAGAAAAGTAGGTCAGTGGAACACTCTAGATGAACAAGAAAACCCAGAAGCAATTGAACATAGTCATCCAATCTTCAACAAATCCAAGAACACAAATTACTGCTAGGAAAAATGGAAAGCAATCTGGAAGAACTCTAATACCATATAATACCAAATGGGTACACACAAATATGAGGTCACATCATAAGCATGAGACCACATTTCATTAGAATTTGCTCCAGGAAATTTTTTTAATGTAAACATCAATTGAATCCTCTGTCAGAAAGAATATTATTTTTAGATTGTTTACCAAACAAATTTTAAAAAACTAAAACAAAATATTTTTTAAAAAATTAACAATTAAAAGTTACTAAAACAATATATGTTTCTAAAATAACACAAAAATCATTTTTTGGATACAAGAGTATACCCCCCTACTTGAAATACCTGCGGGGTATATATGAAATTCCTAGGTATCTCAGTAACCACATTGAGGTTAGCTTTAAACCTACCGAAAGGTCTATTGCTACATCCTTCAGTAACGGTGTGTAAATGTTGGATTTGGCCATTAGGTGATGCTATGCCCAAATCACCAGTCAAATAGTCTTGGCATAATTTCTCTGCTGTATATATACTTCCATGCCAGCATGCCACACTAGCTCAAAGTAGATAAGGTTTGAATTTAGGCTTGGGAATGATGTGAAATATTACTCAGAATTATTTTTTATAATCGGAAATCCCTGGCTCCCCCTTGCCCCCACACTCGGAGTTTTCTTTCCTTTATTGAACAGCCTATAGGGATATAGTTTACTAACTATAGTAAAATTGTAAGAAAATTCTTAGATATTTCACTCTGATCTCCCACTCCACCATGCCTTAGAAACCTCTTCATTCTGGAAGATCATTGCAGTTCTAGAATTCACACCTTGGAAGTACCCATGACCCCAGGGTGCCCAGGCTAGCCTTTTCCTCATTTCTCACCGTGCCCTGACATCTGATAGTCTCTTTTCCTATCCTATTCCACTCCTTCTGCTCCTTTTTATGATTTTGCATAGCTGTCTCACTTAAATCCAATTCACCTGAAAGTCAAGACATCACCCTGCTGATGCCATTGATCCTCTTGGAGAACAAAGGACAAACAACATGTGTTATCTTCCCCTGTTAGGAATGTAAGCTTTTTGTTTATATCTCCAGAGCCTACTACAGAGGCTGGCACATATTAAGGGATTAATAAATGCTGTTGACCTACTCCAAAAAGCTCCTCTGGCCAACATTCCTTGCTTGCAGGTATTGTTGCTGGAGGATAGCAGTCACCAATTTAAGAACTAGGGGCAACTAGGTGGCAGAGTAGATAAAGCACTGATTCTGGAGTCAGGAAGAGGAGTTCAAATCCTGCCTCAAACTTAATAATTGCCTAGCTATGTGTCCTTGGGCAAATCACTTAACCCCTTTGCCTCAAATAAATTCAAAACAAAACAAAACAAAAAAGAATGAGAGACCTTGAAGGTGTAAGAATTCACAGATAGCCCTGGAATTTTAAAACTGCTCAGGATTTATTAGACAAGCCTACAAACTTTACAGATTAAAATCTTTTCTCCTCCAGGAAAGTCAATAAGCAGCTTGAGGACAGGATAAATGGCAAAGGATCAGGCCAGGTGCCTGAGGGAAAAGAAAACAAAAAGGAAAATAGCCTGGAGACCATTGAGCTGAATGTGAGAGGGAAAGGAAAGATAGCTTTAAGGGCTGACTTAGATGGGTCATATGTCATAGAGGCCCATGGTTCTCCAGTGGGCCTAGGTCAGGAGCATGTGGCACTAGTTTAGGAGGAGAGAAAGGAGGAGAGAGACAGAGACAGAGACAGAAAGATAGAGGGAGAGACAAAAGAGATCCCCATCTTTGCAGAATGCAGGTAGAGGATAGGGTGAAGAAGAGAACCTGCTTCTCTTTCTGTCAGAATTAAATGCCCTTCTGAAGTGGGTTGGACAAAGGTGGTATTTGGGAGTGGTCCACTACCTGGCTCCCTGTCTTCTCCAATAGGTAAGTTACAAGCTAGTTTTTCCTGTCCCAAGGTACCTGACCTCTAAGTCCCAACCCATTATTTCCAGTAGAAGATGATTGGATTGACCCATCAATGGACAAGGTCAAGTGAAGGAAGCCAGAAGCTGGAGGGGGGGAGAACCAGGTGAGACTGCTCCCATCTTGACTAATTCACATTTAACAATGGAATCACTTTGAACAACAGGAAGTCCTCCAGATAGACATAGACAATATTTTTCCTAATACAAAATTTGTTTCTAATCATGACATCTCCTATGTCGATAACTCCCTTCATCAGTATGACTGGGGTATTCAAAACTGCATTCACTCACTGATCCTTGAGAAGGAATGTGGTGTATGTATGTTCTATGCTTTAACCTTGGCCTCATAAGTACAGAAGTTAAGAAAAGCAGAAGGAAAGAAAATGGTTGTCTCTCACCCCTGCCTGCTCCTCATTCTGTCAAGTTTCTAAAGATCTCATTTCTGATGCTCAGGGAACTTCTCATTCAGGTTCCAATTTCCACTCCTAGTTCCATCGAAGATACTTGTTCCTTCTTCATTCTGGAAGAGAAACAATGGCATCAGTTGGGAGATGTCTTGACTTGCAAGTGAATTAAAGTTAAGTGAGCCTGAGCTGTAGAAAGTCATCCACCTCAGTCTCCTCCAGGGTCCAACATACTCATTTCCTGGGTTCTGCTATAATAATATTCACCATCCATGGCAAATAAAAATTCAAGAGTCTTGATCTCAAAGCACTTTGTTATCCAGAGTGATGGTCCAAGAACTGCTGTATTTTCTCAGGAAGAATTTCTCAAATGCAAAGGGAAAAGTTATACTGAACACTAAACCCAGTATGCCACTACACCTATCTTGTCACAGATGTATCTCCCCTGAGGGAACTTCTAGACCCCTTTGTCTACCAGAAAGGAGATACAACACTACAGAAATACCCATTTCAGAGAAGCATTTGAGTCATTCCCCAAGAACCACCCCCCCAGTAAATCCATGATAGAGGTTTTGAGTATTCAAAAGAATTATAAAGTCTCAACAATTATGTAAAAGTTTAGATTGTTACAAATCATTGATAATCATAAAAAATTCAAAGAAAACAAGTCTGAAATTTCACCTTACCTCCTGCCTCAGCCATTTGGGTTATCCAAAGTAGGATCTCAATCCTCCAGCTAGTAATTCTAATCACTCTAGTCAGAGACACATGCCATAGAATTGGGGGATGGAAGGGTCAGGCAGAGTGACAAAAATGGCACAAAATGAAGATAGGAGGAGCCGTGGAAAGACAAGAATCCTAATACAATGTAGATGGAACGGTGAGTTGGTTCAAGCTTTCTGGAAAAAAATTAGGATTATTATAAGAAAAGTCACTAAACCATGACTAGTCTTTGATCCAGAAATCAGGATGGCTAATAGATAGAACTCTAGATCCAGAATCAGGAACACTCATCTTCCTGAGTTCAAATCTGATCTCATATACTTTACTAGCTGTCTTATCTGGTTCATTTCCTTATCTGTCAAAAGAGCTGGAAAAGGAAATGGCAAGAAAACCTAAAATTGGATCATAAAGTCAGACAAGCAACTGAGCAACCATAACAATCCAGAAAATCCCCCTTCTCTTCATTTTCCCCAAGAAGATAAAAAAAACCATAAAGAAAACCTCTCTAAATACCAAATTACTCATAAAATTATATTTTGTAGTAGAAAAAACTGGAAACAAAAATGAGTCAAAAATCAACCAGATTTTATTAAGGGCCTGGTATGTAGCAGACACAATGCTAAGTGTGGGAGATACAAAGAAAGGCAAAAAGCAATCTCTGTTCAGATGGAGCTTACAATCTAAGAGGGATGTGACATACAAATAAGATATGTTCAGGAAAAACTGGAGAAACTGCGGAGGGAAGACACTAGTATTAAAAAGGATCAAGAAAGTTTTCTGTACAAGATGGAACTTTAGCTAAGACTGGAAAAAAAGAGAAATTGGTCTGGCATAGATGAAGAGGTAGATAGTTGTAGGCATGAGGGCAGCAAGTGGAAGCGCCTATAATTGAGCAGAGAGATGGAGTAACTGGTGGTGTTTGTTGCTGCTGCTATTATTGAGTGGAGTGTCTGGTGGTGTTGGCATTATTGTTGAAGACCATAACATCAAGAGAAGTAATGCCATGACAAGCATGTGGATTGGATTTGAGTGAAGGGGGTGCTGTGCCAAGCCACCAGCCCCATAAGCCATCTGGGTCCAGTGACCAGATATAGATCGAGATGACTAGAGATGACCCTGAATATAGTGGGTCACCTTGGCTTTTTAAAAAGTTAGGTCTTTCCCAGATCAATGTTAGACTTAGACAATTGTCCATTCAGTCATTAATGTTAGGAAAGATAGAAATGAGGCAAAGAGGTCAAGAACGAATACTTCCAAAAAAGAGAGAGAGAGAGAGAGAGAAAGTTTCCAGGGGTGAGGGGTTAAGACCCTCAGGGAATCTCAAGGATTAAGGGATCTGAAAAAGAAAAAAAGCAAGGAGCCTCTTTTGCATAGTCAAAAAAAAAAAATCAATCTGGAAGGGGCAGACCCTTAGGGTTTCTGGCCTAAATAGAAACAATTGCTGTTTGAATTTACTCTGATCCAATCAAGGCCCAAACAATGACCAAGTGGATTTAGCATAAAACCCACTGTTTCACCAATGAAAGAGAGCCAGAATGATTTGGGCCTGTAAATCCCAAGAAATCTTATTAGGCCTTTGGGCAGAGTACCCACAAATACTAGAAGGGAAGAAAAGAAAGAAAAGGAGAAAGAGAGAGAAAGGGAAGGAAGAAAGAAAAAGATGTGGGGCTTCTCCTATTACAGAGGTTGTTGTGGGGGGGTGACTTGCAGAACAGTAAAGGAGCTCACTGTTACTGGACTAAAGATTATGTGGGAGAATGTAAGGTATAGAGAGACTGAAATGGTAAGAGGGGGACAAAAGTTGAAAATTTTTTGGTATGGAACACTATTGCACTGGGGGTTTGTTTGTTTTGGGGTTTTTTTTTAGGTTTTTGCAAGGCAAATGGGGGGGGGGAGGTTAAGTGACTTGCCCAAGGCCACACAGCTAGGTAATTATTAGGTGTCTGAGACCAGATTTGAACCCAGGTACTCCTGACTCCAAGGCCGGTGCTTTATCCACTGCGCCACCCAGCTACTTCGGAACACTATTGCACTGTTAAAACATATATAAGGAATTAGAAAAGCATGGGAATACTTATTTGAAGTGATATAGAGTATTAATTAGAACCAGGAAAACAATATATATTACTTATATTACTATAAGTGAAAGTAACTTTTTTTGCATAAATAAAACCAATACAGTTAAAGTTAGAAGGGAAAGAGGTTTAAAAAACTACAAAAAGTTTTTACGATACATGTCTACTGTGCAAGATACATAAGTAGGGGCAACTAGATGGTGCAGTGGATTGAGCACCTGTCCTACAGTCAGGAGGACCTGAGTTCAAATTCGCACTCAAACACTTAATAATTACCTGAGTGACTATATATATATATATATATATATATATATATATACATATATATATATGGAACTAATTCAAGTTATAAAAAATGACTTTTGTGTCATTCCTCAATATATATATATATAAATGATTAAAAGCAGTTCTCAAAAAAAATCCAAGTTATGAAACAACCAAGTGAAATGCTTTAAATCACAAATGCAAAAAAAGAAAATTAAGGTATCTCTAAAGTTTTACCCATCAAATTTGACAAAAAAGGGAAACAATTTTGACATGACAATTTCTAGAAAAAACAAGCACATTAATGCACTCCTGGTGGAGCTATGGATTGATAACAGTCATTCTGGAAAATAATTTTTTAACCATGCCCAAGTTACCTATTTGTGATCTAGTAGTATCATTACTAAGCCTGTGTGAGTAGATGTGTGGAAGAGTAAGTATAAAAAGTTTAGGGGTGGCTAGCTGGCACAGTGGAGAAAGCACCAGCCCTGGAGCATTTAAATGCCAAACAGAAAACTTTACATCTTGATTTTGGATGTAAAGGATCTATTGAAAATATTAAGTGGGAAGTAGGTAACATAGTTAGATGGAAATTATTTTGCTAGCTAAATGGAGAATGGATTAGAGTAGTGAGAAACATGAAAAAGAGAGACCAACTAGAAAGCTATTGCAATAGTCTAGTGTGATGAGAACCTAAACCCAGGGTAGTGACAGTGTAAGTGGAGAAAATGGGATATATATATGAAGAAATATTGTGTTGCATTTTTAACCATCACTAAATAATTTGCTTTTTCAAAGTGGGAAGTAGGGGTGGTAGGGAGAGAATTTGAAACTCAAGGTTTTGGAAGTAAAGATTAAAACTTACTTTTGCATGTAGCTGGGGTAAAAATTTAAGAATAAAATAAAAGGAAATATGGTGATGGTAGAAATAAAACCTGACAAGGAATTAGATATATGTAGTGGGTACAAGGAATCAAGGATGACACCAAAACTACCAGACTGAGTGAGCTAAAGGTACCCTCAACACTAATAGGAATGTTTGGGGTGAAGATGAGTTTTATTTTAGCCTTGTTAAATTTGAGAGGCCTTTACAGGGTATCTAATTCAAAGTTGTTGTTTATCCTTTACTTAAGAAAGGACCAATGACTTTACAGAATGATGTCTTGATTTGAATGTGAACTGGATTGAAATGAGGCAGTTACACTCTCTTCTCCAGTCTTTGGAGTACAGTGACAGAGAAAAAGCCAAGGGATGACTTTGGCATCTTTTATGTCTGCCCAAGATCTAAGCACTTCTCAGTGCCTGTTTCATCCTTCATCGATTTGGACCATCTGCAGAGATGGTTTTACTGGGCTGTGGCCTTTGTGCATGGGACAGATTCTTGGAACCATTATGAGAGTTGGGTGAATCAGGTGGACACCAAAGGTGAATGAGCAGCCTTGAAAAGGGGTCCTCTTACCTAACTCTCTGAATACCTCATACAACCCTGTTCAAGGAATCCAAAGTGTAGCTGGTAATTCATAAGCAGAGCTCTTAAAACAGACTGTACATAAATCTCTGAGGTCATACTTTTGTCTTTCTTTGTATCACCATTATTTGACACAATGCCTTGCATATAGTAAGCATTTAATAAAATGCTTATTGACTTAACTTGGGAATTATCTATATTGATATGATCATTGAATCCTAGAGATCTGATAAAACCACAAGTGATAGTATTAAGGAAAAAGAAAAGTTTCAGGACAGAGCCTTGAGGAATGCTCCCATTTGTTAGGGATGACATAGATGAAGATACAGCAAAGGAGTCTAAGAACTAAGAGAAAATGAAGACATGAAAACCCAGAGAAAAGACAGTAACCAGGAAGAGAGACTCATCAACTGTGTCAAAGTTTTCAGAGAGGAAGAGAAGGATAAGAATTGAGAAAAGATCATTAGATTCAGCAACTGGAGAACATTAGCAACTTTGGAGATAGAAGTTTCATTTGAATGATAGAGTTAAAAGTCCAACAGTGGAGATTTTAGAGGAGATTGAAAAGTGAAAACATTTCAAATAGAAGTTGATTAGATAGGGGTGGCTAGGTGGTGCAGTGGATAGAGCACTGGCCTTGGAGTCAGGAGTACCTGAGTTCAAATCCAGCCTCAGACACTTAATAATTACCTAGCTGTGTGGCCTTGGGCAAGCCACTTATCCCCCTTGCCTTGCAAAAAAATCTAAAAAGAAGTTGATTAGAAACCAGGCAGAGAAAAGGTGATACTGGACAATATAGGATGAATTATTGGATCAAGTTCTATAGCAAGGTAAAGAAAGGGAATTTTTAAAAAATGTTTTTAAATTTATTTAGGGTAATGGGGTTTAAGTGACTTGCCCAAAGTCACACAGCTAGACAATTATTAAGTGTCTGAGTCTGCATTTGAACTCAGTTCCTCCTGATTCCAAGGCCAGCGCTCTATCCACTATGCCACCTACCTGCCTCAAGAAAGTGAATTTTTAAGAAGATAGCAAGTTTAAGCAAAGAAAAAACAGCTACAAGTTGGGTTGACCAGAACATTAAGGACAGTTAAGAAGGTGGAGAGAGAAGGCCAGGAGAAGAAGGTAGGTAGAACCTTTATAGACCACTTCCTTTGCAGGGAGGAGTCACAAAGAAGGGGTCTAGTAGTGACCCACCTAGAAGAGACTAGAGTCAGCCTTATACCTTAAATGGATGAGAGCCAGGCTAGTAGAGGGTGGGGTAGGAAGAAAGGACTCGGGTTGCTTTCTATTATCTTAGTGAATTTACATTTGAGGAGGGGGTTAGATTGAACTACCAGGAGGAAGTGTGAGGTCCACAAATAATAGTTCCTTAATATTACAGGAAAGGTTAAACAAATATTTCTAATATTTCTCCTTCATCACAAGGAATGATGAGCATATATGCAGACAGCAGGAAAGACACCAACAGAAAGGGAAGATTAAAGAATAGAGATGGTATCAAACACAATCTGATGGAGAAGAGGCTATGGAGAATAGTGGATGTAGAAGGTTTGGTCTATCAAGGGCAAGGATTACCTCTTCCTCCTATACAACAGTAATGGGTGATAGAGAAAGGGAAGATGTCTGAATCCTGAGGAGGGGGAAAGGGAACCCTCAGCAAATTGTTCCAATTTCCTCAGTGAGAAGTTCTCCGTAGAATGGGAAAGAGGGACAGTTTGAGGATTGAGAGACTAGATAGTTTGAAATGACTGCTATGGAAAGTATTGAATTGATTATGAAGCAGTAGACCTATTACTGTAACATAAATTTGTGGCAGACCCAAACATCACGGTTTTTTCTGATTTTCTTCTTCCAGTTCCATTCATCAGCTTGTGAACAGGAATAAAGGAGGCCATAGAGGGGATAATACAGGGTGGGGCTTGGCAGCACTGAATCTATGACATGACCAGGTAGAGATTTGAGAACAGAGTTAGAGATTTCAACTGGTTCATCAATTTGTCAAAAAAAGGAAGAGAGGTGAGTGTTTCTAATATGTTACCTTGGAAGAAAGTGATGGATTGAGGAAATGGAGATTAGTGAAGAAGAGGAATAGAGATCATAAGGCAGAGAGGGAAAGAGAGAGTCATAAAATATCATGATTAGATAAAAGAATTTTGGAGTTCAAGAATACACATGTGGAACATGTTGGATCAACATCAAGGATATGGCTCTGTGGATCTAATGTAGAATGGAAGGTGATGAGCATTGAGCACATTTAAAAAAAAAAACATGAATGACTGGCCAATATGACCAGAAAGGACAAGGATCAATGTTGGAAGGGATGTGGGCAATCTGGGACACCAATACATTGTGGGTGGAGCTGTGAACTCATTCAACCTTTCTGGAGAACAATTTGGAATTAATCTCCAGAAGGGAACAAAAACATGCATACCCTTTGATCCAGCAATACCACTACTGGGTCTATACCCTGAAGAGATGATGAAAAAGGGTAAAAACATCACTTGTACAAAAATATTCATGTTTGTGGTGGCAAGGAATTGGAAAATGAGTGAATGTCCATCAATTGGGGAATGGCTGAACAAATTGTGGTATATGTATGTCATGGAATACTATTGTTTTATTAGAAACCAAGAGGGATGGGAATTCAGAGAAGACTGGATGCTGAGTGAGATGAGCAGAACCCGAAGAACATCGCATACCCTAACAGCAACATGGGGGTGATGAGCAACCTTAATGGATTTGCTCATTCCATCAGTGCAACAATCAGGGATAATTTTGGGCTATCTTCGATGGAGAGTGCCATCTGTATCCAGAGAAAGAATTGTGGAATTTGAACAAAGACCAAAGATTTTACCTTTAATTTAAAAAAAAAGTTATCTTATATAATTTTGCTATCTCTTATTCTTTATTTTTTTTCCCTTAAGGATATGATTTCTTTCATCACATTCAACTTAGATCAGTGTATACCATGGAAACAATGTAAAGACTAACAGACTGCTTCTGTGGGGAGTGGGGGGAGGGAAGTGAGATTGGGGGGAAATGATAAAAATTCAAAATAAATAAATAAATTTAATATTCAAAAAAACCTGAATATTAGGGTACTTGTATGTATGTTGAAGTTCCCTAGCATGGGTTCAAGATCTGTGGTAGAGAGAAAGATTTGAGTCAGACACTCAATTTATTAAGAAAAAATAAGGATATCCTAGGAGTTGATTCAAATTGCCATTAGAATCTAAATTTCATGATAAATTTGGAAAGCAAGAACCTCAGAGAAGAGATAATCAGATGATGATTACAAAGGGAAATCTGGAAACAACAATGGGGAACAAGGAATATTCCAACTCTCCCACCCTGACCAGTGGGTTGGGAGTATGGAATGTGAAAGTATAGCCAGTACTAGAAAGGGAAACCAAAGAAGCAGTGTCATCAAGTGTGGAAATCTAAATGAGTGCCAGAAGATGAAAGGAATGAGGGGGAAAAAAGTTTAGGATGAAAGAAAGTTTGTTAATTATGGAGGAGGCATTCCAGGTGGTACAGAGGAAGGAAGGGAGGGGATAAATATGAAGCACAACCTAGGGGTGGGGAGAATAAGGGAATGACCAGCTAGGGCTGAGGACCAGGATTTATATATTGATAGCTAAGGGTTCCAAATCAAGGAGAATATTAGAAATGGCAGTATGCTAGTCATTAAAGAATGAGTCCAGAAACAGTATCAGTATCTGGAGAGTGGTGTGTTGAAAAAAGACAGGTAAAGGGACTGTTTAAAGTTCTCTCTCAAAGATACAGATCCTCAAGTCTCTGGGGTTAAAAAGCCAGAAGGTACAAGAAGGTATGTTCTTGTCCTTAGATCACTGGAAAAGTCCCTGTTAGTGCCTTTGGTGGGATAGCACTGGTGGCAGACCCTTACCAAATCCAGGATACACTTATGTGTGACCTCTCTTGCCTTGAACTCATATATCCTATCTGCCTACTTCTTGTTCAGTCATTTTCAGTTATGTCCCCCTCTTCACAGCCCCAGTTGGAATTTTTTGGCAAGAGTAGTTTGCCATTTTCTTTTCCAGTTCATTTGAAGCAGCATTAAGTGACCTGTCCAGGATCATACAACTAGTAAATGTCTGAGGTTGGATTTGAACTCAGAAAGTCTTCTTGATTCAGTTCTACTATAGTACCTAGTGGCCAACTAGATACTGGTAAAAGCATTTGAGCTCCTGTGTTATATATTCTCCTTATTATTGGGATAGGCAAAGATTTGATGTCTCACTACAAGTATTTTTTTTTTTTGGCAAGGCAATAGGGTTATGGCTTACCCAAGGCCACACAGCTAGGTAATTATTAAGTGTCTGAGACCGGATTTGAACCCAGGGACTCCTAGCCACCTAGCCGCCCCTCACTACAAGTATTAGTGGAAGACAGGATAGATTATGACCCAAAGGGTCATTCTAGTCCTTTAGGCTACATGTCTCCCCACCTGAGTTATGGGAAAGGGACTAATCCCTTTGTTTTAATCCCCATATTCCAAGAATATTTATTTCATTTTTTTTAGGTTTGTTTTTTTTTTTTGTAAGGCAAATGGGGTTAAGTGGCTTGCCCAAGGCCACACAGCTAGGTAATAAGTGTCTGAGGCTGGATTCGAACTCAGGTACTCCTGACTCCAGGGCCGGTGCTTTATCCACTGCACCACCAAGATGCCCCAAGAATATTTATTAGTCTATAGGAGAGTAATCATATCGGATCCCTATACCTAGAGGTTCCTTGGAGTATAGTGGCAGTCAATCTCCCGTTTGTTTGCCACTTTGGATACCTACAGATTATATTGGCAAGTTGCAGAGGCAACCACCCACTCATTTTATTAATCATTGTTCATAAAGATTGTGGTATTCACTTAAATGCAGAGAAAAATAGCTATGGAATCTTTTGCTTATATAAAAGGGATTGCTTTTTGTAAATAAATGAAACATTATTTGACATTCTCAGTCTATAGCTTGTGAGCCCCCATTTCCTTGGAATTTCAATCAGTTCAGAATGAAATATGTAACAAAGTGCATTTATTTAAAATAGAATATAAAGTAAATAACAAGAACTTAAGTGGAGCTGTTGTCTGCCCTTCCTTTTTTTTTTTTAGGTGTTTGCAAGGCAATGGGGTTAAGTAGCTTGCCCAAGGCCACACAGCTAGGTTAATTATGAAGTGTCTGAGGTCGGATTTGAACTGAGGTACTCCTGACTCCAGGGCCGGTGCTCTATCCACTGTGCCACCTAGTGGCGCTACTATCCTTCCTTCTCAAAGAGAACTGAATTCAGGGAGATGATAGCATGATTTGCAAGTGAATTGAGAAGGCTGTGAGTGAAAGAGGGCTATACGTGGTCACTAGCCTTTCTCTCTTTTCTGGAGACATCTGGATCCAGTGGTCAGATATGGATAAGGACAACTGGAAACGATTCTGAATGCTATGGGAGACTTTGGCCTTTTTAAATTGAGGTCTTTTTCAGGTCTCAGTTTGACTGCGGCAATGCTCATTCAATGAGTAAGGCCAGTTAAGAAAAGAGGCAAAGAATGGACTTTTTTACCTAGTCAAAAAAAAATCTGTCTGGGAGGCTAGTTTCTGGGCAAAACAGAAACAATTGATATTTACACTCACTGTGAGCCAATCTGGGGCCAGACAACAACCAAGTTGGGCTTGGCCTGAGACCTACTCTACTGTTGGCCAATCAAGGAGAACCAAAGTGATTTAAAGCATGGTCCTTAAGAAAGAAATCTAGCTAGTAAACCCCAAGATATCTTGTGAGGTTTTAGTGATTATGATTTGCATTCCTTTGCACAAAGCACTCACAGTTAAGGGTATTGATGACAGGAAATTGGTGGTGCCCCCCATAAAGATCTGGGGTCTTAGAAATGAAAACCTCACGACTGGTCCTTGAAGTGGAAAGCTTATGATTTTTATTTCCTAAGCCTACAAAGTTCACGAATTAAACTAGAGAGACAATAAATTACTTGAGGACAGGCTAAAAAACAAAAGTCTAGGAGGAAATGCCTATGGGAGAAAGAGAAACAGCCATTAGAAGTAGCTAGATTTAGATATCAGTAAGTCTGACTTCAAGGGGAGTGTAGGCTAAACTTTTATAGTCTTTGCCCACTTCCTGTGCAGGGAAGAGTCAGGGGAAAGCAGGTAAAAGAGGGACCTACCTCATCTACAGGACTGGGTTCAGGTACCCACTTTGGAAGACTGAAAGACAGGAAGCCAGAGGAGGGGTAGAGGGATGAGCTGAGGTTGTTCTTATCTTGGCAGATTTACAATTTAACAATGAAGTTAATTGAATAATTGAAGGGAATTTGCAGCTGGTCAAGACCCATGCTGCTAAGGGAACCCTCAGAAAACATCAGTTAGGCACACATAATATTTTTTTAATGTTAAAAAGCTAGCTAGATATTGCTCCTTCAACAGTGTGATACCCTGTGGGGGGAGAGAAGTGGGGAGGAACCTTTTTTCCTACCATGGGTCATTTGGATATTTATAATATCATTCCCAGGCTACATACAAAATTATCAATTTAAAAATTAACCTGCTATATTTGGTCAAACATTTAATTAATTCACTCCTAGATTATTTGAATTTTGAGATGGCTTGCAATTGCCTTGGCAGCACCAGACCAAATGATTTTTCTTCCCTGCATGGACAGAAGAAGGAAGGGAGAGAAGGGAGAGGAAGGAAGGAAGAAAAGGAAGGGAGGGAGGGAGGAAGGAAGAAATTTAAGTCAAGCAGTGACTGCCTCAATATCCATGACATAATATTACTACTTCCCAAGTAAAAGATATATTCTCCTGCCTGTAATAAGACTTAAGGTTTAAAATTTTCACTTGAGGGGCAGCTAGTTGGCACAGTGAATAGAGCACTGGCCCTGGAGTCAGGAGTACCTGAGTTCAAATCTTACCTAAGACACTTAATAATTACCTAGCTGTGTGGCCTTGGGCAAGCCACTTAACCCCATTTGCCTTGCAAAAAAAACAAACCCTAAAAAAAAAAGAAAGAGAATGAGACTATATGGGAGGTAACTATATACAACAGAGATTCACAAATAAGGAAATGCCAGTGCAGGGGAGTAAGTAGGCAAGGCACGGATGACTGAAGGGACTAAGGATAGTTGTTCATTCTGTAAATAATCCTCATCCACTGGCAAGCTTCTGAGAGTAGAGACAGGCTAAGGAAGTAACTATGTTTACGCTACCAAAGAATTACTAATTGGCATTCCTTTGCTGCCCCTTTCTCTCTTTGTTCCATGTTGGCTCTCTGCCCCCAGCAGATAGTCTAAGAGGGTTTTTTTTTAAAATGTTACTTCATTTAATATCTCCCTTTTTTTTTTTGCAAATCTTCTTAGAGCTACCTATTAATACTATAGTGACTGAAAAGATTTGTGATCTCCCAGAAAAACCAGTTCTCCATTGTCACACACACACACAGACACACACACACACAGACACACACAGACACACACACACACACACACACACACACACACACACAAACTCTCCCCTCTCACTGAAAGTTAGATGTACCTTTCACTTTTCCCAGACTGACCAGTTTCCCTGTCCTCTATTCATGGAGCTATTATTGATTACACAACAAGGATTATTTGTACAAAAAGGAATAAATAACAATAATAAATGCCTGTTGACCAACCGAGAGAAGATAATAAAAGCCTGAAAGTTCATACGATACGCAGTGGTCAGAATCAAACACTTATGATTCTAGGATCAGAAAACGGTCTTTCTACTCAGATCATTTCCCCTGCAAACCAAAGGACAAACAGTAATTAACCTCTGTGAGTAGTAGTAGGAGTTGCCCCAATGGGGACTCAACTGGGGCCAACACAGCTCTGTCTCTGTCTCTCTCTGTCTCTCTGTCTCTCTGTCTCTCTGTCTCTCTCCTTTTCTTTTCCTTCCCTTACCTTCCCTCTGTCTACATATGGTATCATACCCTTATCTTTGGGTTCTCTATCAAAAGGAATGTAAATTTTGATAACTAAAATCTCCAAAGGTATCTTGGGGCTTAGCAGTTAGATTTCTTTCTCAAGAACTATGCCTTAAACCCAAATCACTCATTGTTTAGCCAACTATAGGTCAAACTCAACCTGGCAATTGTTCGGACCCAGATTGTGTATATAGGAATTGTTTCTCCTAGATTGATTTTTATTTTGCACTGGGTAAAAAAGGTCATTCTTTGACACATTTTTTTCTTACCTAGCTTTTATTAACTGAGGTTCAATGCTCAGTGAAACTGAGACCTGAGAAAGAGCTTAACTTAAAATGACCAAAGTCTATGATAACATCCAGAGTCATCTTCAGTTGTCCTGATTTATATCTGGCCACTGAACCTGATTTATATCTGACTCTGGGGGAGAAAGTGAGGCTGGTAATTTTGCACAGTTCTCCCCCTCAACTCAATGTCATGGCATCACCTCTGATATCATGGTCCTCTTCAAGAGCAAAGAACAGGGGGCCACTAGGTGGCGTAGTGGATAAAGCACCGGCCTTGTAGTCAGGAGTACCTGGGTTCAAATCCGGTCTCAGACGTTTAGTAATTACCTAGCTCTGTGGCCTTGGGCAAGCCACTTAACCCCATTTGCCTTACAAAAACCTAAAAAAAAAAAAGAGCAAAGGACAAACAACTACTTTCCCATAATGAAAAAGAGGGAGAGAGAGATTTTAGAGATGTTGTTCAATAAAACAGTAATGTCTTTCCCAAACTGAGAGATAGGGAAGATGAATAGGCACTCAGCTTATTATTCGAACCATTGTCCTTATTAATACAACAAATACCCCCATCAATCTCAGTGGCTACAATTCTACAACTTGTCTTTATCATTTTTTAGAAGGAAGAGCTAAGGGGAGGTATCTGAGTGCCTGGACTCTTGTGAAGCCAAGATTTGGAGGACCTGCTTTCTCATCCTCTTTCCAACATCTTTCTCCTAGAATTAGGTGAGCAAAGTTCCACAATCCCCAGTTTCAAAACATCAGTGCTGATGGATTCTAAGAAAGCATTTCTCGTCTCCATGGAAATTCCATTTCAGTGTTTAACAAAATTCTGGAAACTGAAGATTGTAGTTAAACCCAATTCCATTTCTATAGTGCTTTTCAGCATGGGGTCAAAGGCTAGGGAATGGGAAAGACATTTAAAAAATTTTCCTATCAGAAATGTACTGAAGCATTTCAATGTTTGGGAGACCTATAGAAATACTGAAGCCTTGCAAAAAGCCTTATTGCTTCCTCTCAGAAACCAAAGATGGAAAAGATCTCCTGATACCTGACGAGAACTCTCACATTAACTAGATGCAGCTTCCCATTTTTTCCTTCTCTCACTCAACTTGCCCAATACTATCTAGTCTGGTCTCTGCCCTCCCTGTACCTTATTTACTAGCCCTCTCGTGAAAATCATGTCTTCTTTCAAATTAGCCAAGCTTGAAAGCTGCTGACTCACTCACAGGCTTCTGGGAGAGGTAATTCAGTGACAACTAGAACCACTCTGCATTATCTTTTTTTTTTGCACATTAATTTTTCTTTTATTCTTTTTTGAATTTTACAATTTTCCCCCAATCTCGCTTCCCTCCCCCCACCCCACCCCCACAGAAGGCAGTCTGATAGTCTTTACATTGTTTCCATGCTATGCATTGATCAAAATTGAAAGTGATGAGAGAGAAATCATATCCTTAAGGAAAAAATAAAATATAAGAGATAGCAAAATTACATAATAAGATACTGTTTTAAAAAAAATTAAAGGTAATAGTCTTTGGTCTTTGTTTAAACTCCACAATTCTTTCTTTCTCTACAGATAGTATTCTCCATCTCAGATACCTTAAAATTGTCCCTGATGCTTGTGCTGATGAAATGAGCAAGTCCATTAAGGTTGATCATCACCCCCATGTTGCTGTTAGGGTATACAGTGTTCTTCCGGGACCCTCTGCATTATCTTAATAGAATTCTCCAGTGGATATTAGGACCACCAGACATCTTTATGACAGCAACACAACTAGGAAACTGACTTATTTTCAAGGGCCTAGTTTATGTACACCAGAGGTATCAAATTCAGGAGAGAGTTGTCTGAACCAGATGAAAATGTAATTGGAAAATGTTTAACAAAATGAGAATAAAAATACAATACAACATAGATAATGTTAATTTGTGGTTTTCTAAGTCACTATGGAGCCCACAGGGATCTATTTCCATTTGATACTGCTGGTGTATGATATCTGGTCATTAGAATAAGAGTGATATGCTTGAGGAAAAGTGACTCTCTACCTAGAAGACCATGTCTAAAACTAAGATATTAGTTTAGAACCTCAATCATGAGAGAAAAAAATTTCCTTGAGGAATATTCATGTATCTTCAGCAGCAGGGGGAGGTCAAGCAGTGGAGAAGCTAGCAGACAGAGAAGTGAGTTTTGGTCAGGGTATATCCCATCATCAGAATGGCAACATATCCTTAGAATGAGAAGAGGTCTGTGACAAAGTTCTAGATAGCTGTTATTAAGAGTAGAGGAGAATCAGTAGGGATTGCAGCATCTAGCCAGCACCAGGCTATCCAAATTGCCTTAAAGTCTCAATTAGCTTCAAGAAAATAGCATTCTGGAAAGGGGAAGGATAGAGCTGGTAATTTTTCTCCTGTATTTCTGCTGCCAAGTCTCTGTCTCTCTTACACTAATAATAAAAATAATAAATTAATAGTGTAACTTTAATAACAACATTATATTAATGTTAATATTACTAATTATTTCTTAATGATAGATAATTACTGGTAAAGATCATAATATGAAGTATTAGTCATAATAGTATAAACATTAATAGCATATTAATGTTAATTTCACTAATTATTTCTTAATACAGATTAAATAATTAATAATGAGGATAATATAAAATAAGATCTAGTTCCCTAGACTCTTGGGCTTTCATGAACACATACAATCTGGGAGAAAGCCCCCCAGATTGAGATTGTAGTGAGATTATAATGCCTATACCCAAAGTTTACTTTGGGAAGTTTCTGAATATAACTCATGTCTAAGTCTCCACAGATGTGGATTAAAAGGGTCCCTAGATTCCCACACAACCCTTCGCAGTTACAAAGAATTTATTGGATATGATGTTTATCTTTCATTCTCTCTTTCTTTCTTTTTTTAAGTTTTTGCAAGGCAATGGAGTTAAGTGACTTGCCCAAAGTCACACAGCTAGTGTCTGAGGTCAAATTTGAATTCAGGTTCTCCTGAGTCCAAAGCCAGTGCTCTATCCACTGTGCCACCTAGCTGCTTTCATTCTCAAAGACCATGACATCAGAAAGATAATGACATGACATGCAAGTGCGTTGGATTTAAGCAAGGGGGAGCTGTGCAAAATCACCAACCTCACTTTTTTTCAGAGCCATGTGGAACCAGTGGCCAGATATGAATCAAGATGATTGGAAATGACAAGGAATATCTTTATTCTACCATATAGAAAATGTAAAGTACTCACTGAAGTCCATCAATAGTTGATAAGATTTTCTCCCTTCCCCCAAATCTCTAGCCTAATAGCATTATCTTGTTTTGCATTCCTTAGTAGGCAACCAAATTTAAGATTGTCAGTGGAGCAATGCCCCCTCTGTTCTAGTGATTCCCACTTTCCCACTGGACTGAGTGCCACCTGTGGTTTGAATTTCCCTACAAAGGGAAACATACTGCCAACCCTAATCCTACTTCTTTCTCTAAAATATGATCCTCAAACCTTTCTGACTATTATATTATTATAGTCCACCTCATGATTCAAGATGTCAGTGATGTAGGAAATTCTGTCTATAGCAGAAAGGTTAAGTGATGGACTGAGTCTTTGAGAAGCATTTAATACATTTATTACTAAAATCACATACTGAAAACAAGATTGCAATTTCTCCCAAGAATTAATAATATTCTTGGAAGTACTGAGCTTTGCAATTTTTGCAGAAAGAAAACAAAAAAAATGTTACTATGCAAAATTTTATTAGTATCCTTACCTTCATTCTAAGATAGTTAGATTTGCTCAGGTCATTCTCAAGATTATTATTTACATCTATACAGAGCAAGTAGTCACCCTGAGATAACAGTTATCTCCTAAGGTCACTGAATATGTGTTAGCCTTTAGCTAACAATGGAGAAAATAGTAAAGGCTTTCATTAATATAACGGTTATTTGAATCTAAGCCCTATGAGTGTATTGAAAGTGAGTCAAAGATAAGCTGACCAAAAGACCAACCATAAATTCAAAAAGGTTGCCACCATGTAAGCCCTGTCAAAAGTTAGGATTTGGGGGGGGGGGCAGCTAGGTGGGGTAGTGGATAGAGTATTGGTCCTGGAGCCTGGTGAATCTGAGTTCAAATTTGGCCTCACTTAATACTTACTTAGCTACATGAACATGGGCAAAAACCCCCCCAAAAGTTATGATTTTCATATTGAGCAAAATGGTACGTATGATGAATTTAATCATAATAACTTAGTTTCTAGAGATCCTTTTTACTGGCAGGCTCTGGGTCTGGTAAACAGTGAAAACAAAGTAGTAATTTGTTTTTTTACTCATGACAAGTGCTGCATCCTTTTGCCTGGGTTAAGTGAAGTGGATCGGACCTGTTCTGTTCTGTACTGTACAATCTAGAACTCCAATCAGTCCAGCTGTTCCACAGGATTCCTACTTGAATGGTCACAAGTGATCATTGTATAGTCTGGCACGATGAGCTTGTCCTGGGAAGATCATTCAAGCCCCAAATCTGATTGATCCACCTGCCCATTTATGATCATGAATAAAACATCTGACACCACAACAGTAAGATGGAGCTCCAAGGAATGGAGTGATTCCATGATTTGCAAATCGGTTCCTTGCAAAGAAAGTAATTAATACTCCACTATAAGATTTATTGTCAATCTGTCTCTGGCCTGCTTTGTCACAACCAGGTTAGAGGCACTCAGTAAAAACTTAGTTAACAGTTCTGAAAAATGTTTCCAATTTACATTCCTAAATCTTTAAGAACAAATCAAAATGAGACTTTCCTGATAACCCTGTCAAAAGCAAAATTTTTTTTGCTACATATCAGAGTAAAACATTTTCAAATCACATTACAACTGAAAACATGGCTTCTTGAGTATTTATATCTGCCCTCCTTCCAGAACTATAGGAGCTGATGTAGCTCACCTGGATAGAGGAAATAATGGCTCATCAGAAACCTAAGAGATACCTTGAAGGCAACCATGAAAGCAACCACCCTGATCCATCAAATTGGCACCCAGCCAGTTGTGCCATATTCTTTAATACAAGGATCTTAGGGCCATATTAAAATAAAATAATTATTCAAGGGTTGTACCCAGAATAAAAAATATAGTACACTAATTATAATAGTTAATTTGTAGTCTTGGGGCAGCTAGGTGGCACAGTAGATAGAGCACTGGCCCGGGAGTCAGGAGTACCTGAGTTCAAATCCAACCTCAAACACTTAATATTACCTAATTGCTTGGCCTTGGGCAAGCCACTTAACCCCACTGCCTTGCAAAAACCTAAAAGAAAAAATTTCGTAGTCTTACCTTAGTTTTAGCAAGCACTATGAAAAACCATGTTAGTTTTTCACTTCTTAAAAGTGGGGGAACATGCATCATCAATACCAGAGGCAAAGGTGCAAAGTGTGAAAGCAAACAAAAAACACAATAGTATAAAAGGTAGGTGCAATTTGACTAGTCTGCATCAAACAGATAGAATGCATCTAACAGATCAACTGAAAATTCTGTGCAGTATATTCTGTCCACAATACTGCTTAAAAACACCAAAGAAAATTAACATCAATGAGATTATTTATTAGTGATAGAATTAAAAATTTTAATATACATTCCATTAAAATTATTATTCTATTTTTTAGTCCCTGAAAATTAAAACCCACAAGTAGGTCACATAAAATCACATTGTGGGCTGCATTTTAGACAGCCCTGCTTTAATACATTCCACTCTGATACATAATCTATGTGTTGGGCTCTTCTTTGACTTTTTGTGGCATTGTGATAACATTTACCATGTATCCATCTATTTAGAGAGTATTTACTAATAAATGAATGAGTAGGATATTGGGAATCTCTCCAACCTCTAAAAATTACTCCCTTCAGACTAAAGATAGCAAGTAAAATTCCAAGATTACTATTTCTAGGAAATCTCCCTTCATCTAATTATGAGCTTGGAGTTCAGAAACAATATTGTACAAGATTCCTATATTCCTGAAGCTAGAGTTCAGGAGGGGAATCAATGCTTCAGAAAGCTGGGGTTCAGAAACTCCTACTGGTTATCACTTCTCTAATCTAAGAACATTTAAATCACTGAGTACACGCACACAATCAGTGTGATATCCTCTGACTCTGTTCTGTAGTCTGTGAGTAAGAGGCAAATACAGGGAATAATCCAGGACAGGGATTTGGCAAGGGATGAGTTATTTTTTTTTTTGCAAGGCGATGGAGTAAAGTGACTCGCCCAAGGCCACACAGCTAGGTAATTACTAAGTGTCTGAGGTCAAATTTGAACTCAGGTCCTCCTCACCCCAGGACCTGTGTTTATTCACTGTGCCATCTAGCTGCCCCCTCAAGGAATGAATTATAATATCGAAATAAGGGAAATAAGGAATTTGAGTTGATGACAATGTAGTTGAGCACTACACTCAAGTATAGGACTTTTAGGGAAGGAGAAAATTGAAATGAGAGCAGGGATAACAAAGGAAAGTGGGGTAGAGACTAGAAGTTCTATGAGGGTGAATAATATGCTTAAGAAGGATAAAACAGAAAAGAGAGCAGAGTTGTCAGACTCATGGTAGTATAACTGAATGCCTTGATCTAGATTAAAATGTCATTGGGAAATGTTTAATAAAAATTTTAAAATACAGTATTACATAAATGTTAATTTTTAATTTTTTAATTCAATGTGCAGCCCATAGGGATCCAAAAGGTTGTGATAAATGAAGTAGAATATTTATTGGTAATAGTGAAATCCAGGTTATGAGAAACATTCATTTGTAGTTCACAAAAAGAAAATACATTTAAAATTATATTAGTTCTATCACTCTGCAATTAAAACAAATATAAAGCAATCCACCATCACACAAAAGGCTGGGGTACTCACTTTACCTACTAAGGGCCCTTCCCTTTTCTCTGGTCATACACACAAATTCAATTCAAACCTAGCGAAAATATAGTTCTAAAGAGGGCTTGACTCTAGAACTTTCAGTTTTTTATGTCTTGGAAAAAAATATGGTTTAGGGGCGGCTAAGTGGTGTAGTGGAGGGCGGCTAGGTGGTGTAGTGGATAGAGCACTGGCCCTGGAGTCAGGAGGACCTGAGTTCAAATTTGACCTCAGACACTTAATAATTACCTAGTTGTGTGGCCTTGGGCAAGCCACTTAACCCCATTGCCTTGAAAAAAAAAACTAAAAAAAAATGATTTAAAGGTTAGATTTGACTCATTTAGAATCTCCCCCAAAAAGTGAATAGAAAAGTATTAAATGAGCAAGGTATATGAAGCATAGTACAACTATTTATGTCTTTTATACAAAATAAACATTTAGCACTAAAGATTCACAAGCACACACTGACAAAGATTTAAATAAGTAACAATAACTTATAACTAACTACTTTTACACTTTCCTGAGTAGTTGATACATAAAACATTAAAGTATGAAGTATTCTATAAGACTACTGAAAGAGGCATTTCACATTACCCTTGACTCTGTTACTGTTTCTTTCAAGATCCATAGTTTTCTGTCAAGTAAAGATGGGAATTAGGTTCTTCTTTCTGTCCAGAATAATTTTTCTCTTCCAAGAAATGCTATAGGAGTTATAGGGACCGATCTCCTTTAGTGCAGTCAATACCAATGGTCAAGGAACCAGAAATGCTGGAATTCACAAGGTTACCTCCAAGCTAGAAGAATCTTATCTCAGGATTGCCATTCAGGAAAAGAAGCACAAAAGAAAGAGGCAGCCAGGACCACACTCAATTTCTACTAACTGCTTCTCTGTTCTATTTGCTGTGTGTGAACTTTGATCATTTCTGCTGGGGTGGGTCCTCCTTTACCTCTCACAGGAAGTCCTGGGCATGGAATGAACTAAACACAACATATTCTGTAGAGAGAATAGAAGCATGACTCAATTTCTTTTAAAGTCTCCTGAGTCTTTTGTATCAGTTCACAAAAATCTTCCCAGGTTTTTCTGAAATCATCCTGCTTGTCCATTCTTATAGCACAATAGTATTTAATGACAATCATATGTCATACAGATCCATCCCTAAGAGAGGAAGATTCAAGGAGGAGGTGGCATTTCAGTTAAATTATTTTAAATGGGTAGAAATTCAATAGGTTAAAATGCAAGTTGGGGAGAAGGGAATTCTAATCATAACGTGCAGCCTGATCATAAGTATGGAGACATGAGAGATCAGTGTGTACTGAGGGGGGTAGAGGAAAATTCTGTTTAGGTGAAGGAAAGGAGAAAGAAAAAGAAAGAAAGGGAGAGAGAGAGAGAGAGAGAGAGAGAGAGAGAGAGAGAGAGGAAGGAAGGAAGGAAGGAAGGAAGGAAGGAAGGAAGGAAGGAAAGAAGGAAAGAAGGAAAGAAAAAGAAAGGAAGGAAGGAAGAAAGAAAGAAAGAAAGAAAGAAAGAAAGAAAGAAAGAAAGAAAGAAAGAAAGAAAGAAAGAAAGAAAGAAAGAAAGAAAGAAAGAAAAAGAAAGAAAAAGATTGTGTGTTTTGGTCTGTGTTCAGACACTATCATCACTTTCTCTAGAGGGGAATAGCACCTCCATCATGAGTGTTTCAGAATTGTCTTAGATTGCTGCATTGCTGAGAATAGCTAAGTCATTCACAGTTGTTCATCGGACAATATTGCTGTGACTGTGTACAAAGTTCATCTAGTTCTGCTCACTTAGCTCTGCATTAGTTCATGTCAGTCTTTCTGACAAGATGAAAGTTGAAAGAAATAATCTCTTTCTTCATTTCTCCAATTCTTATTACAATTTTACATTTCTCCATTTCTTATTACAGTTAGTTCAGTCATTCCCCAATGATGGGCAATCCCTCAATTTCTAATTTCTGGGCACCACAAAAAGAGCTGCTAAAAATACCCTAGAGCAAATAGGCATTTTTCCCTTTTTAAAAAAATTTCTTTGGGATACAGATTTTGGTAGTAGCATTTCAAGATCAAAGTGTTTGCACAGTTTCATAACCCTTTGGCCATAAGAATTGATCCTTTTTTTTTTCCTTGGCTAGGCAATGGGGTTAAGTGGCTTGCCCAAGGCCACACGGCTAGGTAATTATTAAGTCTCTGAGGTCACATTTGAACTCAGGTACTCCTGACTCCAGGGCCGGTGCTCTATCCACCTCGCCATCTAGCTGCCCCTAAGAATTGATTCTTGTAGGAAGTCAAGAAAACTAAGAGACCTAGAGGTGCAGAAGGAGAACATTCCAAGCAATGAGAATATTATTTCATTGCTGATAATAGCTCAAATTAAAAGTAAAATTTCTTCAATATTTAAAACAAAAAATAGGAAGAACTATAATTCAAATATTGAAGATAATTGTAATTTTCTGACAAGAAGACCCAACAAAACCTATCTCTTAAAATACTATTATTTTAAACCAATATGTAATTCCACAATGTCATGAATATTTGAACTATATTAAGAATTATAGAAATGGGGGCGGCGGGGGCAGCTAGGTGGCGCAGTGGATAGAGCACCGGCCCTGGAGTCAGGAGTTACCTGGGTTCAAATCCGACCTCAGACATTTAATAATTGCCTAGCCGTATGGCCTTGGGGCAAGCCACTTAACCCCATTGTCTTGAAAAATCTTAAAAAAAAAAAGAAATGGGGCGGCTAGGTGGCGCAGAGGATAGAGCACCGGTTCAAATCCGACCTCAGACACTTAATAATTACCTAGCTGTGTAGCCTTGGGCAAGCCACTTAACCCCATTGCCTTGCAAAAACCTAAAAAAAAAAAAAAAATTATAGAAAGGGTCCAAAATTATTTTGATAACAAAATAGGTTTCATAAAGCAAATTATTTATTTTATCAAGTCATCATGGAATTAAATAATTTAAAGAATTTGCATATCTTTGGTTTCATTTATTTCAGAAATATAAAGGAATGTAAGCAAAAGTCTTACATGGCCACCAGTATTTTGAAGGAATTTTATAAGATGGAATTTTAAAATTTTATATGAATAAAATTTCTATTAAATGAGTTTATCCTTTAACTGAAAGAAAAATAATGCTTATGGTTGGGGTTCTATCCCTACCCCCAATAAAAAGAATTACAAGGTATTAAATAATAAAGGTTGCTTTGTTCTTTATTTTATTTTTAGATTTTTTAGAAGGCTTGCCCAAGGTCACACGGCTAGGTAATTATTAAGTATCTGAGTTCAGATTTGAACTCAGGTATTCCTAACTCCAGGGCTGGTGCTCTATCCACTGGACCACCTAACAGCCCCTAAAGGTTGTATTGTAATTTGTGCTCAGTGTGGTCTTCGTGAGATGAGAACTTCTCTTTCAGTAGGTCAGGAAGGGAACTACATGATTGGCTAACAAACCAACTCTCCTTCTAGGGGGGTTAAATAAGAAGAATTTCAGCAGGTGAGTTAGTCCTGGCAATAGCACAACCTTCCCAGAATTCCAAGGCTCAGAATGCCTTGAAGAGACAGATCCCTGAGCCTATACAAGAAAGCAGAAAAGGAGAGTAAGCCCAGAGGAAATATTTATACTTCCTTCCCATCTCCACTGTCATTATATCATCAGAGAGACCAGACTAATAGGAGACAACCATTACAACTCCAACACAACCAACCAGAAACAGAGAAATACACTAAGGACAAATATAAATATAGAGATTTCACTTCACAACCATCAGACTGGCCAAGACGATAAAAAGGGGAAATCAATGTTGGGATGATTGGGACATAAATGCGTTGTTAGTGGAGTTGTGAACTGGTTTAACCATTCTAGAGAGCACTATGGAATTATGCAAAGGAGCAATAAAACTGATCATACCCCCAATTTAGCAATTCCAATCCTAAGCGGATATCCAGAAGAAATCATAAAAAATGGGAAAAGTCCCAGATGTTTCAAAATATTCATAGCAGTTCTTTTTGTAGTGACAAACATTTGGAAATTAATGGGATGCCCATCACTTGGGGAATAGTTGAACAAGCTAAGGTACATGAAATTTATGGAATATTATTGTTCTAAAAGAAATCATAAATGCCCAGACTCAAGAGAAGCTTGGAATGAATTACTGGATCTGATGCTTGAACAAAAGGAGTAGAACTGAGAGAAAATTCTACATATTAATAACAATATTGTGAGCTGATCAACCTCAATGGATGCAGCTATTCTCAGCAGTTCAGAGAGCTAGGACAACTCTATCAACCTGGCTACGGACAATGCTTTCCCCATCCAAGGGAAGAAAAGCAAAACAAAAAACCCTTCAGAATCTGGTGAACACTACATTAACTTTTTAAAAAAATTTCTCTTATGTATTTATTTCCCTTAATACTAATTCCTCATACTGAAAATGACTATTCTGTAAACATGTTTAACTCAAATGTTCACATGCAATGCTTGCCCAACTGTTCAATGCTGAGGGCAAGGGGGTAAGAAGGGAAAGTGGAAGGAAATTATGTAACTTTAAAATATGCATATGCATAGAAATGAATGTTGAAAAACTTTCATAGCATGATTCTGGAAAAATAAAATATTAATTAAAAACAAAGAGAGATAAATGCAGAAATATAGTTACTCAAGGAGGAAGCAGTTTCAAGGAGAATGAATCAGAAAAGAATAGCAACTAAGGGATAGAGTATTGAACTTAAAGTCAGAAAAACCTGAGTTAGAATTCTGCCTCAGATACTAACTGGGCCACCCCCTTAACCTCAATTTCTCATCTATAAAATTGGATCAATAATGACACCTATCTGTTTTCTTTTGCCATTAATAGCGCTACTTGATTTTGACTCAGCAAGCATCAAACCTCCCCCCCCATAAGTTCATCACCCGAACTCTCTTCAACATGCATTGACTCAGCTTTGATCGAGAAGCAAGCCACCTCAGTTTCTACTCCTCAGAATAGAGAACTAGAGAATGGGAACAATGAACACCTTCCAAAGCTTTACTTTAAAAAAGCCCTGGCAAAAGACCCTGAAACTTTCAAGGTAACTCTTCATTTTTTCATCAGCAAATATGCTTGATTTTGAGTCCTTGAGTAGCATGCCTCTGCACTTGTTGTACAACCTCTGGTGGCTCCTTTTCTCTACTTTTCAACTTGTCTGTATGGATTACATCTACTTGGTAAGCTCCCAGGTGATACAGTGGATAGTGCGTCATCCCTGAAGTCAAGAGGACCTGAGTTCAAATTTGATCTCAGATATTTGACACTTACTTAGATCTTGGACAAGTCACTTAACCCTGATTTCCTCACATCCAGAGCTATCTCCTGATTCATATCTGCCCGTTGGACCCAGTTAGCTCTGGGGAAGAAAGTGAGGCTGTAACCTAGCAGGGCACCCCCCTCACTCAAATCCAATTCATATGTTTGTGTAACAGAAAGAGTTATGAGCTGCACAGACTTTTTTGTTTGATCAGTTGGAATCTGTCCCCACAATGACACACACTCTGGCTTAAATCTTTAAATGAGAATTTAATGATAATATATTTATTACCCAAGAGATACACAATTGCACATATGCATATATATGAAGGAAAACATCAAAATGATCAAGAAAAAGGAAAGACAAGAGCTAAAGAAGAGAAAGAGTTATCTAATCCGAGGAGGCTCCAACAATCCTGAAAATTGGACTGGGGAAGGCTTGTGATGTCACAATGCAACCTTCAGGGTCTCCATTGGGAAAGTCTCTGGCAGAGCATCCTCTTCCAAAAGCCCCTTTCCCAAGTGGGACCTGTATAGGGCTTACACAAAAGTGGCACAGGTCCAGGGTTTCACAAGACTGAACTCAGTAATCAATGGACTTTCTCAAATGAACTCAGTGATTGGCAAGTTTCAGCCAAAACACCCTCAGATCCTGAGTACAATCGCTTTCTCCAGATGTCCTGTGGTAAACATCTAAGGGGTGGAACAAATTCCCAGGTATAGACCCCAAAATGTTTACTGGGAATGCTCCCAGCACTCCCCACCCTGGAACATGCTTTGCTCAACATGCTTTGGTTCAGTGTGGTCAGGAACTTCCTTCTCCTTGGATCACGATGACTGAAAGGGAAGATCTGAATTTAACCCTTCACCCTTCAGCTCCCTGATGTCATGACCTTCTTCAAAATCAAAGTATAAACTACAATAACAAGCTCCCTAGAGCACAGAGGCTGTCTTTCTTTTTCTTACTTATATCCCTAGTACTCAGTATAGTGTTTGGCACATTGGAGGTAGGTCACAATTTTTATTGACTATTGACTACCCCAGGATCGATAATTTGTAGAGAATGGGTAAAAGTAAAGAAACAAAGAAGTTAGAATGACTAGGAGGTCATAGAGGAAAGATCTTGCTCTGATTTGAGGCATTTTGAATTTCAGTGCCAGTGAGAGACATCCTAGAACTCAGAAGAAAGGTCAGGACTAACATTATAGATCTGAGAGTTGTGCACTTAGGAATGATAACTTGATGGTATAAATGTCAATGATATTGTTATATATAACAGCTTAGAATACCAAGAGAAAGAACTTTGAGGAAGGAGAAGAAGGAGGAGGAGGTGGAAGAGGAGAGAGGAGAAGATAAAGAAAGAAGAAAATGACAGCTTTTGGGAAATATTCACATTAAATGGTCAAGAAATAAGCTTGTAAAGCCGAGGAGCAGATAGCAGCTCCAACTAAAAGGAAGATTACCTTGGTGACTGAAATATGGAGTCGATAAGAGTAAGTGGAAAAATGGTTGAACTGCAAAAAGGGTTTAGCTGAATCTATGGACCATGAATTTGTAGTTATAATCTCTGAGCTAGAAGAGAAATGGAAACACACATTATAATATCAGTTTTTTCCCAGCAAGAGGCAGTGTGGAATAAGAGAAAGAAAACAAGTCTGTGTGATTCTAGTGAAGATCAAAATTTCTCAATGTCTTAGGAGCCCCTCTAAGCTGGCAAATTTCAGAGGAGTTGCTAATCATCAGTGAAGTGTTTTGTTACACCGGGAGTTCTCTAAACCAATGAACTAATAAGTCTGGATCATTTTCTCTCTATGTTTCTGGACAGACTATGACCTCACAGTTGAGGATCCCTCAAACAACAATAGAACATGGCATGTATAAGCAATAATGACTTATGGAGCTAAACTCTGAATTTAATCTCCCTAAAGTTAGGCCATCTGCATCTTCCTTCCTCTTTGGGTCCCAGGATACACCTAAGAAGTTAGGGAAGTCTTGCTCTTATGTCAAGCCACCATTATGTCTTTTCTTCACCGTTAAACAGGAGTGGTTAGTCCCCAAATCCATTTAACCAATAAATATAATTTAGTTATTACCAAGTAATAGATAATATCAAAGAATAATTATTATGAAGATAAAGCAAAAGCAGAAGTTACAAACATTCCCTTCTGATGCTTGGGGGCACCTTCTCCTCCATGTTACTTCAATCCCTATAGAGAATAAGCTTAGACTTCATGCAGGCTAACTTCTAAATGCATCAGGTCAGTGATCTCAAATCTTTATAATTTACACTTGGTCTCTTGAAATAAAGATGTGAAAATGGGCAGGGGCAGCAACAGCCATATCAGGACTTCAGTTAAGATGATGACACTTTCTGCATAGTCATGGATCCTCATCACAGGGTAACATTGTCATAGTAAGGTAGTCAAGAAGCCATAATCCCTTAGGATGCAAACCTGAGCTGACATGGAAACTCAGTGCCATATCATAGCCCATTTTAGTGATCCCAAGACCACTAGTTAGACCTCTGGGAGCCAGTTTTCACATTTAAGTGCATAATTGCCGTATCCATATCCCCAATTAGAAATTTAAATCTCCATTTTTAACTGGATGGTTTGGGGGGTTTTTGCCAGTACTGAAAACTCATTGTGAGGTGGTTTTCATCTCACTTCATAAACTGATTCTTATCTCATCGGCAGCATTGCTATTCACTTAGTCTCCCAGGAAATCTTGGTGTTACCTTTGACTCTTTTATCTCTTGGCTCACATATTCCAATAATATCAAATATTATTGATTTAATGTCTGCAGTATTTCTTGAATTCGTCCCATTTTATTCCACTGTAACCACAACAAAGTTTTGTTACTACCTGCCTAGAACAAGTTTTTCTGCCTCCATTCTTTCCGTGTTCCAAAACTTCATTTTTGCCTCCCTGTTTAAGTAATCGTTCTTACACAGAAATCTGTATATGGTCTTCCCCTTAAAACCCATAATGCCTTTCTGGTGGTCAAGTAACATTCAAACTCCTTAGCCTGGCGCTGGACTCAGGTCTTATGCTCTATCCATGGCACCACCTAGCTGCCTAAATGGAAAAGAAATAGTCAAAAAATATCTGTGTATGCTACAAAATGGAGATCAGAATCCTCAGTTTAGCCTGGCCCCAGGTCAGTGAACCTGAATACAGATTCACCAGACTTCTACTGGAGTCTCCTGTGCATGTATCAGTCTCCCCATTAGGTGTCATATCCAACTAATATGCTATAACTTCTAAAAAGGATATAATTTTATCTAAACTTCATATCTCCCCCAATCTCTAGCAGAGTACTCTATATAAAGTAGGAACTTCATATATATTAGTAGAATGAATGAATTTTCTACTTATCATGTGTCGTCAGAGATAACCATCTTTACCCTTCCAAGAAGAAAAAAAAGAATAAAAAATAATTTTTAGACTCATATTTTCACACATGTTCTCGAATTAAATTCAAATGACTATGTTTGTTGTTATTTTTAAATAAAAAGAAAGCAAATTCTTCTTCATAGACTTCACTGCATAACCAGGTCATAATAGTGTTATTAAAGCTGAAAAATACATGAGACTGGAACAGGAAGAACTTGGGGGGAGAGAAGGAAGAATTAAAACTATAATTGATAACTGTAACCATATTGCCTTAGAAATTACTTTAAGGGGGTGGCGTAGTGGCATAGTGGATAAAGCACTGGCCCTAGAGTCAGAAGTACCTGGGTTCAAATCCAGTCTCAGACACTTAATAATTACCTAGCTGTGTGGCCTTGGGCAAGCCACTTAACCCCGTTTGCCTAGCAAAAAAAAAAATTACTTTAAAAACAAAGGTTTTTTTCTATTGGATTTGCTACCCAGAAGCAGGGTTAATGCAGCTACAAAAAGAACAGATCAGGGAGCCAGGAAGGACTTTTCAGGGCCTTATTGGCTTAGATAGCATTACCAGGATATATATCTTTAGAACAATTCTTGGATAGTTAGAACAGAAAACTTTTTTCTAGACCTAGGACAATAACTCTGTAAATTTGAATGTATCACTAAACCTAACTGGGCCTCAATTTCTTCTTCTGTAAAATATGTAATCTTTTGAGGTCAAAGAAGATAGAGAACATTTACACAGCAGTATGAAAAAGTACCTTACATACATTATCTTAAGTTGTGCCAAATTCTTTGGAAGAAAAGAAGATGCCAGAGATATTGAAACCATTGTTACTATTTTCCCTGAGTTGCCCTTTGTTACTATCTGGAATAAGATTAGATTTCTTGCAAATAAATTTTTAGTAAACACCCACCTTGGACATGGATCTCTTGCAAAGTCCACTGCCTTCTACTTCCTTTAGGGAAACAGACATATCAATTATATTCTAAAGCAAAATAAGAAAATCTTCTTTGGAATTAAAGCTTATATGATCAATATAGAAATGTTAAACACATTATACACAGGCAACTGCCATGGGCATGGGAGAGGGAAGGGAGGGCAGTAGAGAAATGTGAACTCAAAAAAATTTTTCATATAATTGAAAATAAAATAAAGAATAAAGTTTATGATCACTGGAAGGGAATGGATACTTGGTAATGTTAGTAAATTTTAGTGGAGGAAAGACAATCAAGTTATATGAATAGCCATGAGGAGATGTGGTGGAGGGAGGATAGCAGTCAAAAAATAGAATGAGATGTACATTCCCACAGACAGGACAAATTCATATAATCACAAAATCTCAGAATTAGAGAGTTCCAATGGACCTTGATGGCTGTGAGGAATATGGGGGTGTTTGGGTTCCATAAGAATGTGAAGGGAGAATTGCTAGTTTACATTACAAAGACTGGGGTCTGACCGTATTGTTGTCTGTGGACAGGTACAGACAAAAGATTTAGCCTCAATTTTATCAAAATCTGTGATTAGGTCAGGTCTGCCCCACTTAGTTCTGAGTTAACTAAGGTCTGCATCCTTCTCCTTTGCCCATGCTCAAGGAGGTATCTGTTCTTGCTCATTAATATAATGAGCAGGGAGGGGAAAATGTATGGAGACAAATGCAACAATTAGATATATGACCCCAGCCAATGATTGGCACAAAGGGGCAGGAGCAAAGCCTTTCAAATTGCATATAAGACCCAACATTTCTGGGATTCCTCGCCCCTCTCCCCATTGAGAGAGGTGTGCCATTTATTAAGATGTCTCAATAAAAAAAACCGTTTTAATCACTCTGGACTAAGTATTCACAAGCCATTTATAACAGTGACTATCTACTCCAACATACTTAGAAAAGGAATCCTTACTTGAATATATCCAATAAATGATCTTCTAGCCTCTACTTCTTTCACAGAGGAAGACTCCTCCAACTTCTTTTGGCAGTCAATTCCACTTTTGGACAACTCTAATACTAAGGAATTTTTTTCTTATCATAAAGTCTAAAGTGGTCTTTAGCAATTTAATACACATTGCTCCTGATTCCAGGAATCTGAGTTCAGATACAATAATATTTTTAAGGTATAAATAAAAGTTACTAATGGGGAAGGAGGATTATAGGGCAGTCAACAAACAGAGTCTATTATGCTAAGGTAGTAGTACAAACTATTCCTTCCTCCAAAACCAGAGGTTGCAATCTCTAAGAAATATAGATTTATGGGGAGGAGTACAAACAGAAAGTTCAAGTTAATAAAGCCACCAATCAGATTGGCTAAGATGACAAAAAAAGGAACCTGGCATATGCTCCAGGGGATGTGGAAAAAGAGGTATACTAATGTATTGTTGATGAAGCTGTGAACTGATGCAACCACTCTAAAGAACAATTTGGAACTCCACCCAAAGGGCTACAAAATTGTGCAAATCCTTTGACTCATCAATACTGCTACTAGATTTGAAATTAAAAAATGAGGGAAAGGACCCTTATATACAAAAAGGGGAGTGGCTAGGTGGCACAGTGGATAGAGCACTGGCCTTGGAGTCAGGAGTACCTGAGTTCAAATTAGGCCTCAGACTCTTAATAATTACCTAGCCATGTGGCCTTGGGCAAGCCACTTAACCCCATTGCCTTGCAAAAACTAAAAAAACAAAAAGAGGATAGATGATTTCAGGAAAACCTAGGAAGACTCACATGAGCTTAGGAGAATGAAGTGAGTATAAGTAGGAAAACACACACTGTAATGGCAATATTATAATAACAATCAACTGTCAAAGATTTGGCCAGAAAAAAAAATTCAAAAGTAAAAGAAGATATGCTTCAATCTGGGCTCAGTATTCATCAGTTCCTATCCTGGACTGGTAGCCCCAGGATATAGTATTCCTCCTGGATGGATACAGCCTGGATGAATACAGATACCTAGAGTTATTCTTCCACAGTTGAATGGCAAACAGTAGTAGGGGCCACTAAAACAGTAGTGACCAATGGCAATGGAAGCCGCAGATGGATGCAGAGTCACTTGAGGACACTGAACTTCCAGCAGTGTGATTCCTCTTTACAAAGAGAAGTATTCACTTCAGAAGCTATGATACCAGTGTTCCAAACACAGTTGAGTTATATAGCTAAAGGGAACTCTACAAAGAGAGAAAAGGACTTCCATGGGCAGGAAATACCCTTCACCATTCACGGTCTCGACACATGTATCTTACTGCTACTGTACTGTATATTTGAACCCATTCTCCTCATGGAGAATTATTTTTGTGAGAGAATTTTTCCCCAGGTTTTGGGAAGAATATTTCATATTAATTATAGTTGATGGGAAGCACATTGGTGGGGCATCAGGAACAACAGTATTAGACCACAGCCCCTCAGAGTTACTCCTAGAACCTGGAGAGATAATAAGAGTGAGTCACTGTTAGGTGTTTCCATTTACCTATGCCAGTGTCCTATTGGGAGAGGTGGCTTGTAGAAGGGAGGAAGAGTGATAGACAGAGTAAGCATAGCTTCCCACTGTCTTCCTATTACCTTTGTGAGCTGCAAGTTGAGAGCAAGAAATTGTTAGAAGTGTCATAAGGTCTAAGAAGTCTGGAAGGGTTAGTTAAAATTGCCCTTATATATTCTTTGATAAGGTCCTCCTTATTATATTGGACTACTGGACCCCATCCAGAGACTTGTACCTGTGTCCCAGGTCATTTACCTATCACAGCTATCTTGTATCTACTCTATATAGACTAACCTGAGACCTGGCCTGGAAAGCTACATGGTGCAGTGGATAGAGTACCAGGGCTAGAATGAGGTAGGTTTCTTTTCCTGAGCTCAAATCTGACCTCAGACACCTCCTGACTGCATGACCTTGGGCAAGTCACTTAACCCCGTTTCCTCATCTCTCAAATGAACCCGAGAAGGAAATGGCAAACCACTTCTGCATCTCTGCCAAGAAGATCCCAAATGTCCTCACAAAGAGTCACAGATGACTGAAAAATGACTGGAACAATTTCTGTCCTGTCACATCTCGTCTTTAAAACGATTAGTTTTACACTTTATCTAAATTGACAGGAGATGGCGCTAAAAGGTAGTAAATGCCTTGGATTGGGTGTTAAGCTCATTTTACAATGGGAGGAAGAATAGAAGATTGGGGTGGGGGGACAAATGAGGGGGGGAAAAATGGAAAAAGGGTTTCAAATGGAAAGCTGTAGAAGGGATGTGAAGGGGAAGGAGACACTTTTGTTTTATGATCACAAGGAAAGAAGACCTTCCCTGTTTGTCACTTCTCCCAGATTAAACAGAGACAACTGAATGTGGAAGTCTCCCTAAACATACCTGAATCTGTCCATTTCTTCTCTTTCTTTGTAGTTAATTCCTAGGAATTAGTACTACTCCAATCATGCCAATAATTTCAAGGAAACTTCCATAAATGATGAAGACCAGAGGCTGATGTCTGAAAAAAGAAGTTGCTTTCCTAAAAGATCTTTCAATTAAAGCAAACGTCAAGTTCAAAATGGCAAATACCTTACTTTTAGGAAACTCAAGGAATTATTAGAAATGCCAGGAGATGGCGCCCTTTCTGTTCTATAACCTAAAGACCTGCAAAAAGTTTCATTTCAGTTACAGCCTCTCCCCTGGGACTCTGATCCCTTAGGCATTGTCTTGTCCATCTGTCTTCTTTTCTCTTTAGCAAGGAGTTGCCTTCTTTCTCCATTATTTTTTCAGTGTTTTAACCATCCTGAAATTCAGGAAGCTTTTTCTGGATAAGTACAATAATGCAGAATTTTACAATTTGCAAACTGTGCTCATTTCCTAATAAAAAGGTGGTGGACTCAGATTAAGACTTTTTTTTTTAATATGACTGATGCAGGAACTGTTTTGTCTGCACGCATGTTATGTTTTCAATTTCTTTTATGGGATGAGGTGATTGGAGGAAGATAGAGTTTTGTTAATTTAAAAAATAAAGATTACATTTTTTAAAAGTATTTTCATACAAGTGATCTCATTTGCTCCAGAGAAACCTACTAATGATATAAACCCATTTTATATTAGATTCAGAGTGTTTAATTGATTTGCCCAAGATCACACAGCTAGTTTATAGAAAGTCTGGACAAGAATCCTGGGCTCCAGGGATTTTTTTTCACTGCACCATGCTTGCTTTTCTCTTCTTACTGGGACAAGATGAGAAACTCTTCCTGGAAAAGAGTGCATCAAAGAAGACGAGTTTTATTTTTCTTTAAATTCCAAAATAGCTTAGTTTTGCAACTGATCCACAAGTCATGCATAGATTTAGCCAGTCTTTGACTATCCAAAGAATGATGATGCAGCATATCTATTATTCTGGACCAGTTTGCCTCATTCTCAAATTGTTAGTCATTCTATAGCTTATTGCATTGACAGTATTGGGGGTGATCAGGAGCAGAAAAAGGACTCCAAACTGAAATGGGAAGATTTTGCTTCACTGGAAAAATGTTTGGGGGGGGGAGAAGGTTTTCCCCTCTTAATATTTCCTTCTTCAGCTCTGATCCTTGAGAGGTTTCAATGTGAAGAATTTTGAACTTGTTCTGATCTCTGGATTTCTAGTCTCGTGGTAGATTAGACAGCAACCCACATTACTAGCACGAGTATTTTTCTCTCCCTTTTCCAATCTCCCTGGCTCCTTTGTCCACCCCAGCAGTCTAGAGAAAGCTGGCACTTGATGCTGTCCCTTTGCCTTTAAGATCTAGGACCCTCTTTTCTCTGAATTTGTAGTGGTTTTTATGCCCTCCTTCCTCTCCTCCCCTTGTCCCATCTCTACATCTTTCTCTCTCTAATTCTCTTGAGAGTTCACTCAATTGTTGAGACTCTGTCTCTGTTTGTCTCTGAATATCTCCATGTTCCCCCCCCCCCAATTCAGGCCTCCCTGCCATCAGTCAGTGTCTTCTCCTCTGACAAAAGCCGCCCTAGATCTGGGCTCCCTGGGGAGGAGGGGGGTGGCTGGGTCTGGCAGGGAGAGACGCTGTCTCTTCTTGGTGCTACAGTCCCTCCCCCACTGGGCATACAAACGGGCTTTATCCTGCAAACAAACCCGCCCCCCCATCACACCCCCAGCTAAGCAAGCACGTGGCCCTTGGCCCCCAGAGTGAGGAGAGGGCAGCAGCCACAGGGCCCAGAGCCAACTCCAAACATGTTATATGTGCCTCAGTTTCCCTTTCTTGGTTTCAACTTTAATTTTTCCAGCGGAGCTCCCAATTCTTGATCCAACTTCATCTTCAGGTCCCTTTTGGCTGACTTTCTCTGCTTCAAAACCAAGGCAAAAATCCTATGTAGTCATTCAATCTTCATTTTTATTGCTTCTTAGTTTTTCCTGGCTAAATTCCAAATTAACCTGTAGACATTTTTTTTAAAAAAGTGTTTTAAATATCATATCTCTTTGTCTTCTTAGGCCAGAGGAAATCCAGATGGGGATCCAAATGCATGCTTGAAGCTATTGAACAAGGAGGAGTATCTTAGGTGACCCCAGTTTAAGGGGTAAGTTATGTGACTGACTAGGAGAAAGGAAGAACTACTAGCAGCTAGAATCCTGAGCCAGAGCCAGGGATCCCTGTGAAACCGACTGCATATACCAAACAGGGTCCATCCTGCATACCTAATAGGCTATTTAAGGAACTGGCTGCTGACATCCAGGGCACCCCCGTCTTTTCCTCCTTTTCCTCCCCTCCTCACACATACGCACACCCATCCAGAGCCACCTTAAAAGCGGGAGGCAATTGTGAAGTATCTGGCCAGTAAGTGGAGTTGGGACTGGATAATGAGATAAAGACAGAGGGCAGAGAGAGACAGAAAGATTTGTACAGGGGGCCAGAAACACACACACACACACACACACACACACACACACACACACACACACGTAGAAAGAGTCCACTGGAGAGTCCCCAGAGAGACACCAAAGGGAAGAAATAGTTGGAAAGATAGTAGATCTATATAGGACACTAATAGAATTTCCTATCTCTCTCTCTCTCTCTCTCTCTCTCTCTCTCTCTCTCTCTCTCTCTCTCTCTCTCTCTCTTTCTCATCACAGAATCTATCCCCTCATAAACGCCTATCTAACCTTCTATACCCCCTTCCAGGAGACCATGCTGCTATTTCTTAATCTCTTGCTAGAGTTGGTCCGGATTCTGGCTGCAGATGGGGGTATGTACTTTTGTGTTTATTTGTGTCCATGTTTGTGTCCGCATGTTTGCAGGTGCACTAAGGGGGAAGGAAGGGTGAAGGGGCTGAGATAATAGGATTCTAGAGAAAGGACAAAGAAAGGAAGACCTGATCCCTAGCCAGGCTTTCTTCCCCTATTCCTGATCTTCTACAGTTCTCTGTCCAAATCCATGTGGTTTGGAGAGGTGGAGAGTAAAAGGTCAGGAATGGCAGGAAAGGTTAGGAATAAATTCTATCCCTACTGCAGCTTCAGCCTCCCAAGCTTTCCTTATTTAAGCAGTCTTTCAGTTCATAGAAACAGCTGCCTTGGAGAGTGGGGGGGGGGGGTGTTAAGAGATGAATCAATCGGAATTGAGCTCTTACTGTAGAAAGAAAAAAGTAGCACCTGCCCAGTCCTGTCACTGAATCCTTGTCCCAGAGGTCTCATGTCCAAAAGCAGGGTAATACCCTTTCTTGATTCAACTAGAGAAAGTATCTGATAATGTATTCTGTCTGATAAGGGACCCCCTAGGGGATATTGAAATAACTTGGGAGGAGGTGACCAAGGTCTCCAGGACTATCTTCCCAAGAGCAGAAAGGGTTGAATTGGAAGAGGAAAAAAAAAAGCTAGTAAATTTTTAGTGAAGGTGTTGGGAAACAGTGTCCTAAGTCCTCAGAATCCTGCAAGAAAGAGAAAAGGGAACTGTGACAAGGGGAGAAAAAAAGGGAATCATTTGGGGGAATCTAGAGTGTTTGGGAGAAGACATCTAGAAGTCTGAAGGGTGGGGTAGGAGTAGGAAACTAAGCCAGACTAAACAACATTATCAAGGAATCAGTCATTAGTGTCCTTCAGAGATACAGGAAGACCCTATCCACAGTCTTTCTAATTGCTCTTTAGAGATCCCGAAATCTCAGGTATTAGGGGTTGGGGACAGAGGTAGGATAAATTACAAGATTGTTAGATGTTTGAGGAATCTAGAGAAATAGGAAGGGAAATGGGACTCTAAATTATTTTAAAATTTATAATAGGAAAATAAAGAATCTAGCATCAGAGAGATTCCTTGGGCAGAATCTCCCCTATAATCCCCAACGTAATCTAGTCCTAGATGAAAATTTAGAAGCTAGGCAAGGAGGGCCCCCTGGGTCTTTCTCTGCTGCAGACAAGCTGGGTATGATCCCTTCATGTGACTCAGCTGGCAGCTCCCATCTCCACACACAATGCCACTTTCATCCTGTTCTTGCCAGCGCTGGTTCCCCCTGCCCACCTACCCTCACGCTCACCCTAGACCCTGCACTAATTCCCCTTTCCCTTTACCATCTGGGGATCTGGAAGGTGGGGGAACAGAGATGGTGGTTTTAGACTTATGCAGTTTCCCAGGGTCCAAAAGTGCTGCTGAGTAGAAATTCACAGATGTGGATTTGCATCTCATTAGCATTTTATTCATATATTGTCCCATAGCCAAGGAATCCCTTCAACCTCTGCCTTTCAACCCCAATGTCTTTGGGTGCTTTCCTGCCTCATAACCAGATACCTCATCTTTCCACCTGTCCCTTTCCTCCAGACTCGGAAAAGGGAGGTTGGGCTTATGGGACATTTGCATCCAGAGTAATTTTAGCCTTCAGCCTTGCCCTCTGTTTCCACCCCTCACCACTTTCAGTCTGCAGGGTTTTTAAATAGGTCCCTCTCCTCTACCCCGACCTTTCCCTGTTGAGGTCTCTGGTTTCACGACTTCCCTGGAAAAGGTTGAAGTGGAAGGGGATGAAAGAAAGAGACAAGGCGGGGTATGGGAAAAAAAAAAAAAGACCAGTGAGACAAGAAGCTTGGGGCGCTGTTCGGGGACATTATGATAGCTCCAGTTGCTCTTTTTGCAGGTTCACATTGGACTTATGAAGGTAAGATCAAGATTCGGTTTTTCTTCTACTTCCCTAATTTCTTTCTGGTGGGAAGTGTAATTACCCTCCAAACTTTGGGAAAGCCCGAATCCTCCCCCTACCAGCTCCTTTTCCTCTCTCCTCTCCTGCCCCCATCCCCTCTTCTCTCCTTCCAGTAGAAGTTCTGTCATGGTCTCATGGTCAACCTGCCTTAAGAGAAGAGAATTCTGGGGTCACTGGGGATGAAACTTATGAAGGGATCTACTATAGAGTATCTATTTCCATAAGTACTAACTCCCAAAAACCAGAATCTTAGAGCTTCACCCTCTGACTCAGCAAGACTCAAAACTTTTTTTTTTCTGAAAGGGCTAAGATAGAGGGAACTATGGCATCCAGTAGGGTGGGGGAAGAGAGAACCTGATGGAGACACTCAGACTTTTAACTCTCCATTCTACCACAACCCTTCTTCAGAAGAAACTAAGCCCATTCCTTGACTTAAATTGAGAATAGTAGACAAAGAGCAATGGAGAGAAGCAGCAAAGCTTGGGAGTCCGTTATCTGGTGACCCTAGGGGCAGGCCGAACCTAAATCTAGCTACTCTTTGAACTTTTCTGGTCATTGACTCTATCACTGACAGAAATCCAGAGCAAGGGTCAAGGACTCTAGTGGGCAAAGAGAAGCAGGGCTAGGAAAACGGGACACCTGAATCCCAGCTCCATTCCGTGGAGAGACATGAAAGGCTTGGTTTGCCTTATCTTTCTTGAGGCTTACAGCTCCATCACCCCTCTCCCAGTGTACCCATGGGCTCTTTTCCTTTTTGTGACCCCATAGTTAACCCAGTTCTTGCTTTACTGTTACATCAAGAAGTGCAGTTAGCATTTCTATTTCCTAGAATTGGATACACCATAGACTTGGAGGAACTGGGGTTTAAAGGCTAGGGGACAATCAATTTATCCCCTAATCCCTATATAATACAGTTTCAGTATTGGAGTGGAGGCTTAAGCAAAAGACACATTCCTCAATACATTTCCACTGATGGGGTACAGGGTCTGGAAACAGGAAATGGCAGGTGGCCACAGGAAAGGTTGGGTAAAAGTAATTTTTTTTGCAAGGCAATGGGGTCAAGTGACTTGCCCAAGGCCACACGGCTAGGTAATTATTAAGTGCCTGAGGTCAAATTTGAACTCAGGTATTCCTGACTCCAAGGCCAGTGCTCTATCCACTGCGCCACCTAGCTGCCCCCTGGGTAAACATTCTTGATAATTCTTTATTAGGCCCACATGGTCAGGACCACTGGCCAGCCACATATCCCGAATGTGGGAACAGTGCCCAGTCTCCTATCGACATACAAACTGAAAGAGTGACATTTGATTCAGAGCTGCCTGTCCTGAAGCCCCATGGTTATGACCAGCCCAGCACAGAGCACTTATCTCTTCACAACAATGGACACACAGGTAAAAGAGAGGATGTGTACCTAGGCTTTAAATCTAGTCACAGAGGTTGCATAGAAATCAGAAATCACTAGAGACCAATATTCATGGATTCTCAGGAAGTCTCATCCTTAAATTTGGGGAAATGAGGGTGGGGATCAGGACTCTGCACCTTTCAGACAAGATAGGGGCAGTCAGTCTCTAATTCACAGATTGGTTCTTCATCTCTCATAGGGTCAAGTTCTGTCCAGATCTGGGAAAGGGGTAAATGTACTGGAAAGTGAAATAGCTAACCAGAGCTGGGTGCCATAATGGGGAGGGAAGACTAGATTGCTTAGGACTCCAGGAAAGTATGGAAATACCCAGGGATGAGAAATATCTACCCCAACACTAGATGTTCCCCTTATTCTCACAGTGCAACTGTCCCTGCCCCCCACACTATACCTGGGGGGGCTCCCCCGAAATTATGTAGCAGCCCAGCTCCACCTGCACTGGGGTCGAAAAGGGCAGCCAGGGGGGTCAGAACACCAGGTCAACAGTGAAGCCACAGCTGCGGAGGTACTGGGAGGCAAGAAGCATGGACTTGGGCTGGTGAAGGGACAGGGTTGGGGAGCACTGGAAGGAATGAAATCAGGGACTGGGGGATGCTGGGAGATAGGGTTGGGGAAACATTGGAGGGGTGAGATCAGGGAACTAGAAGTGCTGGGAGCTCTAGAGACAGAAACACTGAGTTATAAACAAGGGGAACATCAATCCCTTCTCCCCACAGCTTCACATTGTCCACTATGATGCTGATTCCTTTAACAGCTTGAATGAAGCTGCTCAAAAGCCTCAGGGACTAGCAGTTCTGGGCATCCTCATTGAGGTCGGTGCTCCCCTAAATCCCCTCCCTACAGCTTCCCTTATGTCCTATCCTCAATCTTAACCTTTCACTTATTTCATTTCCTATATCAGCTCTCTTCCTTCCATAGTGCTAGGAGGAGAAGGTGATGTGCATAAAGAGATCACTATTCTATTCAAGGAAGAGATAAAAAAAATAAGTCAACCCAGATTTTCCTAGAATTATTACTGGAATCTCTGTGAGATTCCTCAAACTGTCATCTTCCCATCCTAGGTAGGGGAGAATGAGAGCCCAGCTTATGAACAAATCTTCAATCACTTGGAAAAAGTCAGATATAAAGGTAAGTCCCAAAGAAATTGTGGAAGGATGGAACAAGGTGAAATCTCAGGAAGACAGAATTGTAGAATTAAAGAATTTCAGATTTGGAAAGGATCCTAAAAAATTAATAAAGCAACTGCCCACAAGCCCATCTAACTTTGAACAACTCCAGAGGTAGAGAACTCATTATCAACATGAGGCAACTCATTCTAGTTTCAGAAACCTTTAATTATAAGTTGTTTCCTGCGTTGAACCAAAATATACACCTTTTCTCCACCAAAACTTCCACCCTTGATTCTAATTCCTAATGATAACTTCAGGAGTCAAGGAAGAGTTAAGTGGGACTGAATTTTCTCATTTCTTGGAAAGCACAGAAAACTCATATGTGGTTAAGAATGGTAAGATGGATGAATTTTGATTGATTTCGTCCTATTCCCAAACCCCCCCCCCCCCACCTTGGGACAGCTAGGTAGTGAAGCGAATAGCATATAGGACTTGGAGTCTGGAAGACTCCTCTTTCTCAGTTCAAATCTGGCCTCAGATACTCACTATGTAACCCTGGGCAAGTTAATTAACCCTGTTTGCCTCAGTTTCCTGATCTGTCAGATGAGCTGGAAAAGGGAATGGCAAACCACTCTAGTATTTCTGGGGTTCCAAGTGGAATCATGAAGTCAACTGAAATGATTGAACAACTCCCTCCTTTTCCTTCTGCCTTCCTTAGGTCAGACAGCCTTGGTGCCACCTTTTGATGTGGGGGGACTTCTTCCTCCAGAATTGGGGGAGTACTACAGGTACAATGGCTCACTCACTACCCCTCCCTGCTATCAGAGTGTCCTCTGGACTGTCTTCCACAGAAAGGCTCAGATTTCTGCAGGGCAGGTGAGATGAAGAGGTAGAGCAGAAGGGATGAAATATTTAGCTGTGACCCTGTTCTTATCCCCTAATACCCATCTCTTCCTATCAGTGACCTCTCAACCCTTTTCCCTCTTTTAAAGCCCATTACTATATACTCTGCCACCCTCAACCTCTATTCCTTTCCCCTTAGTTGGAGAAGCTACAGGAGACTTTGTTCTCCACAGAGGAGAACAGTCCCTCCCAGTTACTGGTCCAAAACTACAGAGCCCCTCAGCCCCTCAACCATCGACTGGTTCTTGCCTCTTTTATCCCAGGTAAGAGTACAGAGGGTAAGGAAAAGGAAAAGGGCCTGAAGGGTCGAAACAGGGAAGCCACTGGAGAATGAAAGGCAGTGAGAGGTAGGTAAAGGGTTCCAAGATTGCCACTAGATTGGAGACTAGGGAGCTTGAGTTGCTTTCCTAAAAGATGACTAAGTGAAAAGAGGGCCTGATCTTTCTGCTCTTCCCTTGCAGGAGACTTTTATTCCACAGGTAAGGTAACCCTTACCCAACTTCACCTGGATAGCCCTTATGAGGATGGGGGGATGGAAGTGGGTAGGCTGCATAAAAGGCCTCAGTCTATGATCTGATAGTTCTTTGGCTCTCTCAGGTGAAATGGTGGGTCTAGGCCTGGGAATCTTGTTCGGCTGTCTCTGCCTCTTGCTTGCTGCTTACTTCATTGCCAGGAAAATTCGGTGAGACTCTTCCCTCCCAAAAACCTTAGCAGACCCCTTATAACAAGGCTTTTTTTCTTGTGAAGAGCTTCCTATCCCAGTTCTGAGCTGTCTGAAGATAGGAACAAATCCTCTGGCTCCCCCCTTCCTCCCTAATTCATCTGCTTCTTCCCCAGGAGGAATAGGCTAGGGGAACAGAAGAGTGTTGTCTTCACTTCATCCCGCCGTGCTACCACAGACGAGTAGAGACCCTCTCAGCTATCCCTTCACCATCACCTTTCAGCAAGCCTGGAGGATTCAGTGCTGGGACTTGGCAGACAATAGCTATAGCAGTAACAGTTGAATGTCCCTCCTTCCTCCTGATACCTCCTTGGGAATCAAGCCTGGTCTCTATGGAAAGCTTTAACCACCAATGGAAAGAAGGGAAACGTCAAGAGGATTTGTTTTTTTTTTTGGCTAGGACAATTTTTCCAGAGAAGGGGAATTAGTCATATTCAAGAATTCCCTCTCACCTTTTAGTACCCTCCCTGAACAACACAGACAAGCCTTGGAAAGAGAGTTGCTGTGATAGGGATTCAATAATCCACATTATGAATATTTTGGAAATAAAAACATTTTTGACTGCACCGTAACTCTTGCCTTGGTGGCTACTGCAAGGTTTGGAAATGAAAAAAATCTGTCTGGTCCGCAGTAAGTGCTTAATGTTTGCTGACTGACTGCAAAGAGATTTCCCCAAATCATCTTCTATTTTTAGCAACTGTTAAGTGATAGAGGACCCCTATTCAAGCTGGGTTATACCAGATATTTAAGAATATTTGGAGGATGGCCCAGAGGGGCTAGAGGGAGATAAAGGACATACTTAGCATAAGAATTCTTCACCTAGGGTCTGTGAACCTTTTAAAAAAATATTTCAATAACTGCATTTTCATGTAATTAGTTTCCTTGTAATCCTATGTATTTTATTTTATGCATTTAAAAACTTTCTTCTAAGAAGGGGTTCATAGATTCCACCAGACTACCAAAGGAATCTGTCCATAGCAAAAAAATAGATTCCGAACCCCTGTCTTAGAGGGACCCCCCCCGAGGTCAAAAAACCCCATATAATATCTCATCTATTCCCAAAAGCCAAGTCCCCATACATAGTTATAAAATCCTTTTATTAGTCAAAAAATCACACTTACTTTGATTAAAAGGATGGGATATTCCATCCTCAGCAGAAAATAATACATTTTATAGAAAAGTCATTCCCTCTTTTCTCCCTCCCCCATTACCCTTCCCTCCCCATTAAAAACTAGAAAAAAATTCCTGCTGCCCTCCCCAAATCCTTACAGGCCATAACCCTAAGTGGCACTATGACCCCATAGTGTTCCTTAGTCACCTCAGCTCTCTCACTGTAGAATAAAAATTTTTAAGTTCCAGTCATCCCAGTTGCTGGGAACAGAGAAAAAGAGAGAGGGGAGGGGAGCTGAAATGAGGAGCAGAGATTACTGTCTCCCTAACATACTCCTCAGTCTATTCCTTAGGATCTCTGGCCAATGGGAGAAAAGGGGAAAAAATGGTAGACAGAGGGAGAAGAAGAGCTGGGAAAACAGAAATTTTGGAGGAAGCAGCTCCAAACTTCCCTCCCCCCAAAAGGCAGTTTGAAGTCTTTGTCAAATTGAAAATGATTTCCCTCAGACCTGAGAAAAAGAGATATCCAATTGAGGGTGGGGCGAGGGAGAGAGGGAAGTGGGCAGAGAGGATAGATGACAGGGAACTGCTCAGATCCCTGCAAACTTCAGTAACCTCTGTACCCCAGTTTTATCTCCTGTGCAATGACTAACTATGCCACCTCCCTTAGCAGCTGTCCATAGTTGGAGATGGAGAGAAATACAGGAGACAAAGAGGGTGCCCCTGGCCCTCAGGGTTTCCCCCAGGTCCCCTCAGTCCTCGGGTGGGATGCGCAGGGCAGAATACACCATCACCCGACTGTCCTCCTGCCGTCGGCCTGCAGAGGGGAAGGGATGTGAGTCTTGGACAGGATGGGAAAGTGGAAGGACCCAGGGCAACAGGGGGGTCCTCACAGGGCAGGGACAGATGGAGTTTCAAACCCTCTAACCACTGACCGGCTGTCCCCTGGCACCGACCGCTGTGGCCTAGAGAGCAAAGGTCAAGAGTGGAGAGTGAAGCCCCTAAGGATGGGGAAGGGGATGTAGATGGAGTATACAGAGAAGAGTAGCAGGGACACTAAAGTGGGGGGTGGGGCAGGGCTCAGTCTTGGCTAGTGGGCAGGCAGGTGGTAGTCAGGCAGGCGATCAGTCCAAGTGGTCAGTCCTTACACGAGAGGCTGCGCTGGATACTTCGGAGGGAGCCTCCAGCTGTGATGAATGCCCAGATCCCCATGGAAAGAGTAACTGCATAGATGGGCAACAGGCTGGCTTCATACCAGGGATTCAGAAATGTCTAGGGAGAGGGAATAGTGATTGAGGAAGAGAAAAATGTCCTCTCCATTCCAACCCCAGTTACTCTCTGGGCCTGTAGCAAAAACTTCTCCAGACCTTTCGTTAAATCCCCAGGCCTGCCCCAACAAACCTCAGATCTTGGGACTATGCGTGCCCCCAACCTAAATGTAGCTTTTCCTCTTACCTAGGCCTCAAGTCCCTGATTCTCTTCTCCCAATGAAACCTATTCCTGACTCACCAGTCCTGATGTCAGTAGGTGACTACCAACAACCAAGCCCAAGGCCCAGTATCGTCTCCTCTCACAGGCATCAAAAAACACAATCCCCCAAAAGGTATGAAGTAAGATGATGGCTGCTGTCAAGAATGCTGGGGAGAGAGAGAGAGAGAGAAAGAGAGAGAGAGAGAGAGAGAGAGAGAGAGAGAGAGAGAGAGGATGGATCACCTGAAGTACCCCTCCAACACTCTTCCCTGATGACCTCCTCCCAGTATCCCTGGGGGAAGAGATCTAGAGAATTTCCTGGGGAGAACTCAATAGGACATTTGCACCTTCAGGTTGGACCAGACTGCCCAATGCAGCAAGTGATGAGGGAAACAATAATCTGGGATGGAGATTTGGGGAACGGGTCTTACCTGAGGTTAAGAAGTAATAGGGTGAATCTCCATGAATACCAACCACACCTGGACCAAGTGCATCAGCCAGGATGTTGATAACAGAAAAGACTCCGCTGATGATGCCGAAAGATAGACCCGAAACTGGGGAGATGGGCAATCAGCAAGGTTAGGAAGGGCAAAGACCTTTCATCTGACTTCCTACTTATTCCTCCCACCCAGCCATTCATCCTCTCAATCCCACTGCCCCAGACTTTCCGGAGGAGGGTCTAGTAGAGAAAGGGGAGGGATGAGAAGCCACCGAGACTTTCTCAGCCCTGGCTCACCATAGGCCATTTGTCGGATGGAGATGGGAGATCTTCCGTCCTCACTCAGCGACGCTAACCCCTCATCTGCCTTCCTGGTGGGGATATGAGGGAGGGTGGGGGGGCTCCTTTCCCCCAGGGCCCTCCCATAGCCCTCTCCCTTCAAGACCCGCCCCAATGCTTGTCCCTGCCCCCCCCCCCCAGACTTTCCAGCCCCTTCTGTCGTCCCTCCAAAGCCTCAACCACCCGCCCAGTATTTTACTCCCTTACTTAAGTAGCTTGTAGTAGGCAAATCTGAAAACCTCCTGAAGCAGGACAGAAACGGCAGCACCGAAGATGAGGAGGCCATATTGGAGCCGGCTGTCTGACTGATCAGTCACATGGACCAGGAGGAACCAGACCACAGAGGCCAAAAGTAGAGAGACCAGCCAAAAGAAGGCCCTGAGGGGAGGCCGGGCCGGAGGGGGAGAAAGGATGCCCAGTCAGAAGGCGGAACAAAGGGCTGGGCGCCCAGAGAAGTGCAAGTGGCATAACACGGGGGGCTTTCATCCGCTGGCGGGGTGGCCCGGGAATCTGGGAGGGGTCTGGCCCTCCTGTGCCCAGCCTGGCCTGACAAAGGTCCGGGCAGGACCGGGCAGGACCGGGCAGGACCGGGCAGGACCGGTGTGTGGGAAGGAGGAAGGCAGAGCCGGGCAGGGCCGGGCTCCTGGGCCCTCCCTCGAGGCGTGGCTCCTCTGGGGTCAGCGCCCCAGTTCTCAGAGTCCCCAGGCCCGGGGGGGGGGGCTCGGGGGCGGCCTTCAGCCGGGGAGGGGGAGGGCCGAACCGCCCAGGCCGGGCACCCCGCATCTCCCCCTCCCCATCGGATCGCCCAGCCCCCCCCCCGCCCCATCCCCGCGCCCACTCACCCGGCCACCAGGATGATGACCCGCAGGGGGTCCCCGGCCACCGTGACCAGAAAGAGCGAGAAGGCCGGGCCGAAGGCCACGAAAGTGCATCCGAAAAAGACCGCGGCCCCCATGGCCGGGCCCGGGGGTGGCAAGCCGGAGCAGGGGGTCGGCGCGGCGTCACCCCCAGGCCCCCGGAGAGGGGGAAGGGGCGGGGAAGGGGAAGGGGGGGACCCGGAGGCCCCAGCAGCAGGTCCGCGCGACTTCCCCTACGGAGGCCGAGTTGGGGACCTCCCCGGGCCCCGGCCCAGTCCCATCGCCCTCCCTTCTAGTCCCCACCCCAAGGCCAATGGTGAGGAGGTGGGAGGCGTGGCTACGGTGGGGAGGCTTTCTTAGTGGGGGGGGAATGTCTGGCGTTGCATCCTGGGAGTTGTAGTTCCTGTCTCTACCCCTCCCTAGGGCGTGGTTTAGTCATTCACTCCAGGTGAGGACAAAAGGAACCGACTTGGACTTGAGCTGATCTTGGAGCCCCCTCCCTTCCTCTCTCCCATTCCTAAACCCTCTTGGGGCGACACTTGCTATCTGTGGCAAACCCTGGCGGTGCCTCCCCAGCCTCCTGATGGCTTGGGGGGGGGGGGAACGCCGGGAAAAAGCCCAGCAAGCCGAGGGCTTGGGGAGGGGGGCGGCAAGGAAGATGGGGACACGCATTGTTCTTAGTTGAATGGAAGGAAATGGGTCGGGGCTACACAGAAAAGATGAGACCGGAGAGCTCCAGGGGGAACTGCCCGTCTTATGTGAGCCCCGGAGCCCAGGGTAGCATGGAAAAGAGCTTCATCTGTGAAACAGAAAGAGGAAGGGATGCTCCTCGAGGGGACCGCCTGCCAAAGAAGTGGTTCTCATGAAGAACAAGAAAGTTCTCAGAATGACCGTGCTGGGCTGTCTTCTGGTTGACAGCGAACAAAGAAACTCAAGCCCCTTCCTTCCTCCACCCCCACCTTTTGTGTTACACTTCCTTTATTTAGCTGTTGAAGATGGAGTTTTGTGATATCTTGTTCTCCCTACTGATGGATGGGAGAACAGAGAATTAAGAGATCTAGTTCAGATAGCCTACCCGACCGCCTTGGGCTGGGGGCCCGGTGCTCTGCAAAGAAAGGTTTGTTGGCCTATTGGAGGCATTGAAGATCTTCTAGGTGTTTAAAGAATCCTAGAAAAAAAGAATGGGGGAGAAAAGAATCCTAGGGAAGAAGAGAGAACCGAGAGGATCCTTTTCCTTGAACTTCACGTGATGAACTGTTGCCAGTGAATACAGAATGTAAAGACATTGAGAGTGCAGGTCAGGAACATAAAGCTTCAGGGGGTTGGAGCCAAATCATTTTGGGAGTGAGTGATCCAGTGTCTGTAGAAAGAGAGGCAAGCTGATCTGCTCTCTCCTTCCAGTCTGTGAACAGGAATTTAGAGCAGAGTTAAGATGAAGTAATAGTTAACTAGAGAGCCAGGAAGGAAGTTACAACTGTGCCCAGGAACTTTTATGGGAAATGCTTTGGAATCTAAACAGTGGAATCATTATCACATGATATTAGGTAAATAAGGTAGGAGAGATTCAGTTTCCAACCTAGGAGATCTCTTCCTCTCCCAGTCTCTCTCATTCCATCCTATTCCTCATCTGTTTGTGAGAAGGGAAGAAATTCAGTTTTTTATCCTAGGAGGAACTGAGGTCAGACTTTCATGGCAGGGACTCCCAAGTTGATGGTCAGATAAAGGAAGAGAAATATCCCCATTCTTTGAAACAGTGAGGCAAGAGGACAGGAAAAATCTATGTTGTAATGGTCAAAGGTCTAATAATCATGTTAGAGTAAACTAAAGTTAATCTGTAGAATAAGAAATGAATATACATTGACTACAACCATATGTAGTGCTGCTCTTTTGTTGGCTCCTGAACAAAGTCAAGAGTCATACCCAGGTAGGAAAACTTTAGATGGACTTTTGTGGGACCCCTTAAGCAGTAAAAGCCATGAATAATGTGGGTTTCCTAACCAAAGGTTCTTACTAGTAAAAGCTATAATGATAATAATGTAAGCCAAAAGAAAACACACTAACCATAGCTTATATGCCTGAGACTACATTCCAAACAATATTGATAGTCTGTTAAGACTACCCAGGCGACCCGGACTAGAGCCCGGTGCTGAGGAATTTAAACCTAAAAATATCAGCAAATTCAAACTAATGTACTCTATAACTCCTCCTCCCTTTGTCTGATTTCTATAATTAATTGCCATGGGGTTTTTTCAGATGGGGGTGGGAGTGGGTCTTGGCTTTGGGAAATTCGGTATGCTGTCTGGCACCTGCCCCAGACTGCCCTGATCAGAGTATTCCATTTTGATATTAAACTACTTAATCAATCTGGAGCTTCCTGGCTTCTTTCTTCAGCATCATCTTGGATCCTTCATTTTGACTTTGAATATCCTACTGAAGTAGGATTTTTGGACAAGACAACTTTGATGTGAATTAAAAAATTCCAAGCGTTTCTGGGTAATTAATTAATTACCTAGCCAGCAATCAACAAAATTCTGTTTAGTGGTTTCTCTTAGTAACCAAAAACAACCAATGGGGGCACTGAATGCCCTAAATTGTTATTGTTTGTCCTTCATTCTCTAGTAAGATCATGACACCAGGGAGGTAATACCACGATGTGCCAGTGAATTGGATTCCAGTGAGGGGGGCTATACTAAGGCCATCTAGGTCCAGTAAATTTCAAGTGTGGGGGTCAAATTTGAACTCAGGTCCTCCTGACTCCAGGGATGGTGTTCTATCCACTCTACCGCCTAGCTGCCTTTATGCTTTTGTAAAAGAGAATTTCTCTGACAAGAGAAAATCAAAAGTGATTGTAGATATTTAATGAAGAGGTAGGTTAGAAATTTTCAATTCCTCCTGTTGAGAATGTGGTTTGATCATGAGATTCATCCATCTCCATCCAGCATACTCTTGTTTTCTCTTGCATGAGCTAGATTACCCAAACGATAATAGATGGGTACAAGGATAGGACTCCTTTCCTAGGATTAAGGCCACACCTAAACTGGATTGTGTTTACACTCTAAACCTTTCCCTCCTCCACCCCCCCACCCCCCCACCAATAAAAAGCCTTCAAACTCTTGATCCGGTGCTACTACTACAACTACAAGCAGGGACTCAAAATTCAATAAATCTTGGAGCTTTTCAGGAGTGAATTAATTGTTTGACCAACTGTAGCAGGCTAATTTTTAAGTTGATAATTTTGTATGATCTGAGAATATTATAAATATCCAAATAGCTCTTGGCAGAAGAAATAGTTCTCCACTCCTGCAAAACAGAACTAAAGTCTCCTCAGGATCCTGTCCAAGTCTAGAGAGCATGTTCATTAAAGACTAAGAATTATTTCATTAATCAATCAAGTTATGACCTTCAGAGACTGACTTTTTACAGGGAGTGTACCTTACATAAGAAAATTAAAGAATAAGGCCTTGATCCCAAGTTGATAATTGGTTATTAAAATAATACTAAAATAATTTCTCACAACTTGCAAAACCTCTCATTTTGTTCACTTGTATGCTAATTCATCTGATCATTAAATGATGTTGTCTTTAATATTTTATTCTCTTTTGTTTTTTGTCAATGATTATTAAATGTGAAATAAAATATGTGTTTAATGAACAAATAATGACTGGGTAAATATTTGGTGAATTATTCTTCATAAATGTAAGGACAGTCTAAAGTAGAGGATAGAGTTTTGGCTTGGAGCCATAAAATTGGATTTGTATTCTGTTGGCAGTATGATAAGGGACAAATCATTTAACAACTAAAAATCTATTTCTTCACTTTGTAAATGAGGATAATAATGCTTTTTCTACTTATCTTGAAAGGTTGTTGTTTTAAGAAAAGTCTAATGCAAACTTTAAAGCACCATATAAATGTGAGTAGTTATTATTGTGGCTATCATAAATTGAATATTGTTTATTGTATTACTAGAATGAGTTAATTTGAAGTAAAATCTTACCTAGTTCTTCCTAAGTAAAATGTAAAAATATAGAAATTGTAAGTAAAGAATTGCTAATGCTGCATGGAGGGAGGGAAAATCCACAAATTTCCATAAAATCTATGAAGTCTTCAAGTTTCTGGGAAGGATATTACCAACTATGCAAAATATCACAATAAAAAAAAATCAAGGCTGAAAATAATCCCCCAAAACCCTAGCCCTCCCCCCAAAAACCTCCACCACATTTTGGCATGCTCTGAAAGAAAGTGACACAAACTTCTAGACAGGAGGCATCAAACAACATCCTAGGGCTAGTTCTACAAATCAAACAAGCAAAAACATACCAAACATTATCTTGTTGATAGAGGATTCCTTGGAATATCAATAAGATTACCAAGAGGAATACCAACAGGAATTCTGAGGTAACCTCTTGAGTTCTCAATAACATTACTAAAATTTGCCTGCCCCAAATCTCTCATAGTTGTGAAAATTATTATGTGCAGAAATGTGAATTTGTATTTTTAGAATATTTTTCCAACTATTGAATTTGTATTTTTTTTAAATGAGGATCTCGAGGTATATTTGTAATGTGTATGTTTTGGCTAGGATTGATGAAGCTTCTTAACAAATAGACCCTTGATAGTTAATATGTTTTTTAAAAGTAGAATTATACACCTTTGAGTTATTTACTCCAATTTGGATCATTGCTGATTTGGGAGTTTGGAATGGGTAGAATGTGAAGAGAGAACTCTGGATTAGCCCATTCTAGGATCAATCTATGTACACCTACTCAAATTCAGGAGTCTTTTATTCCCTCACCCCCACCCCCCACCCCCCACCCCATCCCCCAGCTTGGACAGTTCTATTTGAGCCATTCAGTTAGTTTGTGATAAACCAAGGAGTTGGGACTATAACAAGGAAAAGTAGCTTCAGTTTTGATTACATCCTGCTTGAAGGGACTTTGGGAGGGGGGACTAGAAGGGGGAAGAGAAGTACAGATGTAATTTCCTTTTTTTTTTAAACTTCACTGCTCTGAGTCAGAAGTCAGAATGGATGTTCTCCTTGTAGTCATAGCTTCAGTGCCGCTCATCTTGGGTAAGACCATTTTCTTCTCTAACCTAGTTAAGGAACAAGTTGGGAAGTTGGGAAGGAAGATGAAAAATAAGAAGAGGATAAAGGGTGGAGGAAAAGAATAAAACAAGAAGAGTAATTCTGGTTCTCATCACTAACTGTATTCTGGGCCCAGAATTTAGGTGGAGGACATGGAAATAGAGAAAGTAGGAGATCCAACCTTTGGAAGAATAGGCTGAGAAGGATAGAAATTACAACCTTGAGAGAGTTCAGAAAAAAAAAAGAAAATCAGTGTTCTCTATTTTCAAGGAAGGCAGAGCAAGAAAAGAACTAGAACTTCATGGGAAGAGGAAACTCCATTTTAAGGTTTGGGAAAACTAGAACCAGGATGACATTTAAGAGAAAGACTCCTGTCTATGTAGGGCTTCTGACTTATAGACTTGCAGCCATCAGGGGCATTTTAAGAGAATAGCTGTCTCCTTCCCTCCTTTGTTCCCCAGTCAGCCAGGTGTGTCTCAATGTTTCCTTTCCTCTTCCTCCAGATTCCTATGTTATTTACTTGGCCGGGATGTGGGATTAGGAAGAATAGCAAAAGACATGGATCTGCAGACTAAATCATAGAAGAGCTAAAATAAATCTTAGAGATCATATAATTCAATTCCCTCATTTTACAATTGAGGAAACTGAGTTCCATGAAGTTAAGTGTTAACTTGTTTAGGCCACATGGATAGTTAGCCCAAGTCTCCTAATAGCCATTCTCTAATATTTCCTTGTCTGTTGTTCTCCATGGCCCTCAAATAAACACCATTTCTACAAAGGAAGTGTGACAGAGTAAATAGAATGCTAGATTTAAGAGTCAGGAAGACTTGGATTTCAATTTTACCTCTAATATTTACTAGCTCTGTAAACATGGGAAAGTTATCTCATTCTTTCAACCTCAGTTTCCTCCTTTATACAATAGGGATAAAAATGTCTTTTACCACAGGATTGTGAGGCTCAGATGAAAATGTGCAGAATATTTTTTACACATCTTAAAGATATATTTATATATATATATATATATATATATATATGTGTGTGTGTGTACACACACATACACATACACATATTTATAAACTCTTAGTTACCAGAAGTGTTTGTTTTCAGAGTAGTCAGTATTTCATAAGAAGTTAGATTGGATGGACAAAGATTCTTTGTATGGTCTTTATTTTTATTCTTTGTCCCCTCCCAGACCATTTCTTCGTCTAGTTTCTTAGTAAATTAGAGAGACTATGTAGAACTTGATATTTCTGCTCTAGGATTATTATACTAAAAATAAAAAATAATATTTATATAAGGTTTTCAAAGTGCTTTCCAAATATAATTTTATCCTCTAAACAACTTTGGGAGGTAGGTACTATTATTATTATTTTGCTTTACAGATAAGGAAACTGAGTCAGAGAAAGGTTAAGTGACTTGTTCCTATTCACACACCAAGGCAGATTTGAATTCATTTGAATTCAGGTCTTCCTGACTCCAGGCACTTTATCCAATATATCATGTATCTGGGAAAGAGAATCATAAGGACCACCTCCTTCTTTCCATCTCAAACCTGGGAAAGTTTGAGCTAGAGATGCTGAATATGAAACTTGGGAGAAGAACTCTGAAGAGTCCTTTTTGAAGTAAAGGGGATGGGGAACCAAAATTTTTAATTTATTGGGGGCAGAACTTGGAGAAGGGATAACTGTCTTTGGACGGGCTGATAAGAGGGAAGGCAGCAGAAGGTAACTTCATGGACTTTTATTTCCTGATGACTTTGATTGTGGATAAATTTCATGATTTTGTCACTTTCTCCCATTTTAGGACAAGAATATGAGGAAGAACAGATATATGAAGAAATTTATGAAGATTATCAGGTGGTCTATTACACTGTTACTCCATATTATGGTGAGTATTGGAACCTCAAACTACAGAGGGACATACCTGGACTAGAGCTTTGATTGCTTTCAGTGCAGTAACTAGGCCAGAAAGGAGTTAGGCAGTAAACAAATAAGATCAAGAATAACACTACCTCTTTTTTCTCTTTGGAGAAAACCTAAACCAATAACTAAACCCACCTTACTTTTCATTCTCATTTCCAAACTCTGAAACAGGATCTGATTTAGTTCGATTGCTTAATATTCTCCTATGTCTAAGATGATTAACTTTTTGAGATGTGACATGTCTCCCATTCTTAAAAATGTGTAATTATCTACTGCACATCTATGTGTACATATACACATATTACATAAAACATACAATAGTTATGATTATATATATTTACACATATATGTATATGCACATATATTTGTGTCTTTTTTTCATTGTCAGTTTTAAGGTGTAGAAAACTTGATCATTTGTCAGTTACTATACAGATGAACCCCAATTTGAAGGGGGAGGGAGAAAGTAGTTAGGGCTGAGCTGAGGGAAAAGTTGGTTAAGAGCTTAGAGGAAAATTTTAAAATATAGATGCAATTGTTTTAAGGGGGATATTATGGAATATCTATATTTTTGCTTATTTGCAAGCTTTTAAAATTAAAGTGAATACAAACTATACAATGCTGTCTCACATTGGCCATGTATCTGGGTCATGGTCAAAAACATTTGGGAAATTTCCATCTCTGCTCTTTTATCTCTGATTTCTGAGTTCTATGTTTTACTCTTCCTCATTCATTAGATTGTGAGCTCCTTGAAGTAAGGGATTCTTTCTCCTCTCTATGAATTTCTAGCCCTTAGAGAGGGGTTTTTTTCCCCATAGTATGCACCAATAACTAATTGACCATCTTTTCTCTTCTTCAGATGACTTGGGAGTCAACTTTACCCTTGATTATTCCCTATTTGAGGCAGAGGATAGAATGGTGAGTGACCCACTGACCTGGAGAATTTCTATGGAAGGGTTTGGATGGAATGCAGTTTAAAAAAACCCAAAACATAACTATTTATTGTGTAAAATAAAAGTAGTTGGTAGGTCTAGAATGAATCAGGATAAAGAGAAACTGGGCAGTCAGCCAAAAAGGAATAGTGAACCTATGGGGAATAAGAGTGAAGAGGAAGCCAGAATTCAATTAGATTGCTAACAAACACTATAAGAAATGGTTAGTCTCTTATCCAAAGGATCTAGGGAATTCAGAGCATTTGTTAATCGGAGAGGATAAGCAATTTTATATTTCATTGAGGGCTTGGTGAAAAAGTGGTTTTGAACCTAAGTCTTGGGGGGAATACTAAAAGAATCTTTGAAGAGGTTGTATGAGTGGGTTAGAGGGGTTGAGTGGAGTATTTAACCCTGTTTTCCAATCATACTGATGACAGAATATTGAGAAAGAAACTATAACTGAATCAGGAGACAGAAAAGTTAACCCTGAGAAAGAACTTCCAGACAATGACCTACAGAAGACAACAGAAAAAGTGAGTAAGGATAGAGATGTGGACCTCATTGAAGTATTTACCTCTCTTGGATAGATTACAGGCTGCCTGGGTTTTGAACAAGAAGACAGAGGAAGGCTTGCAGGTCAAGCTTGGGCTTCTGAGGGAACCAAGTCCTCTGATCAAATGAGATATTTGTAAAGTTCTTATCATGTAACATGTACTTAATAAAAGCCAGTTCCCTTCCCTTTCTGTCAAGTCATTAGTACCTTGGTGACACTAATCTTCACCTAGCTAACAGACCTTTTCTTTCAGATTTAATGTCAATGTTTAGTGGTAATGAGTAAGTAATTAACACTTTCATTTCAATTTAATTAGTATTTAAGGAGTGTTTAGTGACTTCTGAATACTCTATGAGGTGTGGTAGAGCTAAAATAGACTATTTGATATTTTTTCCACTTTAGAAATTTGTAATCTTTTTTCATGATTTATTTACTTTCAAATTATGACAATAATCTTGTTGTGAAAGTAAATATAAATCCCCCTCCTCCCAAAAGACAGAGAAACTTCAAAAGAAATAAAGTGAGAGAAAAAAAGTATACTTTAGTCTGTGTTCAGATTGGCTCTGTCTCTGGGATGGATTGCATTCTTTATCAGAAGTCTATCAGGGAAGAGCTTCAGTTGCTATTGTTAAGTATATTTCCCTCCATTCTATTCCTCCCCACTTCCTTTATTCTCTCTCTCCTTGTCCCTCCTCAGAAGTGTGTCATATCTGACTACCCTCTCCCATGACTTTCCCTCTCTTCTATCACCTACACTCCTCCTCCCCTTCCCCTGTCCCCCTTCTCCCATCTCTTTCCTCTCCTTTTTCCTCTAGGATAAAATAGATTTCTATACCCTATTGAGAGTGTACATTAAAAAATTTGCAATCTTGTTGGAGAGGCAAAGTTGCACACTTGAATCAATTGAGAAGAATAAGGGAATGGATATAATTAGATGCCAAATTAACACATTCAACTTTCAGGATGCATGATACAGACACTAAGTATCAAGAGTAGGAGGAGGCTCATAATTGGCTAGAGCTTTTAATGGGGTTATTAAAAAAGGAAGGATTTTAATAAATGGAGAATAGAGAAAAAGATATTCCAAGGGTAGAAAATAGCAAGGATGAAGATTTGAAAATGAGTGCTGGATATTAGGGATTCAGAGAGCAGAGTATATGTCTTAAAATGAAGGGACATGATGGGATATAACATGGAATAGGTAAAGTAGAGATGAATTATTTAAGGTCTTAATCATCAAAGGACTATAGTAACTAGAGCTAGAGGAAACCTTAAATGTCATCAGTTTCAATTATACCAATTGATCCAACAAGTATAATTCCCTGTAGATTCAGTTCCATATCTGTAAAATGAACTGGAAAAAGGAAATGGTAAACCACCCCAGTATCTCTGCCAAAAAAACCCCACCATAAAATAGGATCACAAAGACTTGGACACAACTGAAACACCTGAACAACAAACAACAGATATCTTAAATTCAAGATGTTCAAAACTAAAATCGTTTCCTACAAACGCTTCCCCCTTCAAAACTTCTCCATTAGTTTCACCCCTCTTAACCTATCAACTTCCCTCTTTCAAAACTTCCCCATTCTTCTAATCTCCAAGACTGATACCCACTTGTCACTCTCTATTTCTCCCTCTCTTATCCCCAATGTACCATCTTTTGCCAGGGTCTGTCAATTTTACCTACATAACCTTCCTTAACCCCCTTTTCTCCTTCAACACTTTTACTTTGAGACATAGGCCCTCATCTCCTCATGACTCATGCTGTAAGTCATCACTTCAGTCCTTCCTCCACTCAGTGATCAGTGATTTTCCTAAAGTACAGGTCCAATCATGTCACTTCCTTACTCAATAAACTCCAGTAACTTCGCATAATCTCTAGGACCAACTTTAAAATCCCCTGTTGGTATACAAAACTCTTCATAATCCAGTTCCTCTTCAGACCCCTCCCATCTTTCCAGACCCTACCACATACTTTTCAATATAGTGATACTTGCTATCCTTAAAACAAGTAACTCCATCTCTGGACTCCATGTCTTTTCATTGGTATTTCTAATACTTTTCCTCCTATCTCTACCTCCTTGCTTCCTTCAAGTCCTAGATAAAATCTTACCTTTTTTAGGAAACCTTTCCCAATCTTTTTGTTTTGTTCTTTTTTTTGCAAAGCAAAGTTAAATAACTTGCCCAAGGTCACATACCTACTAAATCTCAAGTATCTGAGGCTGAATTTGAAATCAGGTATCCCTGATTCCAGGGCTGGTGCTCTATCCACTGTACCACCTGGCTCCCCCCAGCCCAATCTCTCTCAATCTAGTACCTTCCCTCTGTTGATCATTTCCTATTTATCCTATAGATAGCTTTTTTTGTACATAGTGGTTTGCATGTTGTTTCCCCCATTAGATTGTAGACTCCTCAAAGGCAGGATGTTCTTGCCTTTCTTTGTATTCCATGAGTTTAGCGAGCTCCTTGAACAAAGCTTAATACATGTTTATTGACTGACTGAACTGATAAAGTCTGGATCAATGTGGTAGCAGTTGGAATGGAGAATGGATAAATGCAAATGAAGGTTCAAAAGAAAAAGACAGGCCTTAGAGATGGAATGAGGTAAAAGGAGAGCTGAAGATGACCTGCACATTTTGATCTGGAGTGATTAGGAGAATTACTGTAATTGGTGCTGAGGATTTTGAATAGAGAAAATTGGGGAATCTGGAACTGGGAATAGCATTAGTTTAGAAAGGGGGGTGATGAGTTTGATTTTGGGCAAGATAAATAGACAGTGGGGGCAACTAGGTGGTGCAGTGGAGTCAGGTGTACCTGGGTTCAAATCCGGTCTCAGACACTTAATAATTACCTAGCTGTGTGGCTTTGGGCAAGCCACTTAACCCCATTTGCCTTGCAAAAATCCTAAAAAAAAAAAAGATGAATAGCAAGTGATGACAAAGTAATATTTAAGTGGAAATGTCCTAAGAACATTGGGCACAAAGGTCATAGTATAGCTATAGAGCTCCAAGTCATAAGCATGAAGTGATAGTTAAAGACATGAAATGAGCTTGCCAATAATAATAATTCATTTTTATATAATATTTCCCATGTATTATGTCATTTGAACCTCTTTCCAAATTTGTTTAATGATTATGATTTCCATTTTTTAAGGATAAGGAAATATCCTTTAGGTGTTTAGAAAGGTTTAGAGAATGGCTTAACTCTCATGTAGAGTTTAAATGGTGGAATAAGAATTAATGTAAATCTTCCATGTCTCAGGCTACTACTCTATCCACTACTCCAAAGGAGAGATTAAACACAAAGAAGGACTGGGACCAAGAAGGAAAAGAAGATGGCACTGGAGACAGAGAAAGATTTACCACAGAGGTAGGAGTAATAAGAAATGATGCATCACAGAAGAATAGCTGAGGGCAGAATTTTAAGCAGAAAATGTGTTCTCAGATGCTATAGAAAGACTGAGTGGTTTAAAAACAAAGAAAAGGTCATTGAATTTAATTGGAAGGAGTTGGTGATCAGAAATAGTGATTTCAAGAGTGCAGTGATGTTGGAAGTCAGATTTTGGGACACCGAGGAAGAAGTAGAAAAAGAATAAAGAAGTGGAAATCAGATTTGGGTGCTAAGGCCTATTATGCAGAGAAACTCACTTTAGAGGGTGTATATGATACATCTTCCTCTGTGTCAAAGAGAAAGGAGAGAGTGAATATAGAGAATGAGAATGTTGAGGTGAAACTTTTCTCCCAGGGGAAGTGAGCCTCCAAGCCCCCAGGCTTCTACCAGTAGTCGGATAGGGAAGAATATGGAAGGATTAATATATCTGTGTTTAGGAACCTTCAGTTATGGATGTGGCTGTCCCTGCCCTGCAGCATCACCTCCCACTCCTCCTTCTGCCCTGGGTTCTGCTGAGGTGGATATTGCTATTTTAGAAGGTGAGAGGTCAAGATAATTATGTTCAACCACCTGCTTGGGAGAAAACAGGGTAGGTTAAAATAGCTCTTCCAATGTTCTCAGCATAACGTTTTTAGGGAAGGGATGGGAGTATGTGTTAAGGACTGAGGCCCTGGAGGAGAAGGGATGAATGGGAGGAATGAGTTAACAAGGAGAGACCGTATTTTTAAAAAGGAAAAAATTTCTTGTTTCAAGGACATTGTGGGATAGTGCTGGGAGAGTGGCACGAAATGAAACTTAAACTGGTTGAGATGATTTTAGGACATCCTGATCAGATGCAGGAAATTAAGACAAAATAATCTTGTGACTACTTTTTGCCAGTTTGGAAAATGAGCCAATTTCTACCCCAGGTAGGGCAGGTGCAAATAGGAAATGGGTGAGGCTCCAATTGAGTTGGAGAGTTAAAGGGTAAAGTTCAGTAGTAAAAGAGAATCTGAGGAGAGTTAACTTGGAAAAAAAGAATTCTTGCTAAGAAGGAAGTCATGGAAATGAGAATGGCAAGACATTTTCTCTATGGATCTCTTACAGAAGAAATTCTATCAAGGAGGGGAAAAAGTAAAATTATATTTCAGATATGTATCCTAGAGTGGGGAAAGGGTGCTTGAGTCCTTAATCCCGTTCCAAGGTCAAAGCTTCAAATTATTCCCTTGATCCTTATTGCTTGTGTACCATCCAGCGAGTCACTTAAAACACTCTGGGCCCAAATTTTCTCACCTGTTAAATGAAGAATTAGACTACGCAGACTCTTAAGAACTTGCAGCTCTAGAACTTATCCTTCTTTCCTTTGCAGGAGAGAGAGGGCTGCTATGGCTTCTTTGAAAAGGGAGTGGGTGTGTGCAGAAGCTGGAAGAGGAAATAAAGAATAACTGAACCACAAACATCATCTGGTTATCCTTCCACAGGGAGTCATCATGTGGCTTCTCCGGCCACTGGGGTGGGTATTGGGATGGGTAGGAAGGTGAGCTATGATTTTCTTTATATATGTATATTTTGCAAGGCCATGCGGTTAAGTGACTTGCCCAAGGCCACACAGCTAGGCAATTATTAAATGTTTAAGGTCACATTTCAACTCAGGTCCTCCTGACTCCAGGGCCGGTGCTCGATCCACTGCACCACGAAGCCGCCCCAGTTATGATATTCTGAGTGCCCTCTCTTTGGAATTGAAAACAAGGTGTGATGTCTTTCCCTTACAATCCGCGTTCTTTCCCATATTCAGCCCTAGCCAGGGCAGACCACCAAAGTGCTTTGCGCAGGCCCTGAAACTGGGAGGGGCACTGAGAGAACTTTAACTGGGCAGCTCTGGAAGCTGGTTTTCAGCATCTGCTTAACAAGAACACGGGGCTACGAGGTGTTGGCTCCCCCCCAGCAGCAGCAGCAGCAGCAGCAGCACCAGACGCGGCCTCCCGCCCGGCTCACTATCCTCACATGAACCGGGGACACACGTTTGCTTCGAAGTGGAGACTGGCTACCGCTCGGCCGCAGACCCTGGCTTTCGCCCTCTCTTTGTTTCCCATCGGGCTACTTTGTTTCCCATCGGGCTACTTTGTTTCCCATCGGGCTACTTTGTTTCATCTGCTGCTGTGCGGAGCAGGGGCGGGGGCGGCTTTCCAAGGCCGAGCAATGCCTGGTCCCCGCAGTGCCCAGCGGCCCAGGAGGCTTTGGGGACGGAAAAGCCAGGAGTCCGGCCCCCGCCCAGCCTGGCCGAGATTTCTCTTGATCTCCTGGAGTTCGCCGGGGGGGGGGGGGGGACCCGTGCTTCCCTAATGGCTGCGGCAGGCCTCGGGGCCCGGCGCCTCCGGGGAGGTCCGGGGCGGGGGTGCACGGGGGGATCCCCGCCTCTCCGTCCCCAGGACCCCGGGGCGCGGCGGGCGCAGGGGGGGGGGGTCCGAGGCGGGGCAGGCGAGGCAGCAGGCTCCGGAACGTGGCTCGGGCTCCCGGTTACGTAAGGAGCCGCCACCGCTGCCTCCGGCCGGCCCGCGAGGGAACGCCGTGTTCCCGCCGCTCGTCCCCGCCCAGACGCCCCGCTCGGCTGGGGGTGGGGGCGGGGCGGCGGCCGCGGGAGTCACGAGTCCCGGACCTGCGAGTCGGCCGGACCCGCCCAGGCACCGGGGCCCACGCGGCCGCCGCGCCACACGTTGCCAAGCCCGGGCGGCTTCGACTCCACGTGCGCGTCTGAGGAGCGCGCGGCGGGGCGGGGGGCGGGAACAATTCCGGGGGTGGAGCTTGGAACTCCGGGAGCCGCACCTCGGCGGAGCCCCCTCCCTCGCCCACTCGCGGCGCCCGGGGCGCGCCCGGCCGGGCCTGCTCTTTCGGCCCCCACACTCCAGACCCCCGGGCGGGGCCTCTCCCCTCCTCGCCCGGGCGGGGCCGCCCGCCTCCTCTCCGCCCTCCTTTTCGGTCTTTCCTATTCCCCCTCCCGGGGCGGCCACTGGGTCCTCTCTCTAAGCCGCATGTAGGGGCGGAGCGCGCTGTTAGTCTCTGCTGGCCAATCGGCGCCCGGTCGCCCCTGCATTGGCCAAGCCTCTGTGAGTTCAGCCAATGAACGGGGGATGTCGTCATGGGCCGGAGAACAGAGGTCACGTGTGCCCGGCTCTCCAGCCAATAGGAGGCCAGCAATCGGGTGCGCAGGGGAAGGCACGTGCGGCCCCGCACGTGTCCGGTGGGGGGTAGGGGCGGGCCCTGCCTGGGAGAGGCGGAGGAGGGAAGAGTAGCCCAGGTGCTCCGGGGAGAGTCTCGGCCGGAGCTGCAGGCGCTGGTGAGTACTTGGCGGCCCGCGGCGCCAGCCGGCCAGGGGTGGGCTCGGGGAGGAGGCGGTGAGCCGGACCGCGACCCTGGGTGGGGAGGCGTGTCGCGAGCGGGACGCGCGGGAGCCCCCGGCCGGAGAGCCTGGTGCAAGCTCGCCCCAGACCCGGGAAGACTCGGGCTGGCAGCCCCGGGAGAGGGGATGCGAGTGGGAGGACAGATGAGGCGCTGGAGCTGATCAGAAATCCGCCTTTCGACTTCGGGGGGAAAAGGACAGAGGAGCCTCCATCATCCTGGAGGCGGCTGCTCCGGGGGAGCTTTTGAGTCACTCCCGGCCCTTCTAGCACGGATGACAGGGTGACTTTGCTGTTGCTTCAAGGATAATCTTGAGGGTTTTGGGGGGGGGGGCGTATCGACTTCCATTTCTTCCCTCGCGTGTCCGCCCCGTCAGCTCTCCAGCCCCGAGACTCAGGCTCTTGCTTTGTTCTTTAGCTGTAGGTTCAGAATCACTGCGGCTCATCTGCGCCTGATTCAACCCCGAGGGCCATTCCCAGCTTTCCTGGAAGCATGGAGTCTCCATCTAGCATTTCCTTCTGCTCTTCCTCCCTCTCATCTTCCTCCTCCCCCTCCGGGGCAGACAGTGCCCTCAGTGACTTCGGCTTTCCCTCCGATAGCGAGGGGGAGTACAAGGGGGCTCATCGGCCCAGGTCAGGGGTTGGTTGGAGGAGGGAAAGCCGGCGGCTGGGCCCTCTTAGACATTCCCGACGCCCCCTGAGTGCCAGTGGTCCCCAAGCTGCATCCTGCCTAGAAGAACCTGGCTTGGCTTTTCCCAAGGCTGGTTCAGGAATGAAGAGATCAAGAGACAATGAGGAGACCTGTCCCAACGTTCGGACCTCTTGCACAGAAGGAGATCGGCTCTTTGCTCAAAAGGTAAAAAAAAAAAAAAAAAAAGAAAAAGGTGGAGGGGAAGAACTGGGAAGACTGGAGACCTGTTATTTTGTACATGTTCTGAAATGGGTTTAGTGATTCTTACAGGGTTGTATAACTGACCCTCTTAGGTCATACATAGCTCTTGGCTTTTTTTTAAAATATATTGTGGCAGGGTAACTTGGAGTCTGCTCAGTCTCTGGATCTTTTTCTCTCTAGTGTAAAGAGCTTCAAGGATTCATTCGCCCCCTCACAGACCTGTTGAATGGGCTGAAAATGGGCCGCTATGAAAGAGGTGATTATCTATCCTTGTCCATCTGTTCCGCTATGTTACTCATTCAGGCTGTATCGTATCTTTGCCAGAAGGGAATTAGGCTAGTGTGGCTCCTTCCTTTTTGTCTCTGGAATAGCTGCCATACCGGAAAGGAACCCTACCCCATCCTAAATTAAGTACTGTTACTTCACTAAAGACCTGGAAGCCTGACTTTCTTAATCCTCTATAGGCTTTGTTATGGAATAGAAGGGCCCCTTTTCCCATTCTTTATTTTCTTTCAAGAAGCCAGATATTTATTCTCTTCCTGTATCTTCTCTAGCCTGGAGTCTTCAGGCCTTGGTATCTCATTCTATCTCTCATTTACATTTAGGATTAAGCAGTTTTCAACAGAGTGTGGCAATGGACAGGATTCAGCGCATTGTAGGTGTCCTACAGAAGCCTGAGATGGGGTAAGTTGTCCTGCTTTTTTTTCTCTGACCCAAATAAAAGTGTGATGTCTCCCTAATCTTGTTTTCTTTTCTTTCTATTTCTGAAATCTCTTAACTGCTCTCTTTAAATTTTTTTTTCCTTTCTGCCTTTGCAGTGAGCGATATCTAGGGACCTTACTACAAGTAGAGGGTATGTTAAAGAATTGGTTTCCTCACATAGCCTCCCAGAGTTCACCTCCAGAGGATAGGAAGACCAGGCTTCTATCCAAGGTGAGAACTTAAAAGCTATAGGATAGGGTGGGAGGATGTTTATGTAGAGTGGGATCCTGTCTTCCTTTTTATATCTGGACCCTTCCTTACTGATGTGCAAGTAGCTCCAGAAAGAGACCTGCTTCCTTGTCTCCCCCCCCCCCCCCGCCAGTTTATGGATTGATTTATATTTAACACTGGAAAGTTTTTGGATGTCTAATCTTCTGCTTCCAATTATAACTGCTGATCTTGTCCTTGAGTAGATAGTAGCTAGAAAGGGTCTTTTCCCTAGTCAGGACTCTAGGCAAAAAGATAAGATACTTTTTCCCCCACCAATCTAATTTGGATTTTGAACTGTTCAGGGTTTTGTTTTGTTTTTAAATTATTAAGATAAGTAAATTTACCTCTGAATTTCTTTAAATGGTATGATTCCATAAAATACTTCAAAATAAGTCTTAGATTGAAGAACTGTAGTTTATCATACTATATGACCTTGAACAAGTCATCATAACCTTTTTGGGGTCTCTCATTTGTAAAATGAGGGATTTGGACTAGGTGTCACCTGAAGTTCCTTCCATATCTAAATGTAGAATCCATATGATCCTACAATTTCTCAAAATATCATATGGGCAAGATGCATCTTTTTATACATTAAGAACTGGAAAAGTGCTTACAGAATGCAGGGTAAAGGGTTTCATTTGGCAGGGGGAGTCAAGGAACCTGGGTTGCCCTTGAGAGGGTTAGGAACTTGGCTTCAGGGTCTCCTCTTGCCTCTTTCCATCTCCATTGAAAAAGGAGCAATTTATGACTTGGTCACTTAATACTCTCTCCTCAATCCTTCCGATTCACAGCCTTTGGCCAGCCACCAGACCTACCCAACTGATCCTTCAGGTGATCTCCGGAGAAAGGAGATAAACCAGAGTCAGCTAAGACATCTGGATCAAGGAAAAGAGAAGTTGCATTCTCAAGAACAAGAATTGTCCCAGCTTCTTCCAGATTGGCCAGCCATGAACTTGACATGGATCCACACATCCCCCATTTGCAATCCACCTCTTAGCTCCCTTGGCTCAGCTACCTTCAGTCCTGGTCTTTTGGGTCCCAGGGCCAGGTTTGGGGTTATCCTCTTCCTTCAGCATGGAGCACAATCTTTTGCACATTCAGCACCCACCACTCCTGTCCCTGATGCTACAGCGTCTCCTGTTGTCTGTGGTGGTCCTAAGAATCTCCCAAAAGAAGGGCCTCGCTGCTACAGTTTGCCGGTTTCTCTAGCATCCACCCCAGTGATTTCAGAATGGAGCCATACCTTATCTTCACCCTGTTTGCCCACTGTGGCCAGAGAGACAACAACTAGAATGGATGAGAAACAGACCCTTCATTTCTGCTGATGTTCCATTCTCCCCATCTCAACTGTAGGACTAGCCTCTCTTTTATGTGTGTGTTTTTTTATTTTTTTGAAGTGTATATGTTTGTGCTGAGGAGATAGAAACCCTCTCTGATTAAAGTAATTTTACACCTGAATTGTTTGTTGCTTTGAGGAGGCAGAACACCCTTGTACCATTCTTTGCTACCCTGTGCAAAGGTGCCTTACTGCCCACACACTACGTGCGCCCGCGCGCGTGCGCACACACACACACACACACACACAGACACCCACCACCAACGAATCTTTTATACTTAACTGGAAAGTAGAAGCAGAAAAGGTTGTTTAGGTTGAGGTTCTTCTCTCTGTATTACTACTCCCTTCAGTGGCATCTTCTTGGAACAATTCTCAGTTCAATTGTGTGTTTCACAGTTTGATTAGTTTTTAATTAATTCTAGGACTACAATCCTCATTTTTATTATCCTCCTCTGACCCAGATCAACAGCAGCTTCTACTGTGGGCTGTCCATTTACAGTAGGCTGTTGATGCTTTGGGGTGTATATACTGGAGAGGCAAATCTCATATAATTAATGCCAAGGTAAGGATATAAGAACTTACAGCATCCATAACTGACTGTCAGTTCCCTAAGAGGGAAGAACAATCTTGAATTGTCAGAGCTGAGGTTCCCTCAGGCATGAGCTTTAACTGCTAGATGTGAAAAAAAGGAAAGGCTCCCTATTATTTTGTTCAGTCACGTCCAGCTTTTCTGTGTCCCTATGGATCCTAGCATACACCTGTGTTGTCCATGGGGTTTTCTTGGCAAAGAAACTGGAGTGGTTTGCCATTTCCTTTTCTAGGAAGGATTAAGGCAATCAGAGGTTAAATGACTTGCCTAGGATGACACTATTGGTGAATGTCTGAGGCTTGATTTGAACTCAGGTCTTCTGATTCCAGGTCCAGTACTCTACCCACTGAGCCATCTAGTTATGTTTCTCAAACGCTTAAAAGCTGAATTGTAGTTATGTACAATTAAACATCTACTTTGTTCATCCTGAGTTTTTGTAAAAGGTTGGACCTTGGGGCAGCTAGGTGGCACAGTAGATGGAGCATCGGCCTTGGGTCAGGAGTGCCCCAGTTCAAATCTGGCCTCAGAAACTTAATAATTACCTAGCTATGTAGCCTTAGGCAAGCTACTTAACTCCTTTGCCTTGCAAAAAAAAAAAGGTTGGACCTTCTGTTGGAGGTTGTTGCCCTGTGTGAACATTTCTCATAGTAATTCTTCAAGTCTAGAGTAAGAAAAGCACACAAATCTTTCATTTCCTTCTTTCCTTGTCTTCCCTCTCTTTGTTGATGACTTTGAGAACTATTTAACTGAAAATCAATGGCAGAATAAGTGTGCTTCATCCTCTCTGAGAATGGTGGCTTTTTTCCTATTCCTTCAACCTTGAGGTACATTGGTCTATCCTCAGTGACTTTCTTGGATTTTTAGTCTTTCATTGAGCAAAAGGGCTCAGGGATTACCTTTCTAGGAAGGCAGGAAGAATGTTGCCCATGTCCCTCTACCCCTTCAGGCAGGCAGTGACCTCATATCTTGAGTTGAAAAGGACCTTGGAGATATTTTTTTTCAAGACAGTATGGGGTTAAGTGACTTGCCCAAGGTCACACAGCTAGGTAATTAGTAGGTGTCTGAAGCTGGATTTGAACTTGGGTTCTCCTGACTCCAAGGTCCTGTGCTTTGCACCATCTAGCTGCCCCCATTAGAGATCTTTTAATCAAACCTACTTCAATAGCTTTTTTTAAAAAGCATTTTTTTCTTTATCCCTGCTATTCCATTTCTTTTAACCACTCCTTTTAATTCAATTTTATTTTTTGAGCACTTCTTGGCATCTATAAAACAGTGACATTTTGGTTTGTCTCCATTCTCAGATCTTTCTTGTTTTCCTTTCTTGATTCCACTCCCTTACTCCAAAAGTGTCATCATCCCAATGCTCTTTCTAGATTACCTCAGATAATCATTTAAACTTTCAACCCTCACCTCTACTCAGATGAATCTCAGATCTTTATCTGACCTTCTTCCTGAATGCTGATACCATATTTCTGACTGCTGAATATTTCTACATGGATATCTTCCCTTCTGAAACTCAAAGTATAAAATTTTTGAACCAGAAGCGACCTTTTAAGTTAGTCTAATTCAACATGGATATAGACTTGTCCAGGTCACATGATGAAATTGGAACTGTAATTTGTCTAGACTTTCAATCCAACCTTTTCTATTGTACAAGTTATAACCTTTTTGTGACATTTGGCATGTGCTACCATTTATTATTTTTGTATGTGTAAGACTTGTCTGAGCAAAGTCTGTCATATATATTTGTACCTGTAGTAGCTAGCAAAATACACAGCAGAGTAAATGTCCCATAAGTGTTCATTATTTTGATGATCTTGCTTGGAAAAATTGATTTGTATTTGAGACTTGAATTTCTCTGGAGATTCAAAGTTTGAGTATATTCTTTCTGTCTATGGTTACTATTTTCCTATATATATTGAGTTCTCCAGCTTTATTTTCCAGAATTGAAACTGTTCTAGGCTCTGGTAACTTCTGGAATTTCCAGAATTTTCTTTGGTACTGTTAGATGGGCTTATGAGTGTTATCCTCATGCTCAAGCCTGAAGTGGTTTGATCCCTGCAGAATTCTGTTTCTGAGACCTAGTTTTTTTTTGGGGGGGGGGAATCTACCCAATTGCAGACTAGGAATCCTTGCCTAGATCCTGGTAGGGTCTCCCATCTCTGTCTCCAGTGCATAGCTTCAAGCTTGGCTTGCTTCTTCCTGTTCCCTGAGATAGAAGACCTTTATGAGATAAACACCTAAGCAGCTCCTTTCTCTACTGACCTTTTCTCTATATACAAAAATTTCTGGATGTTTCTTTGTGTGAACCTGAGCTGGCAAAGATGAACTTTACTGTACTTTCTTTTTGGATTTTTAGAAAAATCTTTTACGCTACCCAAAAATCTTTTTTTTAGGGGTTTTTTTTGAGCAAGGCAATGGGGTTAAGTGACTTGCCCAAGGTCACACAGCTAGGTAATTATTAAATGTCTGAGGTCAAATTTGAACTCAGGTAGTGCTGACTCCAGTGACTGCGCCACCTAGCTGTCTTTCTGCCAAAAAAATCTTATTTTGCTATCTAGAGAGACCCCTTGTATTTTTAAAAGATTTGGTATGTGCATTGTATTTTATCTTGGGGGAGGTAATAGTCCTTGTAACTGAGGGGTTGCTTTAGGGAGGGAATCTTCCTTTTTTCCCTCCCTTCTCCCCTTGGCTTAGGGGGGCCCCTCGTGACACAGTAACCCTTAAGGAATATGTAGAGGCTAAGTCTGAGGGAGACAGAAAGACAGAGAAAGGAGGAGAAACTTGAAAGTTGTGCAAGAACTAGAAGCTCAGATGCAGGGTGGAAAGAAAGCAGCTGTTAGAGCTGGTGATTTGATTCAACATATCCGACTTTGGGGGGAAATGCCGCGGGCAGGCCCGTGGGCACATCACGCTGCAATTTTCGGAAGGGGCACTTTCCTTTGTCCCTGTAGCCCTGGCACACAAATTAGGCGCCAAATAAATACGTGATGGGGTGGGGGCAGGGCAGGCGCCGCTTGTGCTGCTCTCGGGCGCTCTCTGAGGCTGAGGAGGGTGACAGAGGAGGTCCCTGGTCCTGTCATCTCCCGAGAGGGAGGGAGACAAGGGGCCAGAGAGGGCAGCCGCGGGCCAGCAGCCACATTTCAGCTTCGCGCTCTGTCGGCGCGGGCCTTTGAGACGGGGGTACCGGAAGGTTGCCATGGTTCCGCCAGGAGCCAGCGCGCGTGCGCGGCCCCGCCCCCTGCGCTCCCTCCCTCTCGGCGCGCGGCAGCCGCTGCTTTTCTTCCTCCCGCTCCTGCGGGGGGGGGGGAAATCCTCTTATTTCCGTTTCCGGTCGCGACGCAGGCCAGAGGTCAGTCAGTTTTTGAGGGTTGAGGATTTACGTTCCCGGGGGAGGAAAAAAATGAGGAGGACGGTGGGGGGGGGGCTCCCCGAGAGACCCTCCTTTTCCTGTTAGAAGAGCGCGCCAGGTCCGGGCAGGAGGGCGGGTTGGTTCCGGGAGCCACGAGCAGAGCTGGCGACCCCACGTGCGCCTTGCCATGCCGTCCCCATGGCAACGCTTCGCATCCCCTCCCGATCCCCTTTACGCTCGAGTTCTTCTAGTCTTGCTGGAGGCCTGGCGTCCCAGGCGCCCGAGCGTTCCTTCGCGCAGGCGCAGGCCTCCCCGCGCCCTAGCCCACCCTCAGGCCCCCCGACTTCTAAGCCCGGATGAACACTGACCGGGTCGCTTTTCCCTTTCTCCAGCTGGCAGGCCTCTCCTCCCCGCCCCGCGCACCCACCCTTCTGCGGCTTCAGCCCAGAACTCCTTTCCTTACAAGGACAACTTTGTGCCACCATTATGGCAAATCACCTGAAGTTCATTGCCAGGACTGTGATGGTGCAGGAAGGGAATGTGGAAGGTGCCTACAGGACCCTGAACAGGTAACTGCTGGGAGGTCAGTAGCTGCTCCCCTGGATTATCTGGAAAGGGTGTGGCAGCAGGATCCTTTTCTTTGTTTCCACCACGTGTCTGGATAATTTCTAAACCTGCCATGGCCTTGGTCCTTAAAGAGACTGAGGAAAGAAGTTTCTCCGAGGTTCACCTAGGATGAGTGTTAATTGTTTATGATACAGTCCAATTGGATGTGGAATATCCACGAGGATCTCATAGTGTAATTGGGAAATTAAGACAACTTCATAAAACTGTTTGGGTATGAATGGTCTGGCTTATTTTAGTGAATACTCTGCCTAACTTGGGGTCAGGAAAAGACCATCTTCAGATCTGGCCTCCCGTGCTTACCTTCAGTGTGACCTTGGGCAAGTAGTGTAACCTCTCCAAACTCAAGCAGCTGATCTTATCAATTAGAGATGTGTGATCTGCTTTAGGGAAAGGAGTTCCTATTGACAAGATGGCTTATACAGTTTAACATAACATAAAATGACATATATGCTTTGCAATTCTTACACACCACATGAAGAAATAATCGTATTTCAACATTTATAATTAAGCACCTAGGTGCTTGGGCATACAAAAACAACATCAAATCTAAAAAAGAACTTGGTGATTTTCCACTGAGGAGGATGTAACCTGTAAACATAAGAAAATAAAAGTAATTTGAAAGCATTAATATTTGGGGAGAGTGGAGATGACATCTGAACTGTGCTTTGAAGAAAAGGGGTTCTGAGAAGGATGAGGGGTTGAAATGTATTCTAGATTTGAGGGACCAATTATCCAAAGACAAACTGGAGATAGAATGATGTGTATGGAGAACAACCAGCAGCTCAGTTTTACTAGAGTTATTGAGTATATGTAAAGTAAGACTGCAAAAGCAGATAGAAACCATATTGTAACAGGCTTTAAATGCCAGTCTGAACATTTTGTATTTTATTCTTAAGGTTACAGGGAGTCACAGAAGATATTTGCATATGGCACTCACATTGTCAGATCTATGTTTTAGTAATACTAGTTTCTAAATATATGATATTTCTTAGTGCTAAGAGTGATTAATAAAAGGTGAAGTTAGTCATGGATGATGTTATGCCAGGCCCTTCTGGCCCCAACTATCTTCCGAAGTTTGTCCAAGTTCATGTACATTGGTTCCATGACATCATCCATCCCATTCTCTGCTGTCTCCTCCTTTTGCCTTCCATCTTTCTCAACAACAGGGTCTTTTCTAATGAGTCCTATCTTACTTTGTGTCCAGAGTATTTAGCTTCAGCTTCATATTCAGTATTCAGTGACTAGCCCAATTTAATTTCTTTAAGTAAGTACTGACTGAGTTGTTCTCCTTGCTGTCCAAGTGACCCTCAAAAGTCTTCTCCGGCATAACAATTTGAAAGTGTCAATTTGCTTTTCTTATAGTCCAACTCTCACAGCTATACATTACTACTGGAAAAACCATAGCTTTGATGAACTGGACCTTTTTCAGCAAGGTGAGGACTCTGCCTTTTAGTATACTGGCCATATTTGTCATAAATTTCCTTTCAGGGGACAGGCATCTTTCAATTTCATGGCTGAAGTTGCTATCTGCAGTGAGCTTTGAGCCCAACATTTCTTCTTCCAGTCAAGAATTGAGTTCCTGGGGTGGCTAGGTGGCACAGTGGATAGAACACCAGCCCTGGAGTCAGGAGTACCTGAGTTCAAATCCAGCCTCAGACACTTAATAATTACCTGTGTGGCCTTGGGCAAGCCACTTAACCCTATTGCCTTGCAAAAAAAACAAAACGAAAGAAAAAAAGAATTGAGTTCCTAAGATCTTAGTTTATTGATGTTAAATGTCAAGTCAGCTTTTACATTCTCCTCCTTTCACTCTCATCAAGAGACTTAATTCTTCTTTACTTTCTGCAATCACAGTGGTATCATCTGCATATCTGAGATTATTGATATTTCTCCCAGCAACCTTAATTCCAGCTTTTGATTGAACCAGCCTGGCATTTTGAATGATGTGCTCTAAAGAGAAATAAATACGGTAACTATATATAATCTTGTCATTACTTCTTTTCCCATGTGAAATCAATCAGTTGTTCCATGTTCAGTTCAAATAGCTGTTGTTTTTTGGTTCACATACAGGATTCTCATGAGGCAAGTGAGATGATCTGGTACTTCCTGAGGATATGCCACATTTTGTTGTAATTCTCACTGAAAAAAATTTTAAAAGGAGGGAATTGATATAATTTTTTAAAGGCAAAAAACTTCATTTGTGATGAAGAGGAATGATGTCTAAGAGTCAAGTTTATTATCAAATTAGATGTGAGTTTCATTTTGAAAGCTCATTCATTGGCTTCCTGTACACTTCTTTACTTACCTGACAGCCTCCTTTTCAGTTTCTTTTGCGGGCTCATCATTCATCATTGAGGCTCTGTTGGGGATCCTTTTTTTCATTTTAAATCTCTCCCTTGGTGATCTTCTGAACTTCTGTGGTTTTAATTTATCATCTATACAGATGATTTCCAAATTTGTACATCCAGAATTCATCTTCTGAACTCCAAGCTTAATACTTTTTTTAAATTTTATTGAAATTTATTTTTTTTACAATTTATTTTATTTTTATTCAAAGTAACAAATTTTTATTATAGAAGTGGTCATATAAACATTATGAAGGACCATTACAATTACATGGTGCATTTAAATTGTATAAATTAGAAACATCATTTATGCACTAGTAGAAGGGGAATATTACCACTTGTAAGTTTGGGTTTTTTCCCCTCAAGTAAAATGAAAATTACTAGACTAAAAGATTATTGATGACTCTTGGGAATCAAGAAAACTGGATCCAAATTCCAGTTCTGTCCTTAACCATCAATAGATGCTAGTCATTTATACTAGTTATTTCATTCCTTTGGCCTCATTCTCAGCTGTAAAAGGGAGGATGGACTAAGGACAATAGAGTGCAGAGGTTCTTGGGGCAGAGGGCCTCATTCACAGACTTTACTGCTAAGTCACAGCTTCCTCCCTCATACAACAGGCTAGTTGGACTCAGTGATTGAGCATGGAGGTTTCTTTCAGCACGAGATCTATGATTCTACTTTATAGTCTTTGTCCAGTGTTCTGTGGAAAACTCTGATCACGTGTCCTTTTGGCTTTGTTCTGTTTATATGAAGACTGTTGTCTTGAAAAAGTTGTGACCAGAACCATTCTTTCCATGCATCCACATTGGCCTAAAAATCTAGTCTCTACTTCTTTCTGCCTCTTTCCCATGGGGTTCCTTTTGCCCATTCCTTCTTTGAAATTTTCTGTTTCTATTTCTATACCATCCTTCCATGTACCAGGTTTGTAGAAAGAAATTAATAAATATTTATTGTTTGAGTCTTTCCTCTTCTTAACCCCATTTAATTGGTTGCTAGGTCTTATAGATTTTACCTATTTACACTTGTTCCTTTCTTTCACTGGGTTACAAACATAGTTTAGACTCTTGTTACCTTGTTTCTGAATTGTTGTAACAGTGCCCTAATTGATCTCCTTATCCTGTCTACCTACTCAGCTAATCTTCCTAGACAAAGGGCTGATTCAGTCCCTTTTCTTTGGAAAAGCCTTTTTGACTCCTTACTGCCACTAAAATCAAAATACAAATAGCCTGGTATTTAAAGCCCCATCATCTGCCTCTAATCCTACCTTTGCAACTTTTTCCTCATATTTTTCCCCTTCACATGCTTTTTAAGTTTCATCCAGATGGACTTTTAGAGGCTTTCTGAATTCAATATTCCATCTCCTGCTTCCAGGCATTTGTTTGGGCCATTGTTCTTGCCTGAAACTAATTCTTAACTGGTGGATTGTCATTAGTATCAAGCCTTCTCTGATTATCCCTTCAGTTGTTAAAAGTTTTCTACATACTCACAACCTATATATATCTTTATCTGTATACAGTATACAATGTGTTGTATCCTCAGGGCCTTGATCTTTCTTGTTAAAGGTTGATTGACTGGTTCCAGAGGAATTCCAAATAGTTTTTGGTAATATACTTTAGTTATAACTAAAATATTGTTAAGACTTTCCAGGGATTGTCTTACAAAAGACCAGAGAAAATTGTTTTACTGGCTTATTTGCTGCTGGAGAATTTGTTATAATCAGCTTTACTAGAAGTTGGCTTCAAATTAGCTTGTCCTTCTTATGATCTTCTCTGCAGAAAGCATTCTTCCCTTCCAAAAAAATTTTCTGGGAGCACTTTGGGATCTTTGTTGTATCTGTTACATGCATTTTGTATCATACTAAAGCATACTTAGCCATTGTATAGAACACAGGTCTGGAATACTCATTTTTTTTTTTAGGATTTTGCAAGGCAAATGGGGTTAAGTGGCTTGCCCAAGACCGCAAAGCTAGGTAATTATTAAGTGTCTGAGACTGGATTTGAACCCAGGTACTCCTGATTCCAGGGCCGGTGCTTTATCCACTACGCCACCTAGCCACTCCATGGAAGACTCATTTTCTTGGGTTCAAATCCAGCTTTAGATACTACTCAAATCCAATGGTTGTGTGACCTTGAACAAGTCACTTAACCCTGTTTGCTTCAGTTCCTCATTTGTAAAATAAACTGGAGAAGAAAATGGCAAACCTCTCCAGGATTTTTGCCCAGAAAACCCTAAATGGGGTCAGGAAGAGTCTGACAGATATGAAATGCAACTGAAAAAAAACAAAACAAAACTCAACAACTCATTGTTCTTCCTAAACGATTGTTTTATTGCCTTGTCCTTGAGTGACCCTGACCCCTTGTGGCCTAAAGTTGAATAAGTTAGAGGCTAACACTGGTATTTTTCCATATAATCAGTAATCTGTTTACCTTAGAGAGGAACTTCCTATTCCTTATACTTCTTTCACGTCAGAAAAGCAGCCATATTCCTTCTGGAAAATTATTGGACCCCAACCCATTGTAATGCTGTTTCTAATAATGTTTTTACTGCTAGGTATATTGTATAAAAGCCAAGGTGATTGAGAGGCTCAGATTTCTTGTATTCTTGATTGTTATATGAAGTGTGATTATAAAGTATTTAATGATGGATAGGGTACTCCTCTGATATTTTTCTACCACTTTCTGCTTCTTTCTGATCTAAATTTCCATTTAATAAATGCATTTTTAATATTATTTATTTCATTAAATATTTCCCAGTTGTAAATTTTTACAATAATTTTTTTGAATTTTGCTTTCTAAATTATCTTCCTCTCCTACCCTTTCCCCAAGCATTATATACACATGAATATAAATCAAGTGTATGAAGTCATGCAAAACACATTTCCATCTTAGCCATAGCATTTGTTTTTCTGAAACCTCTGCCAGCTATGGAGTTTTAAATTCAGCTCAAAATATCCTTCACTCTGGGAGGGATGGGGAAGTAAGGGTGAGGAATAGGAAAAGATAGAATAACATTTGGACAATTCCTGCCTGGCCTTCCTGGGTTTCCATCCTGCCACTCCCACTTTATTCTCAATCTTAGGAGGCAGCAGAGAGACTGGAGAAATTGTCCAAGAACATTCAATACCGTGCAGTGTCTATTGGTAAGACAGTATGATAAGTACAAAATTCTAGATCTGGATGTAGGGAAGACTTGGGGTTCTTTTATCTCTAACAGTTACTAGTCATGTCACTATGGACAAGGTCTTCAACCTGTTTCCTTGTCTGTACAGTGGAATTATAGTATATAAATGTTAGTTATTACTGACCACTGATAAAACAGGAGTTAAAGTAAATAGCATTTGGTCCTTTACCCTGTTATCTTTAGTCTCTTGTTTTAAAGGCTGTCTTAGAATTTTGTTGGGAGGGCAACTAATTTTGAGAGCATAGGCCATAAGCAACAAGGAAAATTAGTTGTGAGTCTGGAGTAGTTTTCCTTTTTTGTTCTTAAAATTGTAATTACTAACCTTAAATAATCTTGAAAACTCAGAAGTCTAAGAGCATTTGTCTTGGGGCATTAAGGAAAGTGCTAAAAGAATGACTGGGGAAGCACTTGCAGAGATCATGTACTCTTTTTAAGGAGACACCTTTTTTTATTTAATTTATTTTGAATTTTACATTTTTTTTTCCCTAATCTTGCTTCCCTCTCCCCACCCCCCTCAGAAGGCAGTCTCTTAGCCTTTATATTGTTTCCATGCTATACATTGATCTAAGTTGAATGTGATAAGAGAGAAATCATACCCTTAAAAAAAATAAAAATAGCAAAAGTCCATAATAAGATTGCTTTTTTTTAAAATCCAAGGTAATAGTCTTTGATCTTTGTTCAAACTCCACATTTCTTTCTCTGGATACAGATGGTATTCATTGCAGATGCCCCAAAATTGTCCCTGATTGTTAAGCTGATGGAATGAGCAAGCCTGTTAAGATTGATCATCAACCCCATGTTGCTTTTACATTGTACAATGTTCTTCTGGTTCTGCTTATCTCGCTCAGCGTGGAGTACCCTTTTAATCTGTGCATCAGATTGGAAAAGATATTAATCATTTCTTTCCTTCCCAGGTCTTAAAGTTGACAATTTAAAAACTGGTTCCTTTTAACTACATAGGTAGTTGGTGTTAGCTAATAACCAAATTGATTAGTAAGAGAAGGGATAAGGTAAATTTCTAGCAATTTTGAAGAGTACTGGTAACTAGATAAAGGAAATGTGTTTGTAGGGGGTGCTGTCACAAGACCTGCATGTATTTTGTAACTGATAGTCTTTGTTGGTCAGCTTGGCTGAGGGGATATGTGTGCCTATTAAGGGTTTTTCTTTGGGGGTGGGTGGGGAGGAATGTGATGGTCTTAAGTTGAAAGTCTTGTTTGAATGTCTGGCCATTAAGAAAATGAAAGTAGGGAGAATTGGGAGTGTGTCTATTGGGGTCTCTTTTCCCTTGATGGCTCATTGGGTATCTTGTTTTGTTTTGTTTTGTTTTTTGTTTTTTTTAGGTTTTTGCAAGGCAAATGGAGTTAAGTGGCTTGCCCAAGGCTACACAGCTAGGTAATTATTAAGTGTCTAAGACTAGATTTGAACCCAGGTACTCCTGACTCCAAGGCCGGTGCTTTTATCCACTATGCCACCTAGCCGCCCCCATTGGGTATCTTGTGTATTCATTTGGCTTGCTATGAGCTGGCTGTGCTGACATGTGAGCCTGTTCTTTTCTTCACTCAAGCAGCTCAGCACCTTTTACATAATCTGTTGAATTCATTAAAACTGGTGACTGGTTCCTTTAGAGGTTGGTTGCCAAGTATCTGCAGTACAAGTTCCTATCTGTTTACAGAAAAGCTCGTGATTGGGCTAGTCCTTTTCAATACCTCTGGAGGTGGGAGTGTCATTAGTAGCTCTCCTTTCCATTTTTTCCTGTGCTATGTAAAATTTTAGACTAGAACATTCCCGTTTTCCTGGTGAAAACTGTTAAACTGATCCTAATATCCTGGTACATCAGGGAACAATAAGGTATTTGCCTCTTAAGCAGGGACAGCAATCTACTTCTCCCGAATGTTTTCTCTACTACATTTGTTGTACAGACCTATTGTTACCTCTCATCAGAAATACTGCAAGTACTAGAGACTACTGTAGTAGTTTTATAGATCTACCTCTTCTTTTTTCTAGTACTTTCTTTTATGTGAGGATCAGGCTAATCTTTATTCATTATGTATTCTGATCATATGTCTGTCCTTCAGTGGCTGTGATTGCTTTAATTAGTACTCTTTCTGATGAGGCAGAACACATGACTTCATTTTGTGAGATTCTTTGCCCTCCAGTAAACCTTTCATACAGAAGCCACCCATTGTACTGGAGATCATATATTGCTGCTGAAATGTGTTGGTTGTCTATCAATTAATCCATCTGACCAGCCTGATTTTTTTTTCCCTTTTTTAAGAAAAATTGTCTTAAGCCAGATGCCATAATCAATTGGCACAAACACTTTGACCAGTTCTTTTTCTTATTGGTGGCCTTTCTCATTCCCTGGTCCTAGGCCTCACCATCTTAATGCAGAAACCCAATTGGCATACTCCCTTGCAGACAGAACTTCCAAGTTGAAGAGATCTGTCCAGCCTCAGCCTCCTGCTTAGCTAGGATTGTGAGCATAAGCCACCATGCCAACCCTCCTTTCTTTTAAGAGCCACTTTTCTCTGACATCTGTGATACCTCTTCTTGTGCACTTCTTTATTGATAATGTGTTGCTGCTTGCTCAAACCCATCATGCTTCTCCTTTGCTTTTTCAGTGATACACAGTGAGACTTCTGCTCCGTGATTCATAGTGATATACCATTACCAGAAGATCATTGGTGTTAAAAAGATGAGCCTTCATTTCAGAAAAAAAGCTTGAGATCTGTGAAATTACAATTTCCTAAAGGCAGTATTGTCTGCTTACCTATATTTTTTCTGTCCTGGGGCCAGCTCAGTCTATCCAACTATATAAAGTATCCAAGAAAACAGACATTTATCATAAACTGGTTTTTTCCTATTGTAGAAAATAGAGATTGTGAATCTCATTTAGGAGGTTCTTCAATATTCTCAGGTTGATACAATTACCATAATGTCATCAGCAAACAGCATGCGAAAGACTCATTTTTATATAATTCCTTCTTCATTTGAACTCTTTATTAGACATCTTCCTTGGCATTGGCGAATACCCTTGATGAACATATATTTTCCAATTTTGAACCTTTTTTTGATATTAAGAGTTAGAGGATCATCAAATAAAGCATCTGTATTTTATCTTTAAAGGACTCCTATTTGCATGGGAGACACACCTTTAAAGCAGGATTTTTTTCTCCACCAAATAAAATACCTCTGTTTAAAAAAAAATAAGGCATAGTGGGATTTTATAGTCTTTGAACCTTACAGCCAGTTGTTGTAAAGATTTAGTCTGCAGAAGAATATCATGTGTGAAAACCTGACCCTTTTTTGTTTTGTTCTGAGGTTTTGTCCTATTCAGAAATCTTAAGTGGTTTCTTATCATCTTACAGAGTAAAGATCAGACTCTTCTGTATGGCAATCAAGATTTCTTATTTCCTACCCTACCTTTCTTACATCATCTTATATTTTACCCTTCCAGCCAAATTAAATTATTCTGTTTACTCAGACCCAACACATTTTCATTTCTTCTTTTTCTCTTTTTTTTTTTTGCAAGGCAAATGGGGTTAAGTGGCTTGCCCAAGGCCACACAGCTAGGTAATCACTAAGTGTCTGAGACAGGATTTGAACCCAGGTACTCCTGACTCCAAGGCTGGTGTTTTATCCACTTCGCCACCTAGCCACCCCACATTTTCATTTCTTTGAGGGTATACTAGTGGATATTTAACAACTGACTCCAAAAAAATACAGGCACAACACTGTTAAATTTAATCCAGAATATTAACATTTCCTCTGTCAATTTCTTAAGTCTAGATAAACAATAAATCAATCCCTGATTTGAAGCTTTTACTGATGTCACAGGTATAAATGCTCCCAAGGAAAATTTAACAATTGTCTTCACTACCCTATATATCTGTGACCTGGAAGAGTTTCCTCTTCTTTTTCTAACCACTTTCTAACCACTCAGTCACTGCTTCTTTATTTTTTCTTTTTTTTTTTAGATTTTTCAAGGCAATGGGTTTAAGTGGCTTGCCCAAGGCCACACGGCTAGGTAATTATTAAGTGTCTGAGGTCGGATTTGAACCCAGGTACTCCTGACTCCAGGGCTGGTGCTCTATCCATTGTGCCACCTAACCAACCACCCCCCAGTCACTGCTTCTTGAAATGACTATTTCCCCTTGCACTTCACATAGGGATTTGATTTATCCCAGTAGATTACTAAAGCTGGAAATAATCTGAGAAATTAGCTTGTGCCTTACTATTTTTATGATGAGGAAAATGAGGTCCAGAAAAAGGTTATCACTTGCCCACATAGGTAGTAACCACCTTGGTTGGGATTTGAACCCAAAGCTCCTAACTCCTGATCTAGCTTTGCTTCTACTACACAATCTGCCTCTCTAAGTATAATTATGTATTATAGTTATTTATGTCTTATCTTTTATTGGATTTTAGGTTCCCTGAAAGCAGGTATTTTACCAAAAGCTTTGTATTCCCCACCCCCAATACTTACAATACTGCTCTTCTAAGTATAACAGATGCTTAATTATTAGAACTTGAATTGAATCATAAGCAATTGTTCCCTGTCAGGGAATCCTATTTGCAGATTTCATCCTGAATGTTGGACATACTCTCTTTTCATTCTCTCACCCTTGTACCATGTATTCATTGTCCCATTAGTTATCCATTCCTTACAGTCTCACAGACCAGTGAAATAATAGATGCAAAGCATTTGTAAACCTTTTTTTTTTTAGGAATTTAAAAAAAATTTTATTTAAGGCAATGGTGTTAAATGACTTGCCCAAGATCACACAGCTAGGCAATTATTAAATGTCTGAGGCTGGATTTGAACTCAGGTACTCCTGACTCCAGGGCCAATGCTCTATCTACTGCACCACCCAGCTGCCCCCACAGACCTTAAAGTAGTACATAAACCTGTGTATTGGAGGATGGTTTCTTTTATAATTTTCTCTTTTTCTTCTATTATTCCTTCTCAAACTCTCTTCCTACCTGTTCAGTGATGTAGTCTCGAGAAGTCATACAATTTCAGAACTGATTGGAACCTTAGTGATCTGTAGCTTCATAGTTCCACTCTTACTCCCAAGACATGATTTATGCCATTTTGAGATATTACTATGGTGGGTGCTACCAGCATCTTTCTGGACTCTGATTAATGTGTATATGTCCTAATTAAAGATCCTACTGTGAAGAGGAAAGCACCTCCTAACCTATAAAATGAATGGATGGTCTATGAGGCTTTGTCTAGCTTTAGATCTGTTTCCCTGGGGCTCTTGGTCCATTTGGAAGGGGATTGTGCTTCTCAACACAGCCTAAAAAGTGAAGAGAGATCTCTTTTAGATAGGGTCTTTGTAGAGTAGAAAGGAATGTCAGGCCCCAGCATTAATGGCTCTTGAAATGCTGGAGGCCTGAAAATTACTAAATGGAATGTATGGTATAAACCTGGGGAGATCTGTCTAAAATAAGGCCCTCTGACTTCTGAGTACTTTCTTATTCAGGTTAATCTCTTTCCCACTATCTTGGGAGTTTGAAGTGCCCCACTTCTACACAGCTCTATTCAAAAATGATTCTCCAAATTTCAAATTGTATCTGAAGTAGCAGGAACCTAGGTGAGGCAGGAGACATTGGGAACTTCGTAGAATCCAGGATAAGGTTTCAAATACATGTTTACATTTGTAATTTACCTAGTAGAGTTTTTATCTGACTTCTGTGCATTCAAACAGCTACTTTCTAGATCTTTAGATTGTCAATATTGAATAGTATCAATGAATAGAACTTCCCACCGAGCAGAACTGACTAGCAGTTTTTGTTCCTCTGCTGTTTGGATAAAATTCTCATTCCATCTTCTCTCTGTAATAACCACCTTTCAGGCTCCAAATCCCAATCCTTCCTGTGACTCACTTATTAGATACAGTAAAGTGATAGGATAAACTAGGAATTGGACATTATTATAATATATAATTTATAAAGGGGGTAGCAGAATAATGATGCTTTCACTACTACAGAGCTCCAGCTGAGGAAAGGTTGAGGGAAATAGTCAGATAAGTATAAGTTCAGTGCCTTCATGAGGAATCTTCCTGGGAAGCACAGAAGATGATCTAATGGGCTGACTTGTTACTGGAGTCACAGTCAATGTTTTTCTTCTCATCTGGCTAAGTGGAGAAGGGAAAGGTGGAAGATAGATCATAAGCTGAAGGAAAAAAGATAACTTTCTCCAGGTTCCTTTGCTAAAAGTTTGGGGGTACAGAGGACAGAAATCACCTATAGTCCTATTTATTATATCACTGTATGGTAGGAGGGATAGGCCTTGATATCATTTCTTTGCAGAGCCCAGGAATAATTAGATTGTAGATCCTGAGAACAGAAACATTATCTCCATGGCTTCATTTGCATTTCCTCACAGATTGCAATGTTGAGTTGTACACATTGCCCAAAGAGTGTTAGGAGGTGTCCAAGGCACTAAACAATTTGCTTTGTTTCTATTCAGAATTCTTACTGTGGATGGTCTCATTGATGACATCAAGAGGCGAAGATACTATGAGAAACCATGTCGCCGGAGACAGAGGGAGAGCTATGAGACTTGTCGGCGCATCTACAACATGGAAATGGCACGAAAAATCAACTTCTTGATGCGCAAGAACCGAATGGATCCATGGCAAGGCTGCTAAAAGCCAGCAGGGATGAAGAAATCTAGGGTGAAAATTCCCTAATAGGCAATAGTTGTAGCTCTTCAGATTTCTCCTAAGAACCTAAAAAATTAGGGCATTTGCTTCCCTCTTTTTTTTTTTAGGGAAATTACTACTTCCCTCTTTTTCCAACCTTGTTTGCTATTGCCAACTTTTCATTCCCAATATATATAATATACATACATATATACATACATATATATGCATATGTACACACAACAAACACACATGCACGTATTCACACACATTTACATCCCCCCCTTCTGGTGAGTGATATCATTAAATGTTCCTCTTTGCTGACATGTCTCCTTAATGAATGGAAAACTCTACAGAACAGTTTTTTTTGCCATTATGAAGAACTGGGGGAGGGGGGGACAAAGACTTCTAAAATAAATGAATGGAAAATAACACTTTTGTTTCCATCCCTTGACTCCTAGTAGTTCCCAGTCAAGAAAACTAAAGACTAGAGATAAGAAAGGTTTCCTAGTATTCTTTGGAAAAGTCATCTCTTCTTTACTGAATAATTATCTAAATTGAAGAAGAGCAAAGCAGAACTGACTGGAATTCTACTTCTGAAGCAACCAGCCAGACTAATGTCCTGAAATCTTTCCCCATGGGAATTCCTAGAAAACAACTTCATTCCTGCTTTCTCTCTTGTTCTAGGTTGTGTGTAATGGGGGTGTGGGAGGGGACATGACATAAGACAGGACAGGAGAATGAGATATAATAGTTGATAATGATAATAAACATAAAGGTGAATGGGGAGCAACTGAAAGGTGGAAAAGAGAAGAGCACACATGGGACAGAGAGCAATCCAGGAAACAAAGTGGAGTTTTCCACTGCACCCCCACTCTCTCTTCCCCAGCAGGGATCCCAAGTATGTGACACTGACAGCTTGTGGCAACGGGCCACTGTAGGGAGAGCCAGCTGCTTTGCTTCCTCTCCTGCTGTCTGTTTGCTCTGGCCAGGGTTCCCAGATAACTGTGTTGCTGATAGGAGTCGAGTAGGCGCCAGGCCCTGCAGGGGATAGTAGGGAAGGCCAAGGTGGGCAGCCCACCGTGCTCTCACACAAGCTGCAGCCTGCTGAAGCCTTCTGGAGCTGTATGGGGTTCAAAAAGGAAATAAACAGAGTGCTGACTGCCAAGCTTCCTTCCTCTACAGTTTGCTGATGTTCAGACATCTCCCTCTGGTGGTAAGGAAGGCTGGCTTTGAGTCACATCTAGCCTTACTCCTTTATCTTCTTTTTAAACCTCTTCCCCTGAGGATTCCCATTTATATAGTAACATCCTTACTGATTAATTAAGTTGGGACTGTAAGAAGAAAGGATGTAACTCATGTGAGAAAAGCAGGGAAGGGATGAAGGAAATTACTGTGGCATGATGGATAAAGTCCAGAATCACAAGTGGAGACTGGAAAGAAATGGTGGTTTAAGCTCTTTTCATTCACCTAACTGCTGCTAGAATAAAAGTTATGCTGTATTCTGGCTGTACTAAATCAAGACTGACTTCACTTTAGTCCACTCAACGCAATCCACATTTCAGCCAAATTCTCCTTAAAGAAATTATTGAAACCCACTGGCCATCTACCACCTCTGTCCCCTTGCCCAGACACCTCTATCTTCCACTTCCGGATCTGACTGCATTTCTTCCTCAACTGAATCTCCTAAAATCCCTAGTATCTATTACATTACTTTGTACATAGTATACACTTTTAAATGCTTGTACATTAAATCACAAAAATTCAAAAAATGTGGGGAACATTTTATGATCTGATATAGTGTGAAATAAGGAGAACCAGGAGATGAATATGCACTAACTTTAACAACATAAGAAAAGATAACACTAAAGTGAAGTTGAGTGCTGGGTGACTGAAAGTAATTGTGATCCCAGAGAGGTTAATGAGACAAACTTTCTTCTCAACAGAGATGACCACAACCAATAGTTTGTACACATTGTCAAGCAATGGATATATCTGGTGCTCTTGACTCATTTTAATAGGGAAGAACATTTTCATGACTTGCATATAAAAATAAAATGTATCAGAAAAACATTTTTAAAAGTAGGGAAATGTTGAATGAATATGTGCTCTTGTCTGCCAAACCTCTATCCTTCAGACTTCCTGAGAAGGGCATCAACAACCTGTAAGTCATTCAGGAATCAACTCTTCCCATGCCCTGCCTGCCCACAGCCCCATGCAGCGAGCAGCCAAACCTTGTTCATCCTTATCATACTATCTTGCATCTGCCCGCTTCTTTCCACTCACAGGTCCACCAACCCTTAACCTTTCATCTCATATGTGGTAATGGCCTCCTGATTGATCTCTCTCTAATCTTCTCTAATCCATTCCCCACATAGCTGCCAAAGGAATCTTGTTAAAAGATTCTTGTTAAAAGTAACAGAACAATAGTATTTATATGTATACATATGTATATAAATATATAGAGAGATATGTACATATATATATATATATCTAGCTATAGGTGGATAGATTTAAAGTGTCAAGGCATAGATTAAGTCATTTGATTTTCAAAACTGAGGGAGGTACAATTCTCATTTTACAAGTAAAGACACTGAGGCTCAGAGAGATTAAATAATTTGACCAGGGTCACACAAGGGTCTACGGCAAAATTCATACACAGCTCTTCCAGAATCCAAGTCCCAGCACTCATAACAAAACACCTCTCTCTTGTTCAGAAGCCTTTATTTGCTAAGAATACAACAGGAAAGAATGTCAGGTCATCTGGTTCAAAGTCCTTCATTTTAGAAATGGAACAGACCCAGAGAAGGTATTTAATCCTGCAGTCATATAGATAATTACAGTTCAAGAATCAGAATTCATATCCTTGAGGGAAAAAACCCAGAGTGTGATTTGAGGGAGGGGTGGCTAGGTGGCCCAGTGAATAGAGCACCAGCCTTGGAGTCAGGAGTACCTCTGAGTTCAAATGTGGCCCCAGACACTTAATTACCTAGCTGTGTGGCCTTGGGCAAGCCCTTAACCTCATTGCCTTGCAAAAAAAAAAAATTTTGAGGGACATAATTTCTGAGAAATTTCATTTTATTAATAGATTCAAAAGGTTATTAATAAAAGGAAGGTCGGGGGCAGCTAGGTGGCATAGTAGATAAAGCACCAACCCTGGAGTCAGGAGTACCTGGGTTCAAATCCAGTCTCAGACACTTATTACCTAGCTGTGTGGCCTTGGTAGAACCACTTAACCCCCTTTGCCTTGCAAAAAACCTAAAAAATAAATAAAAAAAATAAAAGGAAGGTCATTTGACCATCTCTCAGACCAAATGCAATGAAGAATTGGTGTTCGATTAGGGCCTAAGAGTGATATGTTAACCTTGGACATAGAAAGTATCTCTATAACCAGACCACTCCCAGCTTTGGGCTACCTAGACAAAAGGATTTACCTTTACTTACCTTTGACTAGAACACAATGGGCTCCCCCTCCTCTCTTTAAATTCTTTGTACAGATTGTGTGGGCTGTGACCAGGATTGAGGAGAGTTAATAATAGTGTTCCTTCATGTTCTAAGAGGAACATATTATGTGATGACATGACTTGCACATTAGGTTTATTATAGTGAGGGGAGTGTTGTACAAAGACATTCTTCTCATTTGCCTTTTCTAGAACCGTTTTCACCCCTTAGCCTGATTGATAGGAAATAGGATTTCTGGTGATGTCTTGATGCTGTGTGAGTCTTTGACCTTATAGATATGGCTTCTATATTCATATTTATATGTGTATCAGAGAGGCTCCACAGCAAACATTTGGGACATCTGTCATTCAACGTCATCAGTATAGTAGTTTTATAGGCTGCTCAACAATGTGGTAAGACTGGTGACACACTCCCAACAAGCTTTCAACAGTAGGACAAAGCCAGCTTGTCCTAAAATCCAAAAATAATATCAACAATATCTTTCAAGAAATTGAACATTTTAAAATTAAGAATTTGAAAGGAAAGATTTCTGAATCTCCCCAAAATAATGGTTATTAATAATCATTTCTCTCAACAACACTGTCCATTGTATGTATCCTGTTTCCTTCTGGACTGAACCTCACATTTTAAGCCCTCCTCAGTCTGGCTCCAATCTCTTTTCCAGCCTGATCTCATACTACTTCCCTTCACACTCAAGTTCTAATATAGATGAAATATAACATTTGCCCCATTTACTATTCTCTCTCCTACCTTTCTACTCAAAGCATCCCCTGTTCCTGGACTGCATTCCTCATTCCACTTCTAAATCTGTTTCACTCACGGTCACCTTGTTCGGGAGCAGAAAAGGCACCAGGCTTCAGGATTTCAAGTCTGTCTGACACTCTGTGACCTGGGGCATCACCTGATCTTTATGCATCTCCCTTTCCTTAAGTGAAACAATGGTTGGGTTGGATTAGAGAACCTCTAGATCATGGGTGTCCAATCTTGTAACTCTTTTGGATTGAATCACCCAAGGATGACTTGTCAAGAGCTGCAAATAGAATCTAATATCTATTTACAACAATGTAACATATCAATGAATATAATAAGATGTAAAAATGTAATAAAGTACAATGATACAAATGAGTATAATAAAACATTTACTTTTTAAACAATAAGAATGTCATTTTTAACGTGAACACTGAACTTGCTTTTTCAATACCAATGCATCTATATTTGGTTTGATAGAGGTAGGTAGAGATAGATATAAAGAATATTTTCAAGATGCTCATTTGAAATTTTTGTTCTATTTTTACTTCTTGTATGCTTCATTTGGGAAAAAGGCTGCTCAAAAATATACATATTCCCCAAAAGAGATGTATGAATGGAATATGTTCGTGAAATGCTGGGTATTTTTCTTTAGTCAGGTACAACATAAAAGTACAATAAAGACTCTTGAATAAACTTTTCTTTAAATTGCAAATTTGATTGCAGCCCTATTTGCAAATTTTTGCAAATTTGCCCAGGATGAGTTGATAATTGAGAATGGAGAGAAAGTGAAAGTCATTTGGTGTTTCCTAAAATCTTGAAATCTATTCTCAAAATCCTGTGACAATGGGATAACAATGATGCATACAATAGTTGTCTGTTGCAGTTAGAAATGAATTATATAACATTTAAAAATAAAGATCCTAATTCTGCTATGCATCTCTTTTGTAAAAAAAGCAAAAAAAAATTCTAGTGATCTGCGAGACCACACAATATTGACTGTGGAAAAGTCAAGCTGTATCAGTTAAGGGGTAAGCTGGTCTGTGATGTTGCAACATTGGTTATGTGATGTGGGCTTCATGAATTGGAAGAGTCATATATGGTCCTCCAGAAGCAAACTGGACACACCTGCTCTAGATGGTTCCTTTCAACTTTAAGTCCATGATCTTGTCCATCCCACTATCCTCTGTGAAGTCTCTAATTGTATGAAATTTAGATGATGATAAATTAAAAGTTTTAATCACTGGAGTTAATATCTATTGATCAGATTTAGTTTTTAAGAATTTAGGTTCCCTAATTTTAAGGGTTAAGTGGTTCTTTCTCATGAGAGAGATAAAGGAAAATGGATGGAAAATGATTTAACCTTATCAATGGTTTTGTCTAACACTAGGTCTCATTGGTATTGAGTGGCATCTGGCATGAGACTTTCCAGAGATGTTTAACTCTGTATTTCCCCTTTTGTTATAGATTCTAGAGACTCCTCTTGCAAGTTAGTGTGATTAAGGAAAATTTATAACCTACCCCTTTGCTTTTCTCACAGACTAATCAGTCCTAGTTTAGTTTGTATCACTGGACTATTATTTGGTAACCTATAGAACCTGCTACCTTTTCAATTAAAAAGTTGCCAATTATCAGAAGTGTCTCTGGCTAGGCTACTGAGGGGTCATTGCCCTACTTTTATTGATAATTGCTAACTTTGCTATTAAATTAAATGATCATGCTTGGACCTTGTGCTTCAGGTTTTCTTTATTGCAGATTTTAAAAAATTTATTCTTTCTGAATTTTATAATTTTCTCCCTAATCTCATTTCCCCCCCCCCACAGAAGGCAGTCTGATAGTCTTTACATTGTTTCCATGCTATACATTGATCCAAATTGAATGTATTGAGAGAGAAATTGTATCCTTAAGGAAAAATATGAGATAGTTCAATTACATTTTTTTTTAAATTAGAGGTAACAGTCTTTGGTCTTTGTTCAAACTTCTCAATTCTTTCACTGGATTATATAATATTCTCCATCGCAGATACCCCCAAATTGTCCCTGATTGTTTCACTGTTGGAATGAGCAAGTCCATAAAGATTGATCATCACCCCCATGTTGCTTTTATGGTGTACAATGTTTTTCTGGTTCTGCTCATCTTGCTCAGCATCAGTTCATGCAAATCCTTCTAGGATTCTCTGACTTCCCATACCTCCTAGTTTCTAATAGAACAATAGTGTTCCATAATGTATATACACCACAATTTGTTCAGCCATTCCTCACTTGATGGGCATTCACCCAATTTCCAATTCTTTGCCATCACAGAGCTGCTATAGTTTTTTTAAAAGGCCATCAGTTTTTCTATTCATTCATTCATTCATTCATTTACTTTTAGGTTTTTGCAAGGCAAATCGGGTTAAGTGGCTTGCCCAAGGCCACACAGCTAGGTAATTATTGTTTGAGGCTGGATTTGAACTCAGGTACTCCTGACTCCAGGGCCACCTTAGCCACCCCTGCTATGAATATTTTTGCAGATTTTTTTTAAATCAAGACTTTGGTCATTACTTTTTCTCTCCTTAAATCACTTCTGATTGAATTATCTTTATACTTGTATCTTGATGAAAGGAATGTAAGTTCCTAGAGGGCAGACAGCTGTTTTTATATTCTAAGCATCAGAGTTAGTAAATGATAAATAAATATTGTGTAATTAATATAGGTTTATATTAAAAAAGGAGGAAGCTAATCCCAGGACAGACAAAAGCAAAGAGAAGGAAATGGAGAAATGATGCTGCAGGAAGGCTGCCTGTGGCATAAGGGAATGATTGAAAAGGAAGATTTTTTTTCTTTTGGAAAAAACACTGATAGAAATTACTGATTCACTCTCTAATGACTAGAACTCTTCTTGGGTCTTTTAAAATAATTGGCAACATTTAAAAAATACGATAATTAACATTTTACACATCTGAACATACCTTTAGGAAAATAAAATCAGTTCATTTTGAATGTGTATGTACAGGACATTGTTCCAGACACTGTCAGGGACAAGGGTTGACAATGGTATTTTTTTTAAATAAATTTATTTGTTATTCCAACTACAAGCAAAGATAGTTTTCAATATTCATTTTTTTGGTAAGGTTTTGAGTTCTAATTTTTCTCCTTTCCCATCCTTCTCCCCTCCCCTTGAATTCAAGAAATGTAATATAGGCTATATGTGTATAGCTATGTTAAACATAATTCCATATTAATCCTGTTGTGAAAGAAGAATCAGAAAAGAAAAAACCATGGGGGGGGGAAACGTAAAACAAATTAAAAAAATTGAAAACAGACTCCACAGTTAGTTCTTTGGTTGTCTTTGTTCTTTGTATTGCTGAGAAGAGCAAGTTAAGGTATACAATGTTCTCCTGGCTCTGCTCACTTCAGTCAGCATCAGTTAATGTAAATCTTCCCAGATTTTTTTGAAATCTGCCTGCTCATTGTTTCTTTTAGAGCAATAATATTCCATTATACTCACATATTGCAACTTGTTCAGTCATTCCTCAATTGGTGAGCAACCCTTCAATTTCCAATTCTTTGCCACCACAAAAGGAGCTGCTCTGAATTATGAAAGATAGGTGGGTCTTTTTCCCTTCTTAAACATTTCTTTGGGATACAGATGTAGTAGCAGTTATTGCTGGATCAAAGGACATGCAGTTTTCTTACTCTTTGAGCATAGATCTGAATTGCTCTGCAGAGAGGTTGGACCATTTCACAACAAAAAATTCCAGTTTTTCCATATCCCTTGCAACATTGATCATTTTCCTTTTTAGTCATATTGGCCAATCTGATAGGTGTGAGGTGGTACCTCAGAGTTGTTTGCAATTCTCTAATCAATAATGATTTAGATCATTTTTTATATTACTATAGGTAGCTTTAATTTCTTCAGCTGAAAATTACCTGTAACTTTTGACCTTTTATCAAATGGAGAATGATTTGTATTCTTGCAACTTTGACTCTGTTTCTCTCTCTCTCTCTCTCTCTCTCTCTATATATATATATATATATATATTATATATAATTTTTTTAGGTTTTTGTAAGGCAAATGGGGTTAAGTGGCTTCCCCAAGGTCACACAGCTAAGGTAATTATTAAGTGTCTGAGGCTGGATTTGAACTTGGGTACTCCTGACTCCAGAGCCAGCGCTCTATTCACTGTGTCACCTAGCCGCCCCTAAATATATTTTAGAAATGAATCCCTTATCAGAAACACTAGATTAAAAAATATTTACAATTTACTGTATTCCTTTTCATTTTGGTTGCTTTGATATTATTTACACAGAACCTTTTTAATTTCATGCAATCAAAATTATTCATTTTGTATTTTATAATGTTCTCTTATCTTTTGCATGGTCATAAACTCCTTCCCTTTTCATATATCTGACAGATAAACTATTACTTTTTCCTAAGTGGCTTATGGTATCACTTTTTAATGTTTAAATCCTGTACCCATTTCAATGTTATCTTGGTTCAGGATGTGAGATGTTGATCTATGCCTAGTTTCTGCCATACTATTTTCCTGTTTTGCCAGTAGTTGTCAAAAGTGAGTTCTTAGCCCAGAAGCTGGAATCTTTGGGTTTATCAAACAGTAGATTATCTAGTCATTTGCTACTATTTCTTTTATACCTAATCTATTCTACTGATCAGTTGCCACTTGTATTAAAAATTATACACTCCAATTCAAGTTTTTTTTTGGAGGTGGGGGAGCTAGGTCTCTCTTATTCAAATTGGGAACACAAGTGTCCACTCACAAGCTCTATTCCACTTCTCATCTACACAGAAGCTTTGACTTGTTCCGTTTTTGACCTAGGTCAGTTTGGTGGCTCTGACTCCTGAGGGCTCACTAAAGTAACACTAGACTTAGTTCAGGCACCTAGTTGGTTCAGAATGTTCCAGCTCAAGAGATCCACCAGTCTCAGTCTCCTCAGGAATAAGGATTATAGGTGTAGAGCCTCTGTGGTCCAGCACAACACTGCTTTCTCTAAGGTTCTAGAATATAGATGAAGGACAGTCCGGTTATATCTCAAGTAGTACAGGAGTCTTGCTAATCTTGGTCACAATTTCACTGTTAGAACACTTGTTAAAAAAAAATTTATTTTGAATTTTACAATTTTCCCCCTAATCTTGCTTCCCTCCCCCCTTCCCCCACAGAAGGCAGTCTGTTAGTTTTTAGGACATTCTAATGTACCAATAAAGTCCTAAGATCTAAAAAGGGCCAGAAAATAATTATAAACACAGAAAAAATGAGAAATAAAAACTGAAAATAATAGGATGAGTAAACATCTCAGCTATTTAAAATATGCCTTTGCTCAAGCTAGAATTTCACCCCCTCCAACTCAAATCCCATCTCTTTCATGCTACTTACTACTAGGCAGGTTGCTTTCACTGTCAGCTTCTGTTTACTCACCTAGAGAATAAGAGGGTTGAACTTGATTACCTGAAGATTTCCTTTCTGTTATAAATTTGATCTCTTGACTGAAGATGACTTCAAAATAACTAACATTCATAGTTTGCTTTTTTAATAATTTTATTCCATCTTGTCTTCTGTCCCTCTAGATTGCCTCCTTTATCATTCCAACTCACTTTTCTTCAATCTCTATCTCTTGGCTGCTGCTCTACTACCTACAAATATGCTCCTCCCCTCCTGCCTCAAAAAACCCTCACTTGATCCACTCTTCCCTGCAAGCTTCCTATGCCTCTTCTTTTTTTGTGTGACTGAACTCTTTGAGCAGGCTATCTGTAATCATTAGTTCCACTTGCTTTCTTCTCATTTTCTTAACTCTGCCATCAGGCTTTCAATATCCATCAATTATTGAAACTTCAAAGTTAGCAATAATCTCTTAATTGCAAAATCTAATCTCTTCTCAATTCTTGTCCTCCCTGACCTTTCTGCAGCCTTTGATAAAGTTAATTAACTTTTCTTTGATACTATCCTTTCTCTAGTTTTTGTAACACTTCTCTCTCCTGATTCTCATAGCTTTCCCTAGATTTTTATGACACTTCTCCCTCCTGGATTTTCCATGATTATTTTTTTCTAAGGCTCCTTGATGGATCTTCATTTGGGGTATGCCCACTAATCACGGATGTACCCCCTTAGGGCTTCTATTCTGGACTGCTCTTGGTCATTTCATCAGTTCCCTAGGATTAAACTATGGTTTCTATACAAATGACTTTCATTTTCTTGTCTATTAACCTGTTTCTTCCTCGACTACCTATGGACTTCTCAAACTGGATGCAATAGTTTTTGCAAGGTGAAGTGGCTTGCCCAAGGCCACACAGCTAGGTAAGGCCGGATTTGAACTCAGGTCCTCCTGACTCCAGGGCCGATACTCCATCCAGTGCGCCACCTAGCCTCCCTGTTTTCCTACATTTCTTGGTGTCACTCCTCTCTGACCCTGCCAACGGGCCGGGGCAAGCCCTAATCAGCTCACCCCCTGAATGCATCCATCAGCGGGTGGGTCTGCCTGCTGTAAGTCTCTCCCCCTCCCCTTTCAGCCCATCAAACCGGCTCTAGGTTGCCTCTAGGATCACATATAAAATCCTTTCTTGTCTCCTACAAGCCCTTCCCTGCTTTGCCGGCGTTCCAAGGTCTGGACTCCTCCATCAGGGGCTCTGGCTTCCCTGCTGGAAGCACCCCGCCCCCACGCCGGCTCTCCTCCTCCTCCTCGCTTCCCTGAAGCCCCAACTAAGCTCCCAGTCTTCATGAAGACCTTCTTAGAGCCACTACCCGCCCTCGTGATTTTTCCTGTATATCGCACGCTTGCACATCCCGCTGGATTATGAGCCCCGGGGAGCAGGGATTCCTTCATTCAGGGGTTCGGGGCGCTGAGCACTGAAGTCACCCCTTTATAAACGAGGGGGAACTGGAAGCGTCGGCCCCGCGCCGGGCAAGATCTCCTCATTCGCTCTTTACCAGTCCCTGGCAGAGTTCCGCACCAGGTCGGAGGACCCGGTTGCGGGGCCCAGAGCGCCGTCCGCGCCGCACACCTGAGTCTGCAGGCCAAGGGCAAGGGCAAGTGATCCCCGACGCCAAGTTCACCTCCCCCTTGCGCAGAAAGCTCGGCAAAACTTCTGCAGGTTCTACTTCCGTTTCCGGAACCATAAACTTCCGGTTTTCTTCCTCGGCGAATGGTGGGCGGATACTCCTGGCAATCGAAAGTCCGCTTAGGCTTCGGAACACCTGTACGCATGCGCTACGGTGGGTGGGCGGCCGAGCGATTTCCCCGCTTGGCTCCGCACCCCTTGGACTCTCCCCCGTCACGTGCCGGGGGCAGCGGGCGGGAAGCCGCGTGGCGGAGGCAGCGGTAACGACGGCAAGCCGTAAGGTTCGCTGACTTCCGGTTCCGGTGTAACGTTCGGGCTCCGTCTCAGGGGCTGAAGTTTGTGAGGTGAGTAGCGGGTCCGGGCCCGGTGGGGCTGGCCATGGGGCCCGGGGGTTCAGCCCCCCAGCCCCGGCCTCAGGCGGAGCAGCTCGGAGGCGGCGATTCGTTAGGCGAATGCGCCCAACGGAAAGCGGCCGAGGAGAGGTTTCCGAGGGGCAGTGGGGTGGCGGGGACCGTAGGGAGGAAAAGGGCGGGGGCGGGAAGGGGGAAGGAGGCCGGGGCCGAGGGGGGCTGCGCCGGGAGAGCCGGGCCGGGGGCGAGCATCCCGGTAGGATGAAGTCAGTAACTCCGGGGACTGGAAGTTTCCACCCTTGGTGTTCCCTGGGGGGAGGGAGGGGGGATTCTCTTTTGCTGCACTTTGAAATTTGTGGTCGCCTGCCCAGGGTCGGGGTCAAGTTGGAATCCGTCCCCAAAGCGGATTTGTGCGCCACCCGCGCCCTTGCTGCGCTCTCCTTCCCCACGAGCTGGCATCTGGGGGCCAGGCTTTCTTTGGAGAGTATTCAGAGTCATCTCTAACTCCTGTTCCGTCCTTGATAGGTTTTAAATCTGATGATGGTGATGTTTTTTTCCTTTTGTAGTTTTAAAAGTATTTACCAGAAGGCCCTCTAGTTAACTGGATCCTCACCAGAATCCTCTGAGGAGAGGCAACCCAGTTCATCTTAATCCCAGTTTACAGGTGGGATTCTGAAATACAGAGATATTAGGTTCTCTTGACAACAGTACCAGGCTCCCTCCCACTCCCATGCAAGATATCCCCATTCTGTTTCTTTAATTCAGAAGGCTATTTGGTCAAGTTAGGAATTTTGGGAAAAATATGATCTATTTTAAGCTATAATACTTAAAAAAATTGAGAACCTCTCCGACAGGCTCCTCTGTTTTCTCATGGATAGGTGAGTAGTTCATGAGTTTTCTTTCAGTAAGACACTGCTGGCTACTTAAGTTCAGAACATCCTGTATATGTTCTTTCTCTTGTAGTTTTTCATTTTTTTTCTCTCTGTCTTGGTTTATCCTATATTCAGAATCATAGTTTGGTGGCACTATAGAGTATGAATTTGTATAGACTTCCCCTCTCTGAAATGAAGACTCATAGGGAAAAGATGTCTTTAGGATACCCTCAAGAAGATTTCTTACTTTTAAATGAAGAAAGCTGGAATTAAAATTGGACAGAAACTCTGATGCATATACTTGCTTAGGCTTGAAAAACCTAAATCAGTGAGCAATTATTTTCTCCTGTGTCCTGAGTATTATACCAGATGCTGTAGAGAGAATACTTAAGAAAATGACCATGTGATTGAATAATATATGATTTAGTTAGACAAGAATAAGTGTGAATATAAAATGACAGCCCTGCTTAGTAGAATGTTCAGTAAGAAGGTCTATTGTTCAGAAGAATCCTTAATGGTTTCTGTTTTCTCTGCTGAACTACATGAGAATTAGGAGACTATCAGGAAAAAACAGCCAGTCAGGACAGAGGGGATGCATCCTCAGTTATATGATCCCTGTCTACCCAGGTTATTTTTCCTTAAAGCACCCAAACAAAATGGAATTTCATGTAAACTTGCCTTAAGAGAAGATGGGTCATACAGTTTTTTAATGAAATTGAAGTATGGTGACATGAAGATTAAAAATCTGCAAAGGAATGTTCCTAGAAGTTGTGAGTCTTGATATAAAATTGGTGTTTGACTTTACCATAAATACTTCATGACTTGCTGCCCTATATTATGATCCCACAGAACTAGATTCTGTTGGTCAGTGAGATTGGGGAGGCTATCCCTGAGGCTACAGAATAGATGACTTCTGAAAGACTTCTTCAGCTGTTTCCATATTGTGCAATCTGCGAGACTTTTTAGATGTAATAGTATCAGAAAGGAAGCACCAGAACTCTTGTTAGAGATACACACCTTTTAATTTTCTTTACAGAAGTTGTTAACAAGTGGAGAAATTTATCTATAGTTATAACTTGCCCAGAAATGTAGAAAATAAACATCACCTTGTATTACTTTCAGTCTTCCACTCTCTCCAATAATTTTCTCCTGATTCACTCTTAGGTGTGCTGAGAATCCGAGATTGTCTCACTGTCCCTTGAACCTTCTTCTAAAGAATGGCCCTGTCCAAGAGGGAGCTGGATGAGCTGAAGCCATGGATCGAGAAAACAGTGAAGAGGGTATTGGGTTTCTCAGAGCCCACAGTGGTCACAGCTGCATTAAATTGTGTAGGAAAGGGCATGGATAAGAAGAAAGCAGCTGGTATGTATTTTTCCTGGGTCACTGGACCTGTCTCAACCTGAGACTAAGAACTGAAATATTTGAAGTGTTCTTGTTAGGTTTAAAAATGATATTGGGACTTTTGGTGGGTAATGGGAATAGTTAGTCTTAATTATTTCCTTTTGGATTAATCTAGTATCTTTTGAATCACAGGCTGGCTTTCTGCATTTCAAGGTTGCGTTAGTCATGTGATATTTTTTACATACATAAAATTTTTTATCGGGGTGGCTGGGTGGCTAGGTGGCATAGTGGATAAAGCACTGGCCTTGGAGTCAGTAGTACCTGGGTTCAAATCTGGTCTCAGATAATAATAAGTACCTAGCTGTGTGGCCTTGGGCAAGCCACTTAACCCCATTTGCCTTGCAAAAACCTTAAAAAAAATGTTTTTATCTAGACAGTTCTTGCTTTGTATAAATTAGTATTATGAAAATTCAATTTTATGTAAAGAATTCTGAAAGAAACCTCATTACAAAAATCACCTATGTTAGCTTTATAATACTGCCCTTTCTTTTCCACTCCCTCCCCTTGGCTTAGAGCTCCATGCTCCTCCCTTCCCCCCTCCACCCCCAAAATTAAAAAACCCTCCAAGTAAAAGCAGAAAAATGGAGGTATGGAGAGACAGTCCTGCCACTGGATCGGAAGCTTGGCTTGAGATTTTTGACATCAAGAGAACCTTTGCTCCCCTCTGCCTATTTGTCCTGTCCTGTCTTCCATTTGTCTGTGCATGGGTACCACTTGTTTGTCCCCAGCCCCTGTGTATCATCCATTCTCTTTTGTCATTGTCCTTGTTTGGCTCCCACATATCTTTGAATTGTATGCTGACTCCTTCCCGCTACACAAATGCATGGCCTCCTATTCACTCTCTTTCTGTCTGACATCTAAGGGCAAATTCATTTAAGGTTAAAATTCTTTTAAGTAGAGGTCTGTGGAATGGTTTTCTTAAATATACAGCTAGTACTGTGTGTGTGTGTGTGTGTGTGTGTGTGTGTGTGTGTGTGTAAGATCTAGAATTTTTTTATAATTTACAATCAAATATAATTTTAAAAATACATCAACTATAATTAAAATTCTATTATTTATATGTGAATGAATATCTGGCTTTACATGCATGTATCTCTGGTTCCTATTATAGCAATATTTTTGACAATATAGAATATCTTTTGACACAGTAGAGGAAACAAAGTAACTTTCAACAAAAATGTATCTTTAGTAGACAGATTGAAGCCAAACCTTAGAGAGTTATTTGAGGGAAATTTAAAAGTTGGGAGAATTGTGTTTTGTTTATGATGTGTGTCTCCCTTGCCATCTGTCTAGTGCTTAACATTTGAAGATTTTGGATCTCTTCATGGCTTTGGATTATTGCATTAGTTCTTAGAAACACTTTGCTATCAGTTTCTTACTTTGTCTTGCCTTTTTTTAAATTTTAAACTAAATAACATAATTATATTCTATTCCTGAGTAACTGCAAGCTTTTTTGTTTTGATGTTATCTCAAATACTAATCTGTGTGTTTTCTTTCTGTGATATTCAAAAAAATGACCACTAGCTTTAAAAGTGATTTGAAGCTAAAAGAAAGTAATAATGAGAGTGAAGTTTTGGATTTGTGACCCTTAAGTTTTCTAATTTTTTCAAAAACTTTGTTAATCATATTTTAAGTTTATTATTGTTTATTGCTTTTAGGTATTGACACATTCCTTGCAGTATGTGTAATCCTTAAATTAGAGGTTTAGTTTGCCCTAGTCACATATCCTTATATTATTGTGGTATGGAATTCTCTCTTAAAAATAGGCCAGACAAATTCCCATGATTCTTGGCCATGAGAGTTTTTTACCTGGAACTCAGGCTATTGCCAATTTCTCCCCCATGAAAACTAACCTACATTTCTGTCTCAGTCTCTGTAATGTCTCTTGAAAACATTGCACTTGGGGCAGCTAGGTGGCGTAGTGGATAAAGCACCGGCCCTGGAGTCAGGAGTGCCAGGGTTCAAATCTGGTCTCAGACACTTAGTAATTACCTAGCTGTGTGGCCTTGGGCAAGCCACTTAACCCCATTTGCCTTGCAAAAACCTAAAAAAACCCCCAAAAAACCCCATTGCACTTAAGAGAAACCCATCAAGAAAACTTGGGTGGGAAGGAATAGTTTTTATTTTATTATTGTATTTTTCCAATTACATCCAAAGGTGGATTTCAACATTCATCCCTTTGCAAGTTATGAGTTCCACATTTTTCTAGCACCGCTCTCCCTCCCCAGGACAGCAAATAATCTGGTAAAAGTTGTACATGTCCAATAGTGTTTAACACATTTTCATATTAGTTGTGTTACAAAAGAACTGTTTATACTAGGACCATTTCAGTTAGTATTTGTTTTGGAGAGCCTTTTCTATATTCAGAACTCTTTTAGAGTCTCAGGTCTTTCTACTTCTACCTTTTTTTTTCACCAGATCACTTGAAACCTTTCCTTGATGATTCTACCCTTCGGTTTGTTGATAAACTGTTTGAGGCAGTGGAGGAGGGTCGAAGTTCCAGACATTCCAAGTCTAGCAGTGACAGGAGTCGAAAACGAGAGTTGAAGGTAGGTTCTGGTTGGCTGATTAAAGGGCATGGGGAATACTCTCAATGGTAACACTAGCAACTAAACTTTCTGTGAACACACACATAGACACCATAGAATTCCTAACATTCAAGAGAAAGCTCTAGGCTGTAGAACAGACAGTGAGTTTGTTTTCATACCAGCTTTGATTCTTAATCTTTATTTTGAGGTGGTGAAACATGCTATGAAGCAAACAAAGAAAACCAGTAACACTTTACATACATGATCGTGTAGTAAGACAATTATTGTCCATCTATCTTTACTTTTTCCTCTCACCACTGCTAATAAGTAAATAGCTTCTTCCTCAGGTTTTGTGGTTTTGCTTTTTCCCTAAGTCTTAACCTGTTGCCTCTGAGTCTAAATCCATTGCTCCCCTAAGATAAGCTTTCTTTGTTATTAATTTTCAAGAATTTCCTTTTGACAGGCATTCCTGAAAAATAACTATTATTGAGTATGCATTGAGCTTCCATATTTTTGAATAGGATATACTACCAAAGATTCTATCATCAGGAAGCTCATAACTGAGGGACACCAGTTTAATGGACATCCTGTAGTTTTCTACTTCAGTATTTTTTATTTTGGTTGACATAATCCCTTTCTTTTTATCTTTTTATCTGCAGCAGTTAGTCTGCTAGTTGTCCTTGGCTTAAAGTCTTTTCTGCTTTTTATTTGTTTCTGTAGCTCTCATCACAAAATTTCCTCCTTCCCCATCCTTGCAAGATATTTAATATTTTGCTATTTTGTCTATGCTACCAGCACTACCAAATTGTAGAGAAGGATAAAGGAATTTTCTCCCAGCCCCACAGCAGCCAGGATAGACCAGAGAGAAATAATCAGTGAACATCACATACCTTTTATATGTGAGGCTTTAAAGAAATATAAGGAATATTGAGACACTTGAGAAAAATCATAGTTTGATGGGGAGATAGAACATAGGTATGAGATGCCAAGAGAGATTTAAAGTATTTAGTGTTTTACAGTACAGTGGAACCCCTTTATAATGTTGGAATTGGGGGATAGGACTGATACCCACCCTATGGGCTATCAGACTTTTAATTTTGTATGGGGGAACTTGACAGAATCTGTACACTAGCCATTTATATTATACTGGGGCTCTACTGTATGTGTGTAAATGCTGAAAGAATAAATGAAGTGATAGGAGTTGGGTGGAATTAGACCAGAAGTCTTCCTGGAGGAGATGTTTTAGCATCTTTATGCTTAGAAAGCCTTGGGACAGAGATCCCACTTTTGGTTCCCTTAGGTCCCTATTCCCACACACTATATATATTATGGGAGAGTCCTTTCTCTTGAACTGTAGGAATTCCAGGAAGCGCCCGCCCCTGACTGAGGATATGTCCTTGCAAAACACGAGCCCTCCTAGTGAAGAGGGGATGTCACCCAAAGCCTACCACCGGTGTGTACATTTGCTTTTTCCCATTGTCCCTTCCACTTGGCCATTGTTGGCCATGTTAAAGTCACCTTGCAAAGTAGACAAATCAAGTGTCTTTTGTGTGCTGGGCCTTGAACTAAGTGCTGCCGGGGAATACGGAGGAAGAAAGAGTCCTTGCCCTTGAAGAACATAGATTTAGTTGGGGAGCCAGAACACATATACATGATGAAAAAAAAAACACAACCAAGCAGAATGTTGACAAATGCAAATTGATATAGCTCATATATTTTACATACATGTTTGAAGGCATAAAACAAAGGTATAATCAGAATGGGGTGAGGTTATTAATCAGAGAAGACTTCCTGAAGGAGGTGAGTTTTTGAGTAGGATTTTAGGACTGGTAGGATCTGAGTTGGAGAGGAAGAAAGGGAGAACATTCCAAATGTGGGCAATGGTATTTATAAAGACAGGTGGAAATTTGCTTGGATGGACCAGAGGATCTATAGAGGAGAGTAATGAAGGTAGTAAAATGGAAGTGAGAGTTGGTGAAGGGCCTTCAAGGCCAGGCGTTCCCCAGGTCTTATCAAGTAGCTATCTGCAAGGCTGTTATAATTCAAAGGGCAAAGCCACAAAATACTAATTGGGTTGGGGGAGTAGGAATAGTGACATTTCTTTACTAAAGACAAAAACAGATCTGCTTCTTGTTTTGGGTTCTCCCAGGAAGTGTTTGGTGATGACTCAGAGATATCTAAGGAGTCATCGGGGGTGAAGAAGAGGCGAATACCAAGATTTGAGGAGGTGGAGGAGGAGCCAGAGGTAATTCCTGGACCACCATCTGAGAGCCCAGGCATGCTGACAAAATTACAGGTTAGTTACAGACAATAGAGGTGAGAATTTTGTGAAATGAGGATTGAGGGGACATGAATCCATATCTAACATGACCTTGAAGTGAGAATTTGTTTAGCTACTAGAGAAGTGATGTTTCATGTTACTGTTCAATAATCTTTATGGAATGAAGCTTTATAATCAAGTAGCCAAAAAAGACCTAGTATTTGTGGTCCTGGGTTATGTGGGAAAAGGAGACAACAAAACCTAAAGGTTATGATTTTAGAGCAGAACATAATAAGCTTTAAGCTTTTATTGCTATATGTATTATTTTAAAAGGAATTGAGCTTTTAACATTTAAAACATTTTAAAGGCATAAAAAAAGCTATTTCCCACAGAATTATATTTGTGGCAAATGTTAACATAAAAGCAGGAGTTGTCTTTGATTCCTGAAGCTTTAGTGTTCCAGGCTTATTTTGAACAAGAAGACTTCAAAGATGAAATATAGAGAGGGCTGGGGGCGCGGCTAAGGTGGCGCAGTGGATAAAGCACCAGCCCTGGAGTCAGGAGTACCTGGGTTCAAATCCGGTCTCAGACACTTAATAATTACCTAGCTGTGTGGCCTTGGGCAAGCCACTTAACCCCATTGCCTTGCAAAAACCTAAAAAAAAAATGTAACAAATAGAGAGGGTTGGGAATTTTTGAAGGTAAGAGGGAAGGATGTGCTCTTGCAGTCTGGTAGCAGAAGGGGGCAATTTGAGCACAATTAGCAAGTATCAAGAGTATGTACAAAAAAATTCTTATCCACATTTTTATCTTCACTACTTTTTCCACAAAACTGAGCTTGAGATTATCAGGGTTAGATGTTTAAAGTTCCTTGTGATGGAATCTTCTGGAGATGATGAGAAAAAAGATGGTATTAACCCTCTATACTTTGTTTGCAGATCAAACAAATGATGGAGGCAGCCACAAGGCAGATTGAGGAAAGGAAAAAACAGCTGAGCTTCATTAGTCCTCCTACCCCTCAGGTATAGTATTCAATCCCATCAGAAAAACAGAGCTGAATCCTACATTCCAATAATTTCAATACACATTTGTTAAATGCCTATTCTTTGCATAGTAGTAATAAGTATTAAATTGGATAAAATTTCTGATCTCATGAAGCTTGTAGTCTAGCAAAGACCACAAGAATAATCAAAATATAGTGTATAAAAGAGCCTCTAGGATAACTTGGGAGAGGACTTTAGTGATAAGTAACATTGGGGAAGTCTTCTGGTAGTAAAATTTAAGAATGGATAGGATTTCATCTGTGGAAATGAACCTTCTTTTGAGTTTCTTTCTAGTGGAATGAGTAAAGGCAAGGAAATGAGATGGTACAGGATGCTTAGTGGTTATGGTGACTACCCTTATTTGACTGGATTATGTTGGCATGAATGGGGTGATATATGAGAAGGCTATAACAAAGTAAAAAGTTGTAACTTTAACAATAGGTTATCATGGAAGGCTTTTAACCACCCATGTGTATAAATGAGGTTAATAATCATGAAGAATGAGGGTTGGGGGTGGCTAGGTGGCACAGTGGATAGAGCACTGGCCCTGGAGTCAGGAATACCTGAGTTCAAATCTGGCTTCAGACACTTAATAATTACCTAGCTGTGTGGCCTTCAGCAAGCCACTTAACCCCATATGCCTTGCAAAAAAAATCTAAAAAAAAAAAGAATGAAGGTTGACTTGATAGGAGGAAGAGTGTTGAGGAAGGAAAGTGAGATGGGTAACTGCTGCAGCATCCAGGGATGGTGACCACTTTTGGGACTCCAAATGGCATAAACCCCTTTGAAATTTAGCCACTCTCTATTCCCTTTCCTTTTAACTTTGTCTTTTTCTCTGTATATCTGACAGCCAAAGACTCCTTCCTCCTCTCAACCAGAACGATTGCCAATTGGCAATACTATTCAGCCTTCTCAGGCTGCCACCTTTATGAATGATGCCATCGAAAAGGCACGGAAAGCAGCTGAACTACAAGCTCGGATCCAAGCTCAGTTGGCGCTGAAACCAGGACTTATTGGCAATGCCAACATGGTTGGATTGGCCAACCTTCATGCTATGGGCATTGCTCCCCCGTGAGTACTCAACTTTCCTTTTTGAACCCTTGACTACTTTGAAGGACAGGTGAGAAAAGCCTTTGGCATTCCTTGACATTATTTCAGCAAAACACCTTAAGTTGTTTTTCAGAAGCTGTTCAAAGATCCATATGATTGATGATTAAATATCTGTTGAATTTGTCCCTGCATCTCTAACAGGGCAAGAATTATTCTTACTTATTTTTACAGATAAGATAACTGAATGTGGTTGTCCAGAAAGTTTTCAGATCAAATTAGAAATCGAGTTTTCTTGCTCAGATTCAGATCCATTAAACTAATCTATTTTGACACCAGACCAGTGTTCTATACCATCTGACAAGTTGCTTGTCCTAAACTCTCTTTTAATAGCTGGATCAGTGTTAGGAATTGTTTCACCTCCTGTTTTGATCCTAATTAAGTAGAAGAGATGAGTCTTAAGAAATTCAGTTTATATGATAGTTATAATTTCACATAACCAGTTTGATAGTTTATAGATTTTTGTTATAATTTATATTATTATAGTTTTCTATTTGATTAGTACTTTATAATTGAGATATTTCTTACAACTTATCGAAGAGTCATCCTAAATTTCTTAATCTAGGTTTTTCGTTGTAATTGTAAATTGGACTCCCCCCTCTCCCTGCTTACCCCCACAGGAAGGTGGAGCTGAAGGATCAGACAAAGCCTACACCTCTGATTCTGGATGAACAGGGCAGAACAGTTGATGCTACAGGCAAAGAAATTGAGTTGACACACCGAATGCCAACACTGAAGGCCAACATTAGGGCTGTGAAGAGAGAACAGTTCAAGCAGCAGCTCAAGGAGAAACCATCAGAAGATATGGAATCCAACACATTTTTTGATCCCCGAGTCTCCATTGCCCCTTCCCAGCGTCAGAGACGTACCTTTAAATTCCATGACAAGGGCAAATTTGAAAAGATTGCCCAGAGGTTACGAACAAAGGTAACTGTCAAAGCTTTAAAAAAGTTAGGAAGCTTGAGGGAATTTAGATAGAATGTTTATAATATAGTTACTTCTAAGTTTTTCATGTGTTGCGGGGCAGCAACCGTATTTTTGATAAATTTGTTTTATGTTGGATTCAACTTAATTCAATTCTTATTAGGCTGGCATTAAATTGATTTTGCATTCTCTGAGAACATACTACCCAATGAGATTAAGATACAAGGTTACAACTCAAATGGGAAAAGCTATCCTAGGATTAAAATTTGCTTCAGAGGAACTACATTATGTTGATAACTGAAGTTGCATAAATTCTATTTTCCTCTTTCTGTCTTGAGCATATTTTCTTTTTTTTCTTTTCTTTCTTTTTCTTTTTTTTTTATGATTTTGCAAGGCAAATGGAGTTAAGTGGCTTGCCCAAGGCCACACAGCTAGGTAAATTATCAAGTGTCTGACCAGATTTGAACCCAGGTACTCGTGACTCCAGGGCCAGTGCTTCATCCACTGTGCCACCTAGCCACCCCTTTAGCATATTTTCAAGCGAATTTTTGGCTGAATGTGATTATTCTAATTCAACAAGAATTTATTATGAGTTGGACATGGTGTTTGGCACCAAAGACACACATAAAATGAAACTTTCTATCCTTAAAAGAGCTTACATTCTGTTGGGGACGAGGGAAGACAATTTATACAAAGTAAATAAATATAAAATATGTAAAAAGCCATTTCCAGGTGATTGATACTGTCTTAACATAGAGGGGAGTTTGTTAACAGATTCTAGAGGGGCACAATAACAGTCTAGAAAAGAAATAGAGGTATAAGAGGAGACATGGGGCTGATATGGATGATTGAGGAAAAGCAGGGAGTAAGTGATAGGAAAAGGAACTTCAGGTATTCTACAACTCTGGATTCTGAATGGAACCTTAGATCAATAAATTGTCATAGTCTTCACAATAGCAAAAGTAATGTTGATTTGATTTTCAGTTCTTGAGAAAACGATGGGGTGTGGAGAATGGGGAAGAATTAAAGAGTATATGTATAATGACTGAGGAGTGGAGGTGTTTCCTCCCTGATTTTACTAACTGATCAAGGCTGAGGTCAGTGGAGTACTAGAATCAGAATGGTTAGAAAAAGAGTGAAACATGCTTTAATAACTCAATTTCAACCAGGTCATCACTACTCTGGACCTACTCCTTTGCTGAGAAGATTGTCTTCCCTAGATTGGGGCTCTATTCTTTGCACATAAATGCTGAAGGTGTACTAAAGTGAATGAAATGATCTGAGTTGAGTGGGATTAGGTGAGAAGTCTTCCTGAAAAAGTTGATAAAGCAGCTTTACTTTTATATAATCCTGGGGTAACCAGTAAATCCCTCTTCCTAAACTGTTGGAATGTTAATGGAGGCTGTAGAAGATTAATTGATTTTGTTGTTAGAGGTCATAATTTTGCATCTTATTTCCTGTTATTTGGGTCTCAGTTTGCTTATCTGTAAAATGAGGTTGGATTATTTTTTAACTTTTTTTTTCTAAATCTCATTTCCCCACCACTGTCTTACAGAGAGGGGAAAAAAGATACGTGACCAGTTTTCTCCTGAATGTAATAAACTCAAAAGCAGACTTTTTTTTTTCAAACAACATACATTAAAGACTTTGAATGGGTAATGGGGTGTTAAATGTACTTCCTTGCTGGGGTCTTTCCTGGTATCTTAGGGTTCAATCCCCAGCTAACTTTA